>NC_140629.1:24756608-24814108 GCF_057382275.1 Copadichromis virginalis
CAGTTTATGATGCATTATTACACATAAAAATATATGAAATGCTGAACAGCAAATAAGTGCCAAGTCACAATATGACTGGATTCTATTGCACTGTGCTATGGTTTTTTTCACTTACATCTTCAGCACTGCACCAAATCCTCCACACAGCTGAAGCACCTTGTTGACAAGCCTGAGTTGTACGGGGCTGAGGGCGAAGTGAATGCTCAGAGCTCAGAGCGCCACCTCTTCTCGCCCTAAACCGCCTTCGGAGCGAGTTGTCCGCTGGTCTGCTGTTTAACCCGAAAGACTGAGAGCACTTGCTGCATGTCAGACTAGCTGTCTTGCTGGTTTCCTGTATGTACTCAATCAATGATTTAAAAAACATCTTCAGGTCCACTGGAAGAGAAGGAGGAGAGCAGAGAGAGGAGAGACGAGATTGGCTCTGTTTTCTTTGTGTTTAGTGCTGATAATGCATGTACAGTTTCGTGCTTGCGTCTCTGAGAGCAGAAGAATGTGTTAAACTGTGTACATGAGTATTAAAGCTTTTACTTTTTTTTTTTCCAGGAGATGTGAAAGCGTGTGTGTGCTTTTATCCATGCGCGAGAGTATTTATGAACGATACGGAAATGGACGTTTATATTTCTAGCTGACTGCATTTTCCAGGGCTTTCTTTAATGGCTTTGTGTTCCGGTGCTGAGCTGCTCCTTCCTACATATTTCATGATGTTTCCTGTGCTCCTCATGCTACACTTCTGCTTCTCAACAACAGCGCGTCTCCTCTTACCGCTGCTAGGAGACCTCCATCTCTTACTTTATCTGCTCTTTTTTTTTCCTCTTTGCATTTCTTATTTTGTCAGCTTTTCCCAATTGTCCTGCATATGTAGGTCAGAATAAAATGACAAACATATAATGAAAATAGGAAAATTGAAAGAACTGTGTGTTTGAATAGTTCCTAAAATGTACTTCTGAGCACAAACCACGACTGAATAGAGTGTAATGTCAGTCTGGGATGCCCTTGATTCCTTTAACTTTTCTCTAAGGCATCAGTTCAGTTGACTCTGGATTAAAGACACTGGTGCATTAGCTGCTCCCTTTGGGGACACAGTATTTGGCACTGCATAGATAATCCTGAAGACTTTAAAGTCTCGAAACACCCCACCCAGTATAATTACTTGTAAGGCAATATCCAGCGCAGTGCAGAAAACAAAGGGATGTTCAAGTGACTTGAACAATTCAAGTAACTTTGCAGTCGTTTTGCACTTTGCTAGGTACACCTATCCTATACCTTGTTGATGTCAGAGGAGAATGATGAGGCAGCTTTGAGCCGACAGGAAGGCAAAAGTAACTCAAATAACCATTTGTATGCAGAAGACCATTTCTGAACACACAACATCTCAAACCTTGAAGCAGGTGGGCTAAAGCTGCAGAAGACCACACTGGGTGCCGCTCCTGTCAGAATAAGAAAATTGAGGCTCACCAAAATTGGACAATAGAAGATTAGAAAAAGGTTGCATGATTGGATGAGTCTCAGATTATGCAGTGACATTTGGATGGTAGAGTCAGAATTGACCATAAACAGCATCCTGCTTTGTATCAAAGGTTCAGGTTGTTGTCGATGTATTGGTGTGGGGGATATTATCATCAATTAAGCATAATTTAAATGGTACTGCCTACCTGAGTGTTACTGCTACTTCATGATCACAGTGTAGCCACTTTCTCTGATTCTCATCATGGATGTGCAGCTGAAAAACAACTGCTGCTGCTGTTTGTTGCTGCCTGCTGCTAATTAAGACAGGTCTGAAGGCAAAAGGAGGTCCAACACACTAAAAGCAAAGTGCGACTAATAGAGTGACCGGTGAGTGTAGGCAGTAAACATGAATGATATAAAACAGGCTTAATATAAAGGACGCGATAAGGGATGATAAGTTTATTTTCTTTACAGTGAAAGTTATGAATAAATGGTCTTAAATTTAACCTCTTGCACTCTGGAGGTCTCCTTACATGTGGTGCATTTACTGTCTGCTTTAAATGTAACAAATATACGATTTCTGCTCATCACGTTTGGTGGAATTGCACTTTAGAATCTCCAAAAAGAGGCTCGATAACTAAGATAAATAAGAGGCGATACTGACTGATTTTTATAAGGCTGTTGTTTGAAGTTTTAATCAAGTAGAAGAAAAAAGTGTCAATATTTGCTAGAAGTTTTCAATCTCATTCTTCCCCGGTGATACAGATAACACTCGCATTGTATTTCTGTTGTTGGAAAGCTTGTAGGAGCCAATTAGGACTCAGTTCTATAAATAAGAACCAATTTTTATCCAGTCAAGAGAATGAAGCGCTACCAAACACTGAGGCAGTTTGAAGCTGGAGTTGCTCATGATTGTGTATGGTGCTGTTTATTACTGAAGTATGTTGGAGGTTAATTGGCAGTATAAAGAGAAAGCAAACTGACTGCTTAAGAAAGCTGGTGTCAGACTATAATTCGTCAGACACGGCTGATCAGTGTGTCATCCAGGTGCACCATCTCGTTTGTGGCTTCCTTAGTCTCTACAGAGCCCGAGGATTTTCACTTTGGCCTCGCAGTTGTGAAGCTGTTGCTGGTTACTGACTGATTTGGGAGATGGTTTTTCAGGTCGACAATAAAAATAGTCTGAACGATTAATTTATTTGAAAAAATGCGCCAACAGTATAAAGCGTTTGTTTTTCCGTCACATCTTTGTGTCCGTTAATGAAAATATCAGACTTTAACTCCAAGAGCTTGTGCTGAGCTTAAATTGATTAAATCAGATTTATGTAGGGAAAATGTGTTTGTTGCTGCTGTTATGCTGACCTTTACCTGACTATAGATCACCCTGATGCTTTTTTGTCATTGTTATTAGTTGATAAAAATATGGGGTTAGGTATGAATTCATCATTTATATTTTGGCTGCTCTCTTTAGGGGTCACCACAGCACATCATCTGCCTCCTGTTATCCCTTGCATACTCTTCTGTTAGAGCCTTTCCTCTCTAACTTTGTCTCAAAACACTCCATCTGAGCTGTCCTTCTGCTCTGCCTCCTCATTTTTGTTTTTTGTTAGTGCTATTGTCTCCACATCATACATCACAGCAGATCTCACAACCATCTTGCGATCCTTCCCTTTCACTTGTGCTACTATCCTTCTGTCACAAATCACCCCTGTCACTTTCTACTCACTCCACCTTGCCTGCACTCTCTTCTTCACCTCTCTCTCTCCATTGCTTTGAATTGTTCTTTTATTTTAAATGTATATTTATTTGTTGCCCTGGTTTCTAAATGCTGAATGCCAGAAACTGTTTGAGAAATCATCAGTTAAATGTAAACATTAGTGGATATGGTAAGGTGACTTTTATTTTTGTTTTTGCATTTCACAAACAGCAAAGAGCAAATGATTAAAAATTAAACTGGGTTTCAACTGTGTTGACATAATCAGGGCTGGACAAAACCTGAAAGTATACCAACCTAGTAAAACAATAGGTTAATTTAAAGCTCTAGTCATTTACAAACATGTGAAAAAGAAAGTTTTCACTGGACTCTGTCCAGTGGGGGAAAAAGTTCACAATTTTTATTTCCATTGGAATTAAAAAGGCTCGTAGCAGCCAGGTATACTCATGCAAGTGTAAACATCTCTATGGAGCACAATTTTTGGCAGTTTGCTGGTCTGGATCATTCAGTTTGGTGTTAAGACCATGCCATGATCGCCCCAGAAATTTCACCCCAACGTCTGACCTTACAATGCTCAGATAAATAATTAAAAAAAAACCAAGAGCTACATTTTAGAGTTCACAGGCCTCAGCATGATAAATGTCAAAGTTCATGATGCACAATTAAAAATGGACTGAAAAGGCGTGACTTTTTTAAGAGCCACAGAGCCACATTTGGAGAACATCAAACACAACAAATCAAGTATAAACACCTCATACCGAGCGCAACGGGACAACATTTTAGGCTTATTTTGTGCCACAGGACCGGGCACCTTGCAGGCTCTGAGTCGACCATGACTTTCTATGTATACCAAGTCCATTTGTTGGGCAGCTGGAGCTTGGCAGAAACTGGGTCATACAACAGGGCAATGATCCCGAGCACAGCAGCAAATCTACAACAGAAAGTCTGAAAAAGAAATGAATCAAAGTGTTGCAATGGCCCGGTCAAAGTGCAGACATCAAGCTGATTGAGTGGTGGGATGTTAAGAAAGCTGTGCATAAATGAAAGCCCACAAAGCTCAATGAACTGCAGCAAAGTTGTAATGAAAAGTGGGCCAAAAATCCTCCACAACAACGCGAGAGACTGATAAAGACACTGAGACACACCGTTGCTGCCAAAGGTGTTTCTGCAGGCTGTTGAATCAGGGGAAACACTTCGTTTTTTGTGTATGACTGTTATATGATTACGAGGAACACAGGACACATAACATCACTGTCATTTTTTCAATTTTCTTCACTGTAGTGCACAAATTTGTTAAAAAGGCTCATTTACAGCCTAAAACAAATCGTGTACTGTGTGGCATTCAAAGAAACCTGAAATCTAACTGTTGGGAGAACCTGCAACAGCAAATATGAAGTTGGAAAGACAAATTAAAGGGGACAAAAGCTTTTTAAAACCATGTTTAGAATAGAATAGAATTCAACTTTATTGTCATTGTCATGTCACAAGTACAAGGCTACGAAATGCATTTTGCATCCATCCAGAAAGTTCTTTAGCCATAATATAAATATATAGATATATTACAGAAATGGGTCTGTTATAAGTATGAGGGTACAAAATATGGGTCTATTATGGGTATGTTACAATGTACGCGGTATGAAGGTATGTTATGAATATGCTATAACTATAAGTATGTACAGGCTATGAACAGGATATAAATATGAAAACTATACAGAAATATGAAATATAAAACGATACAGTTTTGCCTCGTAGTCTTTAAACCTTTCAACTTTTTGTTTGTTTTTTCATCAGATTTGATCCAGTTTTAATGACCAGATTGATAATAAGTTCCCAGATAAGTGGCCATTTAGGAGACATTTTAAGATTGCTGCTGAGTGAGGAGACTTGCTTCTGAGAAAGACTTTTTATAATACATATAAATCTGACTCAGCAATATTGAGAGGTATATACGACGAGCACTTCTGTTCTAGTTATAGTAATATGGATTGGGATGCAGTTGTGTGTGTATCAGGAAGAACGACTGGATTTCTCTCTCTTAGCCTATGGTCTATGACTGGGAAAATATTGTCATACAGGACAGTGACAGCCTCCAGAAGAGTGTAATCATGTTTAGGAGAACATATTGACAGCAGTGTATAAGGCAGGCAGAGAGCGAGTGGGGATATGTGGCATGTGCCTGCAGCCTACATCCTGGAGGTTGGAGGTGAATGAGTCCAACCTGCTGCTCTCATGTTCAGTGGCAATGTTAAGTCCAACCAGCCGAAGGGGAGACGTCAAGATCAATACACGGTGGCGTCCTCTGATTTCCTTTCACTCGTTTTCCTCCCATCCTCTCTTCTGTCCTTCTCCTCTTTCTCTCTATCATCTCCCCCGGCATCTTAACTTTCCGCTCCTCCAACTCCCGCTTCCTCTTTCACCCCACTTATCCTCTGCTCCATTTTCAGCTTCGCATTTACCGCTCCGACCACCTTTTCTCACTTTCTATTTTTGCCTGCCTCTCATCAATATCTTCTTTCTGTCTCCTCGCCCCCCCCCCCCCCCCCATCTCCTCCACTCTCTTCTTTCTCTCCGTCCCTCTCCTCTGTGACAGATCATGTATAATTAAGGGAGATCACTGTGCTTCATGAGGCCAACATCAGTCAGCTGTCAGCGCTACACCATGCGGGTGTGTGCAAACGTGGATGTGTGTGTGCATTTGGAGGGACCATAAAAGATTTAAAAGTTGCCACCGAGCCAAAGTTCTGCAATTATGGACATTAATTTGCTACAGATAAGAGAAAGACTGATATGGCAGTGCAAAAGCATGATTACAGGGAACTTTTTGAAGTTTGTAATAAATGCGTTGTTTCTATTATAGTATAGGTCATCAATACGTCCCCAACACAGTCTATTTAAAGGAGCATATCAGCTATGGCATTGTTTTTCACTGTGTTTCCATTCCAGCTGGTCAAGGAGAGGTGTCTGTAGACATCTGTCTGTATGTGTTCAAATAAAGCTGAGGCAGTGCTCTTGTTTTGGCTAATAGGCATTCTTTGAAGAAGCTTATAAATAGCATCAGTTTTCTATTCTTATCCTTCCTGCCGGTGCCTCTTTGATGCTTTCCCGAAGATGAGTGAAGAGAAATAATCTTTTTTTTCTTTTTGCAGCTGAAAGACAGCAGTAAGAGATGAGACAGCAGGGGATAGAGAGGGAGGGACACATCAAAAGAACGGGGTGGATAGGAAACAAAAATGAGATGATAAACAAGAAAAAATATAGGATGACATGGTTGGGTGGAAACACGAGCCGTGAAAATGGCATCGAAAAATCAACAGGGTGTTGGAAGGAACGGGAAAGGAAATGAGCTGTGGAAAAAAAAAGATTAAGAAGATTAAAACATGAAACAGACTTGAAATGAGACTGGCAGAGCGAGCGGATTTTGGAAAAGGAAGACGGGGCAGAGAAAAGAGCGAAGGGTAAACCGGAACACGCGGCGGTATATAAACAGAAAAGAATTCACAAAAGGTGGAAAAATTGGGATTTTAAAATGGAAAAAGAGACAAAAAATAAGTAGGAGTGGAAAAAGTAGGTCACACAAAGCAGGCTGATGTTCAGTGTCGTGGTCTCGTTGGCTGTCACCACACTGGGAGTGAAAACCACTGCAAACACACTTAAACATTTTAATGCAACAGTTGTTTTTATTACCACACATGAACTCCAGACAATATTGGTCATTAGACTTTCTCACAGCAGGACATGGTCCCCTTCAGACGTGCTCTCACTACTGGAAATACTCTGTGGTTTCAATGGTGGTTAATGAATAATGTGTGCTGGAGGCAAGAGACATGACATGACTTGCACTCCTCTCACGTGAGCTCAATCGCCCGTGAGTTTGTGCAAAAGAGATAGCAGGTTAATGACCATTCACGGTCAGACGTTTGCACTCCTACATACAGATCCAGTGGTGAATGTGTAGAGGAGTTAGAATTTTGACACAGAGACAAAATTTCCAATATCTAATCCGAGACATCATTTTGTGGTTCTTCCTATATAGTGGTGTGAAAAAGATACAGTGCTGTGACCGTTTTGATGATGCTCTGCAGTCCCAAAGCCTTTAAATGGCTGTGTAACTGTTTCCAGACTGATAGATGTGCATAACTTTGTTTCTCATCTGTTTTGAGTTTTTGAGTAGTAGATTGTGGCATAATGTGTTGCTATTTGAGATCTTTTAGCCTACTTCTCTTTTGAAGATGGTTTCTACTGGCTGTAGTTAATAGATGACCGTAGCTCAACAGGCAGAGCAGGTCATTCACTAATTTGAAGTGGTTGCTCCAGTCTGCATCCCTAAGTATCCTTGGGCAAGATACCGAATTCCAAGTTGTTCTCTGATGCATATATGCATATGTCTAACTTTAACACACATTCATACACCAACATATATGTTGGTGTATGAATGTGTGTTAAAGTTAGACAGAAAGCTCTTAGGTGTAGAAAACAAAGTGCTGGTGTGAATGTGTGAATGAAGCATGATGTTTAAAGCACTTTGAGTGCTCCAGTAGAGCAAAGAAAAAAACAACAACCCCTAAATGCTACATAATAAAAAAAAATAATAATAATTTCCCCCAGGGATCAATAAAGTATTCTGATTCTGATTCTGATTCTGATTAATAACCTGTCCATGTAACTCTTATTTCAGTCATCAGGCCTGGGTGTGGCTCATGAAATTGAGCTCCGGTTTCCAAAAAATTTGATTAATCACGGTTAATTTGGGATTTAATGATAGGGAGTAATTACTTTGTAACACAGAGAGTTATCTTTCTTTTTCTTCATCTTTTTAAAAACGTATCTATGTATAGGAGATATGCAATACAAAAAGCATGCATAAGGAAAAGGACAGTGTTCTTATCTTCTGCTGCAATCACATCTGGTTTATTGAAGCTCTGTCTTAATAGATTCCCCCCTCACTTTTAAAAACATCTGGCAGATGTGGTTAAAGATGCTGACCATACTCTCAAACTGAGAGTTAGGATTTAGATTGATGGTTGCTCCTGTCTCCGTTTCTGTTGTCAATATTGTCCTTTTAAAGCAAGTTCACAGAAAGAACTTTCAAGCAGCTACATTCAATTTATTCGATTGCATGAAGATAATCATGTTATTATTAATGCTTCTTTCAGTGAGGCTGTGTACATAAACCCAACAACCGACATTTGTGCTTGTGTTTTCATGGTTTGTTGGTAACAGAATGAGCCCAGATGCACTTCCCTTTGCTTTCTGCCACATTTCTCTGAATATGCAAAGGCTGACAGAAGCAGACGACAGACTTCTGCATTTCCGAAACATCTTAAAAAGCATCGTTTCAACTGTTTCTGAATTTAGAAAAGGACTATAAATAGAAAAAAGAAAAACAGAGACATAGAGAACAAAACAGTCTGTGTGTTTTTTGTGACGGCATCAATGGCCTCATCGTGTGAATGTGCAAACATGGTGTATCAGCTCTTTTCCCTGGAGGAAATGCACACCCTTACGTATTGTACCATAAACAGAGGAGGATACGTATGATGGACTAATTTGTGCTTCAAACATGCAAATGAGCAAACAGTCAGTTTACAATAACTCACAGGTTTTCACACGCGGCTCCTCTTTTCTGTTCTCGTGGATTTCTCGATCGTTTGGCACAAATGTAAACATTCTGCGGTGCAGAGATAAGACAGCTGCTTCGGTGCTTCCTTTGTATTCATACCAGCAGTGTTGCATCTCCAGTCATGCCATTATCGTCACACCTCTTTTCTCCCGCAATCTGATGACAATCCATTACACAAGGAGCTGCTCTTGCTCCATATAGTGATCTTTTTTTTATTCTTATCACAAAGCGTAACAGACCGCGCCCCCAGCCGTGAGCTCGAGGTGTGCATCTAACATGTTTAAGATCACGTAGGGTAATTTGTGCATGCTTTTGAGCTCATGTACAATGTGTTCATGGGAATCTCTGGAGCACGGCACTGTAGGTGATCATAGGGTAATTATGTTTCCCTCCTGTCACACTGAGGCAAGGTCACAGTCATCATGAGCACTGCTCCAAATTGTACAAGTGTAAATATATTTAAAAATAATGATTTTGAGAGGAGGCACATTAACATTATATCGCAGGAAAACGGCATCTGTGTTCAGGCCCGTCCAATAACGTCGCTGCACCACCTCAGCTGAATTCTGCTTATACACTTTGTCTATAAGATGTGCTAATTCATGCAGTTTTGTAATGAAAAACTTAAACACCCTTGTCACTGCAGTGTGAGCTCAGTTTAATTATTTAGTTCACAGTAGTTTAATGCTTCTTTTGCAATCATAGTAACCAGCATGAACCAGGGGAAGCGCTCCTCATGTGTCTTTGAAAAGTGTTCTACAGAGGTTTGGCAGTCAGGGAAAAACATAATATTGTAATCATCACATCAAAACTATATAGATTTTTGCAAGTCCCTCATTTTTTAGTTTTCCATGTATACTTGTGACCCTGTGTGGATTACAAAAACAATCCAAAATAGATCAAAACCTGTGAGCCCAAAATTACTGTGACATCCATGATGAGCATCTGTAAACGTCTGACTATGAGTGCACAATGAGCTTAAAAGAAAAGCTGGTCTGTAGCTCCAGGCAAGAGTCCATCACTGTTGTGGGTCACTGGTTGAAGAGGTGAAATCAGCACCCTCTCTAATGCAGCGTTTGAGATCAATACTGAAGCTGTGTGAGTTTCATTCTGACACACGGCATGCTGCCTTTTCTCTTTACACTGCATCTTTCTGTGCCGCCTTTCAGTAAAAAAAAGCAAAACAAAGACAGCATAGGTCTCCTAATCAGAGATTTATGGGTAAATGGTGTGATGATAGGAGGCTAGAGAGATAATGATGCTGAGGTCAGACCAAAGATTTCTCTACTTATAAAGTGGATGTTGCATAACCCAGCTCCAGACAGGAAGTGTTTGATCCTCTGCTGCTTTCTTCCAATTATAGAAACTGCATTTCCCCAGTGGATAACTTATGCATTTTCACGCTGTCTATGGAGCTTACTTCAAAAATCTGTTTTAGACTCTGCCGACTATCTCCGTCTATCTTCTGGCGGTCTACAATCAAAATGGTCAAAGTAGCCATGAAGAATAAAAAATTGAATAGATCTCTGCAAATCAAATTAGTCATTTGGTGGAAAGGTAATGATGTATGGAGTACCATGAAACAGTCTTTGAGTGTTAACATTGTGTATTCAATTAAAAAAAGCAATAAATCAATGCTGAACATGCCATATATTCAGTTCAGTCACACAGTGGGGAAGGGACGAAAAAGGCAAAGTGTCGTGTTGCAAAATAACGAGGAGAGTTTAAACTCTGTTTTTATCTCCTAGCTGCGTGTGTTCCTTTCCCCACATCCCATGTCCCACACATTGATTTGTCTCTGCAGTATCCTCATCAAGCCTCTGGATTGATCCATTCATTAGCTGGGGGGGGGGGGGGGTGGTAAACACAAACTGGCTTTAGAAATATTGGCACTGTGAATAATAGGACACATGCACAAAAGCCTACTCGCACACATCCTAATTGGCAAATTAGGAGGAATTGGTCCACTTGTGACTTAAATTTCAATTTCCCTGAAGAGCAGCAGCAATGACAACAAAGAGAGAAAAGCCACAAATTAATGTATCATTTGTTTGAATGGCAGTTACTTGGCTTTTAAACTGGTTGGCGTGGAGGTAAAGAGGGCAAACCATTATTTTTCAATCCCCCACCACCCACCCAGAGGATGCAGATAGGAGTGAGAGTAGATTTCTTCACGGGGGCATCACAGGAATTTAACACTGATCTTCACACAGTGTTTCAACTCAGCCAATTAGGTATGCCGTGTCATGAAGCAATTGCGTCTCAGTTGATAAGGAGGAGTCATAATTGAGCTGGCATGCATGTTAATTAAACAACAAGTGCTGTTTAACTAGGCCAATCTACCCAGGGTCCTAGTGCAGAACTGGTAGTGGTCACAAAGTCATGATCAGAACAAATAAGATATCTGTGATGAACTTCAGCTACACTACATACTGTACAGTCAGAGTATCATAAGGGGTGGGGGAGTACCTTAATCACTATTGTCAGTACATACTGGTAATGTGACTTGCCACACATGCTTACCTCAAAAACTGACATGATGACGCTCCTTAAAGGAAGTTGGTCTCAGGTTTTTTTTTCTGGCACGTTGTACTTGAAACCCCCCACAAAGTTCACAAAATGTTCAAAAAGTTGTTTAAACGCTGCTTAAAGAGTCAGTCCCTAGACTGCTAGAGATCCTCATCACATGCTGCTATGACAATGCAAAGAACCTTATCCAGCGTAATTACACAGAGAGGAAGTGAGGTATAGACTTCTAAAAGTCAAGTCAATAAAAAGCTGGACTAAACTTGCATTACTGAAGCCCTGATTAAGGGGTAGAGCAGGCTATTTCTCCTGAGGAGAATCAGAATCTCGTCCGCCCCCATGTCTGAAATCCAATTTGTTCTGTGCATCTGTGAAAATGGCATCTCCCCGTCCTTACCTTTCATAGTAATTTTAACAATTTAGGGACAGATGGCGATAAAATCTAAACGTGTAAGTCAGGCTGCAGCTGTGGCCACACAGAGGCTTAAAAGTGAGACAATTACTGGAGTGAAAGACCTCCAATGACTGTTTCTGGTGATTTCTCAAGGACAGAGTCCACCAAGGCTGTTGGTGAGTCGCGTTTACACAGGAAGCAACTATCAGCACATCCCTTAACACATCCCAGCCTGATTCTTCTCGGCTTCACTACAGCACCAGACACTTTAACACCCACTCGCACAATGTACACTTTCAGATTTTCAGTTTAAAAATTTCACGATTGTTTATTTTATTTTAATTCACTTAATGTACATAATTCAGTTACTTACTGCATATAATGTGGTCTGTTGGTGAGTTACGTCCTAACAGGAAGCAACTCATCAGTAATAGTCAATGATGTTCAATCGATGACAGGCAAACTGACAGCTGGCAACACAAAGTGGGTGATCCTGAGTTAACATTTTCTCAACTTTGAGGTGAGGAAATGCAGGTGAATGATGCCATTAATTGGCATATGACAGGTTGACAGGTACATTAGAAGGTTCCCTAGGCAACCTGAACCTGGAATATTGCAGAATGATGCGTGATGACATCAGCAACGTGATGGCCAGAGACAACAATTAATATACGACAATAAAAATGCAGATGATTGCGATATGACAGGGTGGTAAACACATCAGAAGGTTACCTAGAAAATTTGCATCACTTTGCCACTGATGGCTGATCAGACGTTCCAGGCTCTGGTTGTCATCCTGCCCTCTCATTGGTAGTTTCTTCAAGTACTTTGAGGATGAGTAAAGTTTGAGTCTGGACCCACGCATTTTATGCCGCCATTGCTTATTTCGCCTCTTGTCACAAAAAGGCGAGGATGGATGAGTGTCATTAACTTTCTTTAGTTGTTGGTCTCCACATTGCTGCTACTTGTTCCTTGTGTAGACACTTAAAAATGTTCATGCTGACTAGGCAAAATCATTCAAACATTCGAAAACTACAGTACTCGAATACTCAAATTAAAATAGAAGATTTGGGGGAAAACCCTGAAAACTACGTGTTTCCACACAACTTTTCAATTGGGCATTAATCCATGTGTTCCAAGTTCATTTCCCAAAATGTAATTAGCTTTGTAAATGAATAATAGACAGACACAATAAAACATCTGTGTCTTAATGGTTTTTTTTGTTTTGTTTTGTTTATTTGGCCAGAATTTGGACTGGACTGGCTGTAAGGAGGTTAACCATGGTAGTGGATGGACACACACACTCGAGCACACATGTCAAAGTGCACTTTGCTTGTGCTAAACTGACTTCGCTCCACACTGAGGTTCTATTTGCAGAGTGTGTATGCATCTCTGTCTTTGAGCGGGGCTGAGAGAAAAGCACTTTGCCATCATTAGGTGAGATCATGTAGAGACAGGATGACTGGGTTAATCTTTAATGCCCAGCCTTTGGATATATAAAATATGTATTCAGGCCTTGTTGGACATGACATAGACTCTTTACATCTCTCTTCCTCTCTGCTTCACCAGTCAGTCTCTCTTTTTTATTCACTCGTTCTTTTAGCTCTATGTTAGCTGCTCTCAGCCTCTCAGTATGTTTGGCCCTGTTTCACTCTGTCTGGTTTGTTTCTCTTTATTCTCGCTTGGCGTCAGTCCAACACTCTTTGCTCCACGAGCGTCTGCCCGAGAACTAGACGGAGAAAAGGTGTCGTTTGATGATCTGGCTGGAATCAGCTCACAGCGTGGCTGTTTTTATTCCGTTTCGTCTATTTTTCTCCTCCCTCCATGGATCTCTCTCTGTTTTCTCTTCAGATTTAACATCTTAGTAACACTGTTGTCAGGGATCAGCCAAAAAAATCCTAAAGAGATGTAGACAGATACACATCAAAATGCATGGATGCTGATGGAGAAGTGCAGCTTAAAGAGACAGAGAGTGATTTTTTTCTAGGTTATTTACATACAACCCACAGGTGAACATGGACACACTGAGAATCGCAGCTTGGACACATTTGACTAATGTTACTGGTGATATACTGGTAAACCTGGACCAGCCAGTAGGGACATGCAGCAAACAGGATTATTGACAGCCAATTGATGTTGTGGTGATATAACACAGGCCACAGGGGAAATCCACCTAAGACTGCGGTTGAAGATTTTTAATACAGTTTTGGCATCTTGTATTCAACCAAACACCCCTGCAAAATCCTCCACGTCACATATTATATAAAAAATGGTTTAATTAAACTGGACAGGTTTCACCAAGGAAAAGGTGAACATATTTAATGATGGTGTGAAAATAGTTGCATAGTGGTGTCAGCAGCTCCGCTTATCTTTACGAGGATTTACAGTGAGTTACGGCTCATCATTGAACTGTCACAACTTTATTGTCTGAGTGCTGTTGTAGTGTTGTTACATGCTTGCAACAGGCCTCTTTATTGACTCAAAAATCTATAAAACAAAAATCTGCTGTATGCTCAGCACTAATCCACTTAGAATCAGACACAGTTAGCAACTAGCTGGCAAACAAATTTGAGCATTTTGTATCTCAGGACCTGGATTTATTCAAAGGATGTCAGATGTCCAGAACCACAATCCAATTTCCTTGCTGGTTGTGTCACAGATTGATCAAAATTTAATCTTAAGAGGTGGTGATGTGACTGTGATGACCGCAGCCCTGTCAGATGGATTCAAAAACCCTGATCATTTTACAGCTATAGCTAATAGCTATAGCAATTACTTCATTCATTATTGTGTTTAAGTCTTTCTTTTTTAATCTTACCTTTAGCAGTTTAACCATACTTTACAATTTCGCCTGGTTCATTAGCAGTTTCTCTGCTAATCACATGTTTAGTAAAATAATTTAAAGGTTTTATTTATCATTTCAGGTAACAAAGCTGTTTATCCACTATATTTAGTTTGTAATTTCAACTCATAAATAACACTATTAGCTAAGAAGCATGGACTTTAAGAAGTTAAAATACATCCTGTGCTTTTAGCAAACTGTTTTAGGCATAGCATTAGCTAATAATTATGTTTGTAGTTGTGTACCTGGTTTTAGAGTCATTTGTGTATTTTAATCATGTATGCATTAACTGTTACCATTGAGGTAACGGTTAACTCCTCTGCCTGAAGCTGTTTAGGACCACTGAACAGGTTGAATATTAATAGGTTGAGCTCATCTTTACATGTATTCTCTGGCTAATGCAAAAGTACACTGACCAAAATAAGGCTACTTCAGAGGCAGCTCATGTTTCAAACCACCTGCAGATACCTGTGCAGGTATCAGACATTAACACAGTCGTCTTAATGTTAAGACACAGACGATTTATATTTTTGAACCTCTTTTTCTTAAATAGCAGTAATTTGGTACTCCCAGCACTGATAAACAATCTAGCTGATTCTCCTTTACTGTTGGTTGCACTGACCTGGAAATTCTGGCTGTTACAACAGTGTATCTTTGTGAATTGACTAAGGCTGTGTTTAATGTTTGCTTTGCTTTATTTGGTGCGTAACAAATACAGCCACGGTGTCCTGGACACATATAACTGTTGGTTTTTGAGTGGCTGCTGTGACATTTACAGCAAACATCTTATTTTCAGAGGCTGTTCTGTCAACACCTTGAGTCTAGTAGTACATATAACAGTGTGTTTGCTGAGTTGTTTACTGAGACATGCAGCATGACTCACTAAGAAATGTATTTAAAAGGTTGTCTTGGCAAAAACATTACAGTATTTACAGAATTCAACATATGAACAGGAATTAATATTTGTGTAAAACTGAGGATAAGTGAATGCAACGCCAGCAAATGAACTGATTTCACAGTTTGTGGCATGCTGCAGTGATGATAATGATGCTTTGATGTACTTAAAATAAAGGCTGTAGATGCTGTGTAACTTCTAGGCATATAGTATTAGTACAAAATATTTGCATGGGCTTTGTGCCTGGAAAGAAATTAATTTTTAATTGAGAAATGGTTTTGGGTTTTTTTGGGGTTTTTTTGTCTACCTACAAGCAGAAAACACATATAATAAAAAAAAAAAGACACACAATTGCCTTTAAGATTTACATTAGATCAGGAAGATTAAAGGCACAACCTTAGATTTCAGTAAAAAAAAAGAAAAGATATTTATTTGTAACATTAGTGCACAAAGCAATTAGAAACTCCAAGCAGCTACATTACTGCACCGAAACTGATGAAATAGTTGAGAGCTGATGGAGCAACCAGATGGAAAATGGTCCATGCTACTTTTCTTTGCAGACTTTGTACTGTAGCTCCAACAATGTGGGAAAAAGAATAATGAGGAAAATCAGAGCAGGAAAAATTTCCTAAATAGTGCAAAAAAAAAGAAAGCTCTGCTTTCTTAAAGATTAAAATCCGGTCAAATATATGGGACATCTGAGGCTCAGGGCCGTTAGTCTGACAAACAATCAGCCGTGCAAATGTGCTGAAAATGTGCTTCTGTTAAAGCCATTTAACAAAGTCAGCTGATGTCAGCCACTACACTGCATTTCACTTGCAAATCTCTGAAAATAGAAATAAAGAGCAAAGCTAACGACCTTACCTTGGCTGCTGATGAGGTGCTGTTCATACTGACCACTGCTGATGAAGCAGCCACTGGACAGAAAAGAGCACCATAAGGATATAGGATGCTCTTATAACCTTTGAAACAGATCATTCTCAATCCAGATGAACTTTATTTTTTATCATCCTTTATTTATCCAGATAAAAGCCTCATCGAGATTAAAAACTATTTTTCAAGCGAGACCTGGTCAAGCCAGAGGGAGCGGGACTTTGTTAGTGCAGCTGAATAAATTTTAGAAGTAACTGACACACAGTCGTGCTTTTTAACGTGTGAGTGTGCTGCTTACTCAGTGCACAAAATGTAGCCGTCCTTAGCACATCCATCTGTGCAATCACGTGAAATATGTTAATGCATTTTTGCTTTTGTGCAATTTTTTTGCTATATTCAATAAGACTGTATATGTCCCTTAACTAAGAGTCTAATTCATTTAGAATTAAATGGAATTTCAACGTTTTTCACCTAAAATTCCAGCATAATTAAATTCACCTGGTAATAAAAATAATTCTAGGTAGTGCATAACTAGGAATGTTAAAGGAAGTGAGACACAAATTAGACTGAAAGTTATATTAGGAAGTGCTATAAAAATCCAAATTCCCAACTAAAGTTTCCTGATTAGGCGATGTGCTGACAGGCAGTTTTATTGATGAGATTTGGTCAGCTGTGGGTCTGACTGTATGTGATGACGCTGATGCTTCCCGGGTGATGAGTAAATTCCAGTCTCAAGGGCAAAGACATGATATCTGAGTGAATCAATCAGTTCTGCTAAACCAAGCACAGAATCCACCTCCTTCAGCAGGTTATAGAGCAGTTATAGGACACACACACACACACACACACACACACACACACACACACACACACACACACACACACACACACACACACACACACACACTCAGAGCTGGGATCTTTGATGCACATAATATTAGCTTTAGTCAAGAGGTTAAAGGTAAAAATTAAATGTGTACTTGTTTTGATATGTATTTCCTTAAATGAGCTAAAAAGCATAATTTTTTTTAAAACTGCTCATCCAACTGTCCCAGCTGACATTTGGTGTCAGGTGTGGTGTAATCTAGACGGTTTGGGCAAGTACAATATAATAACAACAAAAACACTGTCTATAAAATAGGCAGACAAAAAGCAAATCTTTAGACTTTAGATATATCCAAAGTTATAGAGAATGCTAAGACGTAGGCAGGTCAGTACACTCAGCAGGAAAATCATACTGAGCATCTGAATGAGTAGATACTGACTAAGCAGCTGGCATTAAATGCAGGGTGCTTATTGATTACACAGTGTTAGGTCCTGCAAATAGACTGTATTTATTGGCACATTAGGAGGCCGTGTCCAGAACACCATCATAACAGATATGTCAGCAGCAAGGGACCAAAAGGGTGCTGACATATTTCTTTCCATTAACATGTTTCACCGTGATGAAATTATGAGAGCATCAGAGGAGTATTACCCATGAGGGTTCATTGTGGGCACAATGCAGTCATGCAGCATCTATCAGACTGAGCTCAGAGGTTTATGGTTTTTATCAGCATAACTCAAAAGACGGGTCACGTGTCCTAAACCGATGCGCTTTATTTCTTTGCAGAGAGACACCAGAGGCCAGTTCCTGTTGGACCATGTGTGCAATCACTACAACCTGCTTGAGAAAGACTACTTTGGTATTCGATATGTAGATCCCGAGAAACAAAGGGTAACTATGATACACACACACACACCTGTCCGTGCACACTGCACACACCATAACCATGGTATCTGTTATCATTTTCATTACCAATTGAGACTAGTTTGTACAAAGGATCAGGAAAAGCCTGTCATTTATTCCCAGAGCCCAGATCTTTTGTTTGTCCAAGTGAAGCCAAACTGAGGTGGGGACATTAACTAGATGTGGATTTATCAAACCAAACATGCATTTTCCTTGTAAAACCTAAAATAAAAGTTGGAAACACTAATGGTAAAGCATAAAGGTGTTACCAGAGTTTTCTTCTTTACCAGAGGAGTGATCACAGGACCTACACAGCCGGTCAGAGCAACGCTTATATTTAGAGAAATGTATGTTTATGAAAAGTGCTTTCAAACCGCATTTTTCACTTTTTACTGAAGACTTCAGTCTATAAGTATGTGGTTAGTTTTCCAACAGCCACATCTTAGTAAAGTGGGGATTTATGATTCTGCTGAAAATCTGCTTCATAACCACAAAGCCCTCTGAAACACTATGCCTACCCTACCCCTACTGTTCAGCACCACTGATTGCTCATGTGCATTTCTGGCTACTTTTTTGTAATAGTTTTTGAATCTATCAGTGAGAGAATAACATTTATCATCTCAGTATTAAGGATAACAATATATATCAATATAACGACTCACAAATGTCAGCAGATACCTGGACGGAGAGTGCTATCGTAACTGACGTAGGAGAATGTGAAAGGAAGTGGAAAAACCAGACCCTGGGGGCACAAGCACAAGCATAAATGCCGGCAACGACGTCTGCCACGTCGTAAGGTTTAAAAATATACCAGCAGAAGTCTAAATCAGGCCTAAGGTGCAGCATCTTTTTCTCTGTAATCTTTGAGGAGTCTCCTTCCTCTAAATCTGGCTGCTCTTTTACCCCGGCTAACAAATTCTTCTCCTCAATTTAGAAATTCCACTTATACACAGCACTCAGCTCATTACGGCAGAATCACACCTACTAACAGGAAACAGTGGCAGTGAGTCAGCACAGGCAAAGTATGAATGTTGAATATCAGTCTGGAAGCAGCTGATACATTACATTACAAGTTCAAGTGCCAAATAATAACAAGATCAGTCTCCATATTTCAAACAGCCCACACAAAGAACAGACCAGACGCTTGATCGTAGCAGAAGCTCAGCTAGACTGTTTTTTTTTTCTTAATGCAAAGCAAGGAAGGAAAAATAAGGGAAAATGTGTTTTAAGACAAACTGAACATGCAGTGTCATGCAGTCCAGAAACTGTAACATAATACTTTGAATTGTATGCTTTTGACAGTAAGATGGATCAAAAAGGTCAAATTTGGTTCTATTCAGGAATATAAGATCATCATGTCTCCTTAAATCTCTAAATCAGTCTCTTAAAGTAATAATGTAGTAATAATCTTTTTTATGACAGTTTAAAATACCAGAGATCTACCAATGATACAAATGATATTTTCTAAGATAATTTTTGAATTAGCTCTCAATCCAGTCCTGTAGTTTCTTTAGTATAAATTTGATTATTTTAGGGTAACATTTTTGGTCTTTCTCTCTTTTTCAGCACTGGCTGGAGCCCAATAAACCCGTAGTGAGGCAGATGAAGTGTGAGTGCCCTTTCTGTTTCCATTTCTGTGTCAGCATGTGTGTATACAGATGCAAAGCATCATGCATGTGTCTGTGTATTTGCGAGTGTGAGTGTGTTTTCTTATGCCGTGCATTTGTCTCAGAGGGTCACTCTGGTGTGAGGGGTCAAGCATGGCAAACAAGCCGACACCACCACAGGGACTCTAACAAGGCCATAACATCGTACGCGCAACATTGTTAAAGTGACGGGATAGGAGTACAAAAAAATCAGTTTGTTATTAATTAAAAACAGATACATTTTATTTGTTTATGTAATAATAATTTAAAAAAAAACATTTAGATCATCTAGGTTTAAGAGTTTTATCACCCACCCACCTGTGACAGAGTCAGGCAATGTTGGACATGAGTTTTTCCTCTGAAGTCCCGCAGGGAGACCAATGGAGACACAATGAAGACAGACAAAGTGACAAGAGAACTGTTTCTCAGAAACACAAAAAACTGCCAGAGGGACAAGTGGCCTAAAAAGGAAAAAAGTCACACGTTGCAAAGACGTTGCAGTGGAAGACAAGCTTATGAGAGTACAAAAACAAGTAAACAGCCTGCCTGCCTTATGTGCAGGCCTCATTCAAAGCTTCATAACAATCACCACAAACCGGAAAGATATTTTTACTTTCCATCTCCAGAAAAGGATGCAGATTTTATCTGATTACTTTATTTGTCTGTTTTGTTGTCCCATTTTTGACTATTCTGTTTGTTTAACAAGTCCTTAGGATAATGCGATGTAAGACAAAATTCATTTTCTGGATGTATCCATGTAAGGTTTACCGAAATGAAATATGCAGTGACATAGGTACACGTATACAACACCTCATTAATACAAATATCTAATGAACCAATCACATAGCAGCATTTAGGCATGTAGGCATGCTCAAGACAAGTTGCTGAAGTTAAAATCGAGCTCTAGCCTATTACACATAGAGACACTGAACCATCAACACTCACATTCACACCGATGGGCAATTTAGAATCACCAATTAACCAAACCCCACTAGCAGCAGTTCTCCGGGCAAAAATTCTTTGTTAATGTCAGATGCGACTAATTTGAGGTGATAGGAAGGGAACTCAAATAACCGCTAGTGAAACAATCTAAGCAGAAGAGCATCTCTGAGCACACAACATGTTTATCTTAGAAGCACATGGGCTACAGCAGCAGAAGATGCCTTTCCTTGACCCTTCCTATCTTCTGGAAACAGGACACTGAAGCTAAACTAAACTAAAACGACAAACTCAAAGAGAACTGGGGTTGTACCTGGTGTGGTCTGCTGCTGCTCTAGCACTGAATACTACTTCTGTCAGCTAAGATTAGGAAACTGGGGCTACAATTTGAACGAGCTCACCAAAATTGGGCAGTAGAAGATTGAAAAAATGTTGCCTGATCTGAAGGGTTTTAATTTCTGCTGCAACAACACTGACATGGTAGGGTAGAATCTGGAATAATAATATCTTTCATCATTGTGAGTTTTAAATCCAGTAGTGCAATATGGATGAAAGTTAATAAAATTGCATGAAAAATTAAGCATGTTTTGAAAACAGAAGGGTCCATCACAGTACCCAATAAAGTGCATGGGTGTGTTTCACCCTCAAAGAGAAAACAGATTCACTTAAGGAAACGAGAAGCGATGGAGACACAAACACACCAGATTTTTTTTATTTATTTATTTTTACCAGGAAACTGCAGCTCTAGTTGTGTCTGGGCTTCAGTTTAGCTCAATGTTTGTTCCATTTGATTAGGTTTCATGGCTAACCTTTCTATTTGGCTTTAGGCAAAGGTCAAGTTTTCACATTTTCAAGGTCACCAGAGTGGCATTTAATGTGTCCCTGGAGGCCACTTTTACGTTGTAATAAGAGTTACACAAACAGCCCGAGGGGTTGTTTTCAAGCTGAGCACAGCCTCCTTTCCCCTCTTGATGTTTGCCTCTGATAGATTTGGCCAATGTTTTTTCAGTATAACTATAATAGCCTTGAGAATGTGACACATATAATCATACAATCTAAGTACCCTAAAAGAGGACACAATACAAAGGTGAATAAGAGAGTGGTACTTGTTTTCACCTTTGTTTTCCTTCGTTTCCACTTACTCTTTCACATCTTTACATTTCTATCTTGTGTTGAAAGATTGCAGCGGCTTTCCTCCGACCCTCCTTTTCTTTCTGTGTCTCAGTCTGAAGTTCACTAAACCTTTTAATGACTGTCCTGTTCTTTCTGTCCTGTTATAAATTAATAAAAGAGCTATTAGCGAAGTATTCTGCTCCATCGGAACATGTGTGAGATGACAGAAGGGGGAGGCTGAGGATATCAGTGAAAACTGGAAGGGAGAGAGAGGGAACAAGGGGGGAAAAGTACTAAAAAGAGACAGTGATAGATAACGTAACTAAAGAAAGAAGAAAAATAGAGCGAAAAGAGGAGATTGGAGAGACGGTTTGAGATGAGAGAAGCTGACAGAGTGAAAGAAAGAAAACGAGATTAGAGGGGAGTTGTTGAGTAGATCTGAGTTGCACTGACACATCAGTTCCCTGTGGCAGGATTTACTCCCAAATTAGGTTTCAATGTGTGCGTGCACTTGTGTTTTATTTCGTCTTTGTGCATCCCAGCTTACGTACGTTGGCAAACATCACATTTGCACGGCCATGTCTTTCGCGCACAATTCACTTTCTCTACAATGTTTTCCAAAAAAACCTCTTCGTCCCTTAAGCTTGAGAAATAATTATAAGCAGCTCAAGTTCTTTGGGAGCGGGTGGGAGGATTGGCTCTTTCAAATTGCTCAGCATGTATTATGTAGATGTGTGCTGTTTTTCATAGCCGGATAATACCGCAGAGGATCCTGCCATTAAAGGGAGAGTGGTGAGGGCACTCTGGATGATTTCTATCCCATGTGAAATGATACTTTCTTCCTCCTTGATGTTGACTTCAGAATGCCTATCAGATACTTTTGCATCTTTGTTTTAAGCGTCTCTTTGCCTCATCCTCTTTGAAATCTCTCCATGTGCACTCAAAATAACTCACATGTGCACGTGTGTAAACTTCGCCTGTGAGAACAGCAAAGACAAAACAACTCCTTCATTTTTCTAAGATTTGTAGCGTATGAAGCACAGGTGATTCAGCTGTTATGTTGGATTTATTTCTCGTGGTTTAAATGTCTTTCTGTAAACCATCCCTGCTGTTTTGTAGCTGTTAATTATATAATAACATATATATTTTTTTTTCATCTGCTGACTTTTTAGTCTATAATCACCCAAAGAAGGTCAAAGTTTCCATTTCTTTTTTTTCATTCCCTTTTCCCAAGTTTCATTAATAGCCTTCAACACTTTGTCACTAGCAAAGGCCTGAACCCGGAGGCACATTTATGGATATGAACTTAAAAAACCCCAAACTTTCAAATATTAGCTTTCAACATTCATGTGTCAGAGAAGGCAAATTCGAGGCTACAGACCCTCTATAATGGATATGGACCCCGTGGCGTCTGTAACCATAATATTAGATTTTCTGACATAGTTCACAGGCTACAATTTTTTCCACTCTCAAAATTGGCAAAGAGTACCCTCAAAGCAAGCAAATGTAGAAAACCACAAAATTGGATTGATTGTGTCCATCAGAAAATTCTAATTGCAAAGCTGCCACACAGGAAGTGACATCAAATCTCCGCAATGCTTTGATCTACGCTTTGAACCAAACATGGAGTGAAAATTTTATATCGAGCAAACAAAATTCTGGCATTTGATCACTAGATCCTCAGACCAAAGCTATCAGTTAACTGTTTAACTGTAAGTAAGTGCCAAAGACACCAAATGGGAGTTGAGATGGGTAAAGGGTCCTTTAAGATGTTTTATTTCTTTAATAACCAAAATAAAATAAATTCAGACTTCAAAAAAAATCTTATCTGTGCTATTTTCACTTCAGGAAGTGTAAATTATTTATAATGCATTATATACAATTACTGTATATAATTAAATCTGTTGCTGTGTATGATGGTTTCCTCTCAGTGTTTCGGTGTTTTGGTGTTTGTATATCTTGTAAATGTTCTAACTTCACAGGGTAAACATTGAATATGTTTATAAGCAGATGAGCTGTGTGAGACTTCAGGAGGGAGTTGAAGCTATCGCTGTCATTTGATCCAAACCCTTCAGCCTGTTATTGAGTATATGTGTGTGTGTCTGTGACCGCTTATGTAACCTTGTGTATGTATGTTACGGTGCATATTTAAATACTATTCAAAGCACAAATCCTCTCCTAGAGATATGAAATGCTTTAGGACTCAGATCAAAGGAGAAGAAACAGACCCCAGTTCAAGTGAAGCACATGCCCATGTGTGTGTGTGTGTGTGAGAGAGTAATTACTGTAATTATGAGGTGACTAATCAGTATTGGAGACATGCTGTGGTTTCTGTTTTTGTCCCCAGCTTCTTCTTCTACATAATCTTCATGGCTCCTCTGTCCTCTCTTCCCCTCATTTATCTTTCCTCTTCTTTCCTCTTCTTATCTGTTTCTTAAAATCTTCTACTTTCCTTCTGATTCCCTTTATCATATCTGTCAAGCTTATCTCCTCTTTTTTCCTCCACGTTCTAACAGCCTTTTAACTTTCCTTACAGTTTCTGGTCTCTCTTAGTTTTTCCATCTCAACATCGTGTCTTTCTTGTCTCCAGCAGCTCAGCAGCCGTACACGATGTGCTTCCGGGTCAAGTTTTACCCGCATGAGCCAATGAAAATCAAGGAAGAACTCACCAGGTAAACAAGCACTGGCAATGGCGTATGAGTGACAGAGAAAGAAGGCAGGCTGAGAGAAAATGTAAAGTATTTCAGAGGATTTTCATGGACAAATATCTCTAGAGAGAGGAATTGAAAGAATTGAAAATATCCAGTGAGTTGAAGTCAATATGAAACAAAGCCTCTGAAAAATGTATTTGCCATGCAGAATTAAGGAAAGTCCAACTTGGTACTAGCAAGCTATACCTAATAAAAATATGTTAGTGACAGATGAAGACATTTGGCTAATTTTGTCTGACTGATTTGTCTAAAAACAGACTATTATATGACTTATAAAACTATTTCAGTATGCGTTATTAAATGTTCTCAAGTGATTGATTACTTAAAGTTGGGCATTGACTGAACACAGTGCAAACACACCAGTGTTATACACTGAGCCAGACGTGAATGTCATGGCTACTGAACGGACCCACGCGCAGACAGTTCTTTCAAGGAAACAAAAGGGGATTTATTTACAATAGGGATCACCTTAGTGCAAAATATATGTACAGTGAGTTGGGAGGGGGTCCAGGGCTCCAGGGAGAGAAGGGGGGGGGAATCCACACACACGCTTCCTCTTCCACTCAGTCACCGCCACCGCTCCTCCGCACACACGCACTCCTCTTCAGCCGCACTCGCTCCAACACTCCACACACTGCCCCACTTGGACAGGTCCGGTGATTCGGTCCAGAATCTACAGACAGAAGGTCAAAGGTTAGTTCCACAACATAAAACACGTGTAAGCGATTCTTCTTTGAATATGCCGCGAGCACGAACTCAGGTGGTTCGACGTTCCAGCGGTGAGCTGCTCTGTGCCACTGCCTTAAATAGCAGCTGGGGAAATCAGCCAGATCAGCCGCAGGTGGACACCATCCACAGGGGTGCGTGGGCCAAGAGTGAGAGCCCGTAATGAGCTCCACCCAGGCAGAGAGGAGGAGGAGAGACAAAAAACTAAAACTAACAACAACAAAACCTGTAGCCAGCGTGGGCCAACCAGAGAGACACGGGGACCGTGACAGTGAAGGCTCTCAAAACTGTAGATGAGCCCATGAAGATACTATATAAGTAAACAAACTAAATAAAAGATTTGGAGAGAGTCTGCTCCACCACCAGCGCCACCTCTGCCAAAACAGAGCCAAACACACAAAGCTTCTCTCAGGTGCGGTGATAATTAGAGACACTCACCCAGCAGGGACTTGTGTTCTCTGCCCTACGTCTTACCAACTCTGCTTCTCTTTATCAGTCCTAATTTTCTCTTCAATTCCTCCATCCATTCACTTCCATCCTTTTTCCTCTCTGCCTTCGCTTGTTTTTTTTTGTCTTTCCGCCCCCAGTGTCTCCTCCCTTCCTGCTGTCGATCGTTCTTCTTCCTCACTGTCATCTCCCCCTCCACCCTCAGGTGTCTCTTCACACCTTTCAAGTCACGTTTCCGCGTCTTTCTGTCCTATATTTTTGTCTTGAGATATTTCTGGAACCTATCCCTCTTTTCTTGCCTAATTTCAACTTAGCTGAATTCTGCTTCAGTTTTTCTCCAGATGTATTATTTATTAGCTCTTCCTCCCTCTGAAAGAGCTGCGTGTCCATTTCTGTTCATTCACGTGTCCTAAAGAAACAAACAACCTCTTCTTAGAGTCCTAAGGAAAGGCATCACACTGGCACACTACTTATAAGTTTGAAGTGGAAGATGAAGTTGAGATGAGTCGGAAAAGTTCAGAAGGAAATGCAGTCAGTAATAAAATCCTGTCGAGTTCTCAATATGGAGTTATGTCTGGGAGCAATTTTTTTCCCATCATCAAAATCCCCAAACTTTTAATGGTAAAATGTGCCTGCTCCAGTTTGCAAGATGTAATTTTAACTCTTGTATATGAAGCACTATTGAAGATAGATGAAAAAGTTAACCCACTGTTCTATAGATCTGTAATTATTAGAGATGGACCGATCCGATATTACGTATCGGTATCGGTCCGATACTGACCTAAATTACTGGATCGGATATCGGAGAAAAATAAAAAATGTAATCCGATCCATTAAATATCACGAAAGCACCTCACAAAACTTGCAACACGCCGTAACTCACCTCAGAAGTTAGCACGTCGGAGCAGTATGCATCACGTGATGGCTGTGGCATGCGGGACCTGTGGTGGTCTGGATAGCATGTGGAGCTTCGCTAGCAACCCGGCATTTCATCTCCGACAAAGTTATCCCGAGAGAAGTAAAGCAAGTGTGTAAGTCCATCTCTGAATGTTTGTAAAGCATTCCTGCGTTAAGCTTAACAAGCGATATATGGAGCGACTGCTTCTTCTTGCTGCTACTTCAATCATGAAACTGCTTAACGATCAGCTGATCAGCTTTTCTGTCGGGAGTCCGTGTCTCTAGTTTGCTTTTGGCCCACTTTGCACCAGAAAGAGGAAACCAGCGGCTGAACAACAGCAGCACATTTAAGCTTGATCAGCTGTTGTTAGAATGTATTTAATATTACTTTCTACTCGAGGATCTTTTTCTACGTAGCTGATGGCTGTAACTGTGCAGGGGCGGATCTAGCAAAGTTTAGCCAAGGGGGCCGATAGGGCATTAACAGGGAAAAGGGGGCACAAAGACATACTTTTCTTTCTTATTCTCATTTAAAATGTCTAGCTTTTAATAAATAATTATCTGACACCCAAAGTTTTAATTTGATGCAAAATGAATAGAAGTCCATTACTGTATATAGTAACTATTACAGTTTTTTCTGA
Source organism: Copadichromis virginalis (assembly GCF_057382275.1). Classification (NCBI taxonomy): domain Eukaryota; kingdom Metazoa; phylum Chordata; class Actinopteri; order Cichliformes; family Cichlidae; genus Copadichromis; species Copadichromis virginalis. Next base: position 24,783,768 of record NC_140629.1, read on the forward strand.
ATGCTTAAACCCTAACTGTGATTCCTGTAGCACAATCTCTAAAACTATTCAGACTTATAGCAAAACCACTCACTGAGTTTGCAAAACTAAAAGCACAAAAACTGCTTTGCACTCAGTTTGCAATTTTGTAACACACACTTTGCAAAACTGTAGGCACAATTCACTGCACAACACTCAATTACCAAATTTCCAACACACTCCTAGCAAAAGTATACACATGTATGGCTATCATTAACACTAACTTGCCAACTGTCTGGCACACTTTCACATGTGAAAACTTTTTTAGATAATTAGTTCACTTTGCAATCAGCCTAAGCACTATAATACAGGTAAGCTGTGTGTGCGGAGTACAATGGAGGGAGCAGAAAGAGTGAGAAGTAGAGGAGGCCGAGGAAGAGGACGTGGAGGTGAAGAAGTAGGATGAAGAGGACGACAAGGACAAGGAGGAGCAAGAGGAAGATGAGGAGGGGGGAGAGGAAGATGAGGAGGGGGGAGAGGAAGGGTAGGAAGAGTAAGAAATAGAATTGCTGATGACATCAGAGCTACAATAGTGGACCATGTAATCAACCGTGGAATGACCCCCAACGGGTCCAGCCTAACTCGAGCCGCTACACTGTAGCAAGTACCATAAGGACATCTTGAAATGAGAATCGGTTAGTACAGTCACTTCGCACAAAGATTTGTAGCACTGCCATATGCCAATGAGAAACACACCAATACCACTGATGTAAAAATACTGAAGTTGTTACTTTACAGAAGTGCTAGATGACCAGATGCTGGGGCAAAGGAAGCATGTTCACTGCAGACCAAGTAACCCATATAGTCATTATGGCGATTGCAAATAATCCTATACTTGGAAATAAACACTTGTGTTTGTTTTGATGTACTTGAAGTTTGGATCCCTCTATGCTTATGGATCTATGACAGAAGTATGAGCTCAAACTGACATAGCCTACCTTGTGCACAGAGAAAGCAAAAGCCAGATGTGTTTTGTATTCATACCATCAGTGTGCAGTTGGCGCATTGTGTGCTTAGTAGATGATGGCCTGTGTGTACTGTTTGATACGGAAACACCATTTTTACGAAGGTGTGAAGAGTTAATCTAGCTGTGTTTGCTTTTGCAAGAGAACTACAATGTTTTGATTATTGGGTGACAGGTTTTCTTATTTGTGTGAAGAGTTTTGCAAAATTAGCCAATAGTTACAAAAAATGTGCTTAAGCAATCAGAAAAAACTGTAAGTCTAATATATATACCCTAGTAAGCTATAGTACTTTTTCCTTTGGGAAGGTATCATCTGTGCAGTCTGCAATTTTGTTGAAGAAAGATGTTGAATCTATTTAATATTTCTTGAAAAATAATTGATTTCTGTGCATTTTTTTTCACACTGCATCAAATTAAGGTTGATTACGTCGATTAAGCATCATGAGGTGGAGTGTGAGGGGTGGTTCCCCATTTTTTATTTATTTATTTTTGTTGCTGGGAGTTGGAACCCTATTAGTTAGGTTGCTAAATATTTACGCTAAGTACTCTTTAAAATACCAGAATAGGGAGGATGGTGCAGGTTTACAGTTTTTTACAGACGCTAGGACACATTTCTCAATACTTAGGTCACGTTTGCAAAACTCCTCACACAGTGAGCACAACAGAAGTCTATGTGGGCTAAACTGAGGACCAGTTATCATTGTTTTGGCACAAAATGCATTCAATGACTACATCTCTCAAATTTCATGAATCATCTTCTCACTCAGACACAACAACTGCCAAAAATCTTTGTACGTACAGGACATTTTGCATGTGCTTACATACTGTTTTCAAAACTGTTACAGTTTTTTCTGATTGCTTAAGCACATTTTTTGTAACTATTGGCTAATTTTGCAAAACTCTTCACACAAATAAGAAAACCTGTCACCCAATAATCAAAACATTGTAGTTCTCTTGCAAAAGCAAACACAGCTAGATTAACTCTTCACACCTTCGTAAAAATGGTGTTTCCGTATCAAACAGTACACACAGGCCATCATCTACTAAGCACACAATGCGCCAACTGCACACTGATGGTATGAATACAAAACACATCTGGCTTTTGCTTTCTCTGTGCACAAGGTAGGCTATGTCAGTTTGAGCTCATACTTCTGTCATAGATCCATAAGCATAGAGGGATCCAAACTTCAAGTACATCAAAACAAACACAAGTGTTTATTTCCAAGTATAGGATTATTTGCAATCGCCATAATGACTATATGGGTTACTTGGTCTGCAGTGAACATGCTTCCTTTGCCCCCAGCATCTGGTCATCTAGCAATTCTGTAAAGTAACAATTTCAGTATTTTTACATCAATGGTATTGGTGTGTTTCTCATTGGCATATGGCAGTGCTACAAATCTTTGTGCGAAGTGACTGTACTAACCGATTCTCATTTCAAGATGTCCTTATGGTACTTGCTACAGTGTAGCGGCTCGAGTTAGGCTGGACCCGTTGGGGGTCATTCCACGGTTGATTACATGGTCCACTATTGTAGCTCTGATGTCATCAGCAATTCTATTTCTTACTCTTCCTACCCTTCCTCTCCCCCCTCCTCATCTTCCTCTCCCCCCTCCTCGTCTTCCTCTTGCTCCTCCTTGTCCTTGTCGTCCTCTTCATCCTACTTCTTCACCTCCACGTCCTCTTCCTCGGCCTCCTCTACTTCTCACTCTTTCTGCTCCCTCCATTGTACTCCGCACACACAGCTTACCTGTATTATAGTGCTTAGGCTGATTGCAAAGTGAACTAATTATCTAAAAAAGTTTTCACATGTGAAAGTGTGCCAGACAGTTGGCAAATTAGTGTTAATGATAGCCATACATGTGTATACTTTTGCTAGGAGTGTGTTGGAAATTTGGAAATTGAGTGTTGTGCAGTGAATTGTGCCTACAGTTTTGCAAAGTGTGTGTTACAAAATTGCAAACTGAGTGCAAAGCAGTTTTTGTGCTTTTAGTTTTGCAAACTCAGTGAGTGGTTTTGCTATAAGTCTGAATAGTTTTAGAGATTGTGCTACAGGAATCACAGTTAGGGTTTAAGCATTCAGAAAAAACTGTAAACTTATGGCCAAAACAATAACACAATGCAAAACTTGAAAAGACAGCAAAATCCAACAGCAATATTTTATTGAAACATATTTTAAATCTAAAAATGCAGTTTAACCAGCCACAGCTTATTCTCATTGTAGATGAACATCTACACAGGTGTTACTCCTTCAATTTTTCAACTCCTTCAATTCTGGCATGCCAGAAGATTCTTTCCTAGGTGTATTGCCCTAGATGACATAAGATGTGATGTGGCCAAATGGAGAAGACCGAGTAGATTAGCATTACTATTGTATGTGTATCAGTGGATGGTGTGTATACAAATTCTTGTATTTTGGGATTACTTAGTGCAAAAAAATAAAAATACATAAACAAATATTAACGAATTCTGCATGATGTCTGATTCATTCCAGTAACATATATTGAAATTATAAACAGAGATGTGTCCTTGTTTTACACAAGAAAACACTGTGTAATGCTACATGTTGTTAGTGTTTTTTAGGTCATTGTTTTGTGGGTGACAAAGTGTGTTTGTCGGCTGTCAACCTTTGCTAGTGTTCTGGAAGAATGAGTTTATTTGAGACCTGAATGAAGTCTTTTGTTAGTTGTAGTGCATTTTGAATGTGAAATGAACTGCTTTGCCAAGCTGACGGTCAGTTAGGAGGATTGTGTGAAGAGTTTTGCAAAAGTGACCTAAGTATTGGGAAATGTGTCCTAGCGTCTGTAAAAAACTGTAAGTTTATTAGATTGATCAGTATTGCTGAACTATGAAATATTTTTTTTTGCATACAGGTATAACAGAATAGCTTTAGTGTAGTTGTTGTTTTAAACTTGAGTATGAACTTATACAAAATGCAGCAAGATATTTAAAAAACAGTTTTGTTGATTAAAAAACACTATATCGGATTCATATCGGTATCGGCAGATATCCAAATTTATGATATCGGTATCGGTATCGGACATAAAAAAGTGGTATCGTGCCATCTCTAGTAATTATTGATTATGGTATTAGGTGTTTGGTACCTCACATTACAGATATTAATTGCTAACAGGTGTAATTTTTAGCACGGCAGAAAAGTGCATAGGGACTTCTTTTTTTTTTTTTTTTTAATTAAATATGCAGTTCAGAGTTCACCAAATGCTGACTGTGTGTCTCTGTTCATTTTCATACACAAATATTTCACAGTGCTGGAATTAAAGGGCAAAGTCAGCACTTAATCGTTATCTAAGGATTTTACAGAGTCAGGCTGACTATATTACTTATCTAGCCAATATAACACACATGAGTAATTTTAACATTATTTGTGTAAAAGAATGCACTCACATGAAGAAGTTTGACATATTTTGTCAATTATTTATACTATATTGACATTATTCATTCATACTTGCAAACTGAAGTATATAAAGGTGCTCTTTTTGTAGAATTTAAATTTATCTCGGACATTTATCTTCATGCAGAATAACGACATAATTTCTGTGTTTAAGTGTGCACCAAATCTTAATCTGGATTTTTCTATGCTTAAGTCATTTAAGAAACCTGAAAAGCAAATCTGTGTACGCAGACATTCTGACTCAATGTCCTAAAATAAGAGGAAGCACAAAGAAAGAAAAATTATCTAAATGTAGATCATGGTGTTTATTTATAGAGTCAGCAGCACTCTGACTCTATAAATAAAACTATTTAGCTACAGCAGCAGGGTTTTCGCTCCATTCAATCTTTTATGCTTTGCCTCTCCTGTGTCTTTCCCTCAATGAAAAACAAGTTTGATGAGTCAGTTGACTCAGTGGTGACGTCCCAACTGGAAACTCATCTGTTCCCCACTTTTTTTTTGTCTTCACGCTAACACGAGACAAGTCTGCATGTCAGTAGCACTGAAGGTGTTTCCATAGTAGCTAAAGTACCACATTCTGCTGGTGAAGATGTATGTTGCCATAGTTATACTTTCCTTAACTACCATGGCAACAGTTTCAGATTGTTACTTTCTCATTGGGTGGTGAATTTTCATCCAAACTATTTGGAAATAGAAATTGTGAAAGCGGGGTATTGGTTCCCCTTCATAATGTGAGCAGTGGCTTTATATAGTATATTGTAATTAAACGTCTTTTATTTATTTGATTTATTTTAAATAAAAATCTGTATTTATGCTATAAGAATTTATTTCTGTAACTTTATGCATGCATGTGCATCCAGGTATCTCCTGTACCTTCAGTTGAAGAGAGACATCTATCATGGTCGTCTACTGTGTCCTTTTGCTGAAGCTGCATATCTGGGAGCCTGCATCATACAGGGTGAGGACTTACTCATAGTGGATGTATTAGAGATGTAGCCAATATTTCACAATTACATCCTTGGTGACATGTTGGAGTTTTAAATGAAAATCACACATATACATTTACACAATTTAATTTGTAAATTATAAGGGCTGCTATTACTGAAATGACTGAGCTGCTTGGGTTGTGGCTGTAATAAGAATAAGAATAAGGATAATATTTTCTAGCCTTTTCCAGAATGCACATTTGCAAAGTGCTTCATAATTTGAATAGAATGAACACATCAAATTAAGTTAAGAAACTGTAATTACAAATTTGAGTTACGGTGCCTGAGCTGTTGACTCTTGACAATGAAATCTGTAGTCTGTAGCCTCAAATCAAAAGTAATCAGCTGAAGTCCGAAAGCACAAGCTGTAAAATAACTACTAACAAATCACTGTTTGTGCCTGCAAATGCATTTATTTCCTTATTTAATCCATATTATTTAAATATTAAATAAATTAAATTAAATCAAAATTTGAATATAGTCCCAAATCACAACAACACTAAGATAATACCAAGAAAATAGAGAAAACCTCAACGATGATATGACCCAATATAAGCAAGGGCTTTGGCAACAGTGGGAAGGAAAAACTCCCTTTTAGCAGGAATAAACCTCAGTGAGAGTAGGACATCTGACATTATCCGTGGGGGTGAGGTGGAGGAGATACTGTTTATTGATTGTAAATATCCAACTACCCACCAACACCACACTATCTAATGCTAGTTTGTCTATCTGATGTTTTTATCATCAGTGCTTTTTAATGTCATTTATAGAAAATCACTGACAAACACAATTTTAACATGTAAAATCAGATATATCAACTGTAGTCCACATGTTTGCAGGTTTATCATTTTCTTCATTAAACTTGAATAAACAAGCTCATTGCAAAGAACAAACGTTTAGGAAATTTAAAAATGATGCCAACTAAAAGTAAAATACCTCTTTTAGGTTACTGAAATAACTTTATAAGTCAAAGTGATGTTTTAAGTTTGTTTAATTCAAGATTTCTATTCTGAAATACCCATGTGCTTTTTTTTTATTTACATTTTGCTGATTTATAAATACTTGTCTTATTCAAGCATTTAAAAAGTTCAGCTAACTGTCATTACTATGTATAGTTACGCAGTCTGTTAATCTAGCGTTACAGAATTATAGTTTTAAATTTGAGCATCCTCTTGCACTGTGTTGGGTAAAATTCAACACTCAGTTAATTTAATGTGCTTAACTGTGTATTTGAACCAAACAATGATCTTACCTAATTATATCAAATGTAACTGAACTTTCATCCAACCTCTGTGTAACCACAGTCTAACCCCTGTTTGACTAAGTTTGTCCTCATTAACCGGCTGCATTTCACAGCATCACACTGTCATTATCCTACTTTTTTTTTTAAAAAGTAGATGTATGTGGACTACTGGGAAAAGGAATAGAAGAGATTTTTTTCTACAGTCAATTAAACGTAACCGTTTAATGCTGAATCACAGCGCAGAGCCACTTGCTTTAATATGGATTAAGAAAAGAATTAGCTGGGCTTTATCATATAAATGAACCCTTGTGGCTCATACACAAATCCTTGAACTGTGCTAACACCCTCTGATTGGCTCATATCCCCAGAGAAGAGAGTGTGACTGGTTCACTTATCTCAAAACAGAGCATGTCTGCAGTGTATCATTGGCTGCTCTGATTAACTACGACAGGTCTCTGTCCTACTTTGTCAGGGTGTTGATTATAGAGCTGGGGAATAGTTTGAGGATTATTGTTTAATTAAACTCCAGGCAAGTTTTTGATTAAACCTTTATAAAGATACTTAATTAAGATATCATTAAAAAAAATAAATTAGTGGATTCAATGAGCACAACAATGATCTGTTATTTGAGTCAATTGCTCATAAGTATCTTATTCTGTGGAAATAAAAAAAATTAATAAGGGAAAGATCTGTCTTTGGGCCTTTGTCTTAATTTGAGCAACCAGGAAATTTGCTGATGATACAAAGCTGTTTAATATTACAGCGGGCATTTTGTACTTGGTGCTATATGAGCTTTCTATTTTTCTGTGGGGGAAAACTGGAAGTTTTTTAACCCTAACTGTTAATATGGTCGTAGCCAGAGCAATCGTGGCTCAAGAGTTGGCAGTTCGTCTTGTAATCGGAAGGTTGCTGGTTCGGACAGTCTCGGTCATTGTGTTCTTGGGCAAGACACTTCACCCGTTGCCTACTGGTGGTCAAAGGGCCCGGTGCTGCCAGTGTCCTGCAGCCTCGCCTCTGTCAGTGCGCCCCAGGGCAGCTGTGGCTACAATGTAGCTTGCCATCACCAGTGTGTGAATGGGTGAATGACTGAATGTAGTGTAAAGCGCTTTGGGGTCCTTAGGGACTGAGTAAAGCGCTATACAAATACAGGCCATTTACCATAGCCGTTAGTCCAGCCACCCGCTGCACTCATGGTGTCACAGCTATTCTAACAGTTTACACACAAATACAAAACAGGCATGTGACCATGCCTAATAATAGCTTGCAGTCTATAACTGTTCTGACCCAGCCATTTGCAATCCTACAATATAAATATAGAAGCAGTTGCATGTAAATGGAATAAGTACTATAAAATTAAAGTTACAAATTATAAGCTTGCTTAATATGCAACGTTCAAGTTGAGTAAAGCTTATTTGCAAAATAAAACATCTTTCTTTATTTAATTTTGCTTTACAATGCAGTTTTTATGTTAACCTGAGCAACATGACTACTAATTGTAGCTTCATACTATATATGCAGTCAAGGTGTGTTAAATTAGTTCTTTCAATAAGTTAACAAACAATGTATACCCATTTCCTGATGTATTTGACCTATTTTCAGATAATATTTTTACTGAAATCACCCTTTCTCTTTATAGCTGAGCTTGGGGACTATGACCCAGAGGAGCACCCATCAGACTACATCAGAGACTTCAAGCTGTTCCCTAAACAATCCCTCAAACTGGAGAGGAAGATAATGGAAATTCACAAGAATGAGCTCAGGTGAAAGACTAATATATATATTTTTTGTCTCGTGGTTTTGCTGTTTGTCTGGAGAAGGCTTTTTTGGTCTATTGTGGGCTTTTTGGGGGTATTGTTATCACCTCGCCAGGCAGACAGGCAGTGTGTACAGCCAAGTTTGTGAATGTGATAACTCGATGATAAGGCAATGTAGGATTTTTGAATTAATTGAGCTTTGGCGCAGCTACTTTTTTGAAGATCTTGAGAACACAATAACAAGGTGATGAAGGAGTTGCACATTTATACCATAGGTGCATCTACTAGGAGGCTGAGGGATAGCACTAGCGGCCGCCAGTACTTTTTTTATTGTTGTACCGTTTGATGTTGGTGGCAGGTGCTATGCTCACTCCTGTGATCTGTGTTTTAAAACAGGCTGCTGAGACAACTGTCTACACAGCAGACAATAAAATGCTGCCTTTCTTTCTGGTTAGACACAGAATTGTGTGATACCCAGAGATTTAAGCTTCATTGCACTGGAGAAGGTATTCTCAGTCGAGATTTGTTTGAAAGTAAATAAAAACATCCATTAGCTTAGAGGAATGAGCATGAATTATTTATTTCATGCTCCGTTTAGACACCTTGCTTGTTACTACTACAGAATTTAAATTTTGATGAAAATCACTCATCCCTGATAAATTTGATCGTCTTGTGTTCTTTTACATATGAACAAAAGCTAGGCATTCTGGGTACCACAACTGTATCTTTGAACCCTTATTCGCCTCTTTTCAACCATGTGATTACCTTTCCTGAAGGGAAAATGGTTCTGCAATAAAGAATAGTTTGAGTAAAGAGTCATTAAAAAAGCATGTACTCAGTAGATTGACTATGTACTCTACAGGTACAGAATAAGTTTCTACATTACATGCAGTACTGTATACATAAATCCCCTCTCCTGGGTTGTTTGTGTGTTGCTGCAGCGATTAATAATGTCGTGACCGTCACACTTAACAGTGATTATAAAACATCAAAGACAAATCCTTCATTTCCCACAGCACAGAGGCAGATGATGCCAAGTGCCCTCTGTCTGGCCCGATGGGTACGACTGACAGGATTAACAGCATGTTGATCAGTACTGAGCTGTACAGAGACTTCAGGTGATTTTTGAATGGGAAGCACTCTGTCTGCAAGCTACATTTCCACAGGCATTCTGTAATGGTTTTTATGCTTTCCTTTATCTGCACAGACAGATCCAATATATGCGTGTGCAATTTTAAAGTTGATTTATATGTCTGGAGTCTTGAAGTGAACCAGTGTACCACACTCATTTTCCTAATTTGCAGCACTTAGACTAATGAGCAAGTAAAGCATTAATGCCCCGCCCCCCCCACAACCCTTTTGCCTGGTTTGTTATGACTGTTTCCTTTTATAATAATAAGAGATAAGTGTACTCACTTTAATTGGTTAAAAATTCTGTAATACTTTTATTTAAACTGATATTGTCTAAATACTGTAGACTTAGTACGACAAGCAACCTTGTCCTTGTAAAAGAAACTAGCCTAGCAGTGGAGGGTTAGTGCTGTTCTTTCTGGAGAAAAAATAGCAATCCTTAGAATAAAAAGTCAACGCAAATTTGTTCACAACCAAACTCCCTAGATATTGACCTTTAAATCTCAAAACTCTAATAAGATAATTGCATGTATTGATTTTCTATCTGGTTGTATCCGACATTTAAGTGAAATCCAATTGAAAGTAATCCAACATAGGAACACCTTAATAACATATTCTTCAGTCTGTCAGTGTATAAAGTTGGGTCTCTCCTTTCCTCTATTTTCTATCAGGGGCCAGTGTGCTGAACTAGCAGAGCTGAACATGCTCCAAAGGGCTCACAGTCTTGAAACATATGGAGTCGACCCTCACCCATGCAAGGTAACGTAACTGGAGAATATATACAGTACACAGTAGCTTTACACATAATGGGTTACGCACTGATTTCCACACAGATGGCTTCATGTGGGTGTTATACTTTCCATGCACACAAGCATGTGCGTATCCACTTGTGTTCGTGTGATTTCGTCATCATAGGGTGTTGCGTGTTCCATAGACTGTATATAAAAGATGGATGTAGCCACCGTGTCATATGTTGATTAGTGAGCTCCCGTTCTAAAGCTTTGAGGTGAGTATTTTTGCCATCTAAAAAGCTAGTGCTGGATATGACTGTGAAACCACACATTCATTGACTAATAATTTCAGATGTACAGCTCAACAGCCAGTGAGTATAGTTTTCCCATTTTAATAATGACCATAAGTTTTTAGAAAAGAAAGTAATATTTTATTAAGTACAAGCTTAAACTAAGGGTTGAGCTCATAAAGTCACGAGAAAAGGGTTTGCTGAGCTGACAGAGCAAGAGAGCCAAGGGCTGTTTTCCCAAAGACTTGTATACACCCAGAAGTGTTTTTGCACCAACATGAGGCGCCCCCTGCTGGCCATTAAAAACTATGCACGTTTTAAGGCAATTATGCATTGGATGAACTTTTCAGATGCAAAAGCTACATTCATCTCTTTTGCACACAGTCTATGGTTGGGCCTGTGCAATTTGTTGTGACCTTATAGACAGATGGTACATACTGTATTTTATGGACAATCACACCAGCTGTGCAGCTGGCAAAATTAACCAGCCCAGGACACAGATTAAGTAAGTGTCCAGATGAAAATATGGAGGTTTTGCAAGAAAATAATATTTTGCCGACAGCTGTCACCAATTAATAGCTCCCCACACTGGTAACCCACTGCTACTACTACTACACGAAAACACCGTTGCACACACGTGTTGCACCGACGCAAGCTAGCAATTCCGTAAACGTCTCTATTGCTCAAAAAAGAAACAGCTCCATCCAGTGGCGTGTCGCATTATAGCACCTGTCTACCTGGCCTCACATACTTGCTCCAAGCAGATTAGGAAATAATTTAAGGCCAAGAGCTTATGTGCAATTTACGCTATCACATCCAAGCCAGCTAGTTAATGTTCCCTCCTTGAAAACTAAATAAACTAGGTCCATAAAGAAGCCACTGTTCTGAGGACACAGTGACTTCACTGACTGATCAGAGACCACCATGGTTAGTCAGTGTCATTGATTTGTCTTTCAGCTTTAAATTGCTAAAACTAAACTGTACTATCAGATATGTTACACTTGCTATTCTGCTTCATTCTCCTGTTACTTGTTTCTTTGTTTCTTGTGCTATCCCAATAGATTGAACAGACTGCATCTGATAAAGAAAAACAATATTTTACAACTTGCTCATGGCTCGCTCTCATCCTTTCTGTTCATCTTCTGCCAAGCTGAAGTGTGAAATAGGGACATCCTCTTGTGAACAGACAAATCAAAGGATACAAAGCAGATTAACAAGATATTTAAATTCTGTCTAGTGGGAAGGATCCCCTTTATCTGTTCCACTCTTGTCTGGCAGGCTTTTTTTAAATTAGTTTGCTGGAAATAGCTGTTACTGCGAGTACTGTACTATCATGCACATGCAGATCTATGGAGATAAAGTAAGTAAGCACTAAGATGTGGGAAGCACACAGGGGAAAGGGAGGGATTTACACAGATATATAAAGATGAATACAAATTTAGAGATTTACTGATGATTAATGATGTGGAAGTTATTATTTTGATTTTTCCTCACTACATCAGATTTAGTCCATCAGTCGGTATTTTAACTGCCTTGTTCTTGATTAATTAAAAAGTTTAATGACAAACATGGGATTTTGTGCATCAACCAATGAGGTCATAGATAGTCCACTTGCCTTACATGCTGTGATATGTGTTTTTTTCAGGACTTTACAGGCTCTACTGCCTTTCTTGGGTTCACAGCCACAGGTTTTGTGGTCTTCCAGGGAAACAAGAGGATTCACCTCCTCAAATGGTAAAAACATCAACCTGTAAAAAGCTTCTTTTGGCTGCTCCCTTAATCACAGGTTGTCAGCACAGCAGAAGGCTCCACATATTTGATTTGTTAGATTCTTACACCAGACGCCCTTCCCTTCACAGCATTTAACGGATTACCGTCTCCAGTCTCGAACTGGGAGTCTTTTGTATGCTGGGAAAAAAGCAAACCACTACAATGTGTAGCCACAATTGTCAATCATTAAACATAAATATTAAATGTCTAATCACTAACAAAGCTAACTGCAGAAAACTCTATATTTATGCTTTATCGCTGAAGTATTGCTAAACTTATAATTTTTATTAGAAGCAAATTAAAATAATCATCTCTAACTTTTCCTTGCAGGCAGAACCGTTTGTTTATTTAAACATGACATCTATAAGATTATCTTGCTACAGAGTGTTAAAATACACTTTCCTATAGCCATGCTTTCCTTAAGCAGCAGTTGTAGTACCTCCATATTCATAGTTTTAAACAAAAGTTCATAAGAATAAGGAGAAAAATGTAGTTTATCTATCAAAAGTAATAAGAATTGATAGTGTTATTTTAAACTATGCACCATTGGTAATTAAACTGATAAAAACACACAATATTTTTTGAAATGAGCTATGTGTGTAAAATTTTTTTTAAAAAGAATATGAACGCAGCCCAACAAATGGCAGTGCAATGAACTTTGCACTTTAATTTGCAAAGTCATCGCGTTTAAAATAGTTGCAGCTTTATAGGAACTCTGCTATCTTTTGCCAATGAATGGCATCACGTTGGCAATTACCTGCAATCTGTTTGTGATACTACAGCGAATAACTGTGATAAATGGCGATAGATGGCGATTTAATGGCAAAATGACGTAGGCGCTTAGCAACCTTAGTTTTATATAGAAATATAAAAAGAATACAACCAGCTGACAACCAGCTGAGTCAAGTCCTCTGTTGCTAAGAGATGCGTTGTAAGCAAGTTCTGCTCATCAGTGCAGACTTACGCAGATTGATTGCAATGTGTTGCCAATCTGTTCGGCTGCAGTTATTTGCAAATCCTACCAAACTTTCTGAGAGTGAGTGTAATCACTTCAGACTGTGATGCTGTTTGTTGGTCTTAAGGAGGTTGCCTACCTAAAGGTACTATTCTAAGTTGCTCTACTTGTACCTGGTTAACAGTTATAGGCCAACCATAGTACAAATATACATTTGCTCCTTTAATCAAAGTTTCTTTTAACCCAATATTTCTTTTAACTGGCATTTTTTCTCTATGACATCAGCAACTGGAACTTGTGTTGCTTGGGTGGCTTCTTGTGAAGACATCTTTACAATGACACAATCAATGACAGCAGAACTTTAAATGTACTTAAAGCTTTAAGTTTAGCATTTAGCCTATATTTAACTCTCATCTGCAGATATTTCAAAGTCTTAACTCTGTGTTTGTTTGCAGGGCTGACGTTAGCAAGCTGAAGTTTGAAGGAAAAACCTTTTACGTCATTGGCATTCAGAAAGAGGTGAGCGAGGTGTCTCTAAAAGGTTAAAAATGATGACTCAAGTGAGATGTGCAGTTTCCTCCATGTCCTGGTGATGAATTGTGCATTTTTGCACCAAAGTAATCAACATCCTGCTGACTTGTTAGATATAAACTTCTAACATGTGTTCATTACTTATTACAAAGGCAAATGTTGCACAGTCAGACTGCAGAATTTGAGATCAGTTGTGTGTTAGTGACTGTTTGCCAGCCCTGAGCAAAACGGACGTCCTTCATTCTCTTTCCTCCTTCTTTCCTCCTTCTCCCTCCCCTTTCCCCCTATCCTCATCTGTGTAATGGTTTTGTCAGATAAATGTGCTAAGTGACTGTACTGTTTGTTATCCTGTCCACCATCACACACACTGTATATGTGTGTCGCTGTTTCAGATCTCCTTAACAGGCAGGATTCACTGTAACAGGATGGTGGGTGTGTTACAACCTCCTAATTCACATTATGTGCTGACTGTGGCCCAAATATTAGACTCCTTCACTGCACCGCATCCCTAACAAAGATAAACTACAATATACAGTGGAGCAAAAAAGTATTTAGTCAGCCACCGATTGTGCAAGTTCCCCCACTTAAAATGATGACAGAGGTCAGTAATTTGCACCAGAGGTACACTTCAACTGTGAGAGACAGAATGTGAAAAAAAAATCCATGAATCCACATGGTAGGATTTGTAAAGAATTTATTCGTAAATCAGGGTGGAAAATAAGTATTTGGTCACCTCAAACAAGGAAAATCTCTGGCTCTCACAGACCTGTAACGTCTTCTGTAAGAAGCGTTTCTGTCCCCCACTCGTTACCTGTATGAATGGCACCTGTTTGAACTCATCATCTGTATAAAAGACACCTGTCCACAGCCTCAAACAGTCAGACTCCAAACGCCGCCATGGCCAAGACCAAAGAGCTTTCGAAGGACACCAGGAAAAGTATTGTAGACCTGCACCAGACTGGGAAGAGTGAATCTACAATAGGCAAGCAGCTTGGTGTGAAAAAATCAACTGTGGGAGCAATCATCAGGAAATGGAAGACATACAAGACCACTGATAATCTCCCACGATCTGGGGCTCCACGCAAGATCTCATCCCGTGGGGTCAAAATGATCATGAGAACGGTGAGCAAAGATCCCAGAACCACACGGGGGGACCTGGTGAATGACCTGCAGAGAGCTGGGACCAAAGTAACAAAGGTCACCATCAGTAACACACTACAACGGCAGGGAATCAAATCCCGCAGTGCCAGACGTGTTCCGCTGCTGAAGCCAGTGCATGTCCAGGCCCGTCTGAAGTTTGCCAGAGAGCACATGGATGATACAGCAGAGGATTGGGAGAATGTCATGTGGTCAGATGAAACCAAAGTAGAACTTTTTGGTATAAACTCAACTCGTCGTCGTGTTTGGAGGAAGAAGAATACTGAGTTGCATCCCAAGAACACCATACCTACTGTGAAGCATGGGGGTGGAAACATCATGCTATGGGGCTGTTTTTCTGCCAAGGGGACAGGACGACTGATCCGTGTTAAGGACAGAATGAATGGGGCCATGTATCGTGAGATTTTGAGCCAAAACCTCCTTCCATCAGTGAGAACTTTGAAGATGAAACGAGGCTGGGTCTTCCAACATGACAATGATCCAAAACACATCGCCCGGGCAACAAAGGAGTGGCTCCGTAAGAAGCATTTGAAAGTCTTGGAGTGGCTTAGCCAGTCTCCAGACCTCAACCCCATAGAAAATCTGTGGCGGGAGTTGAAAGTCCGTGTTGCTCGGCGACAGCCCCAAAACATCACTGCTCTCGAGAAGATCTGCATGGAGGAATGGGCCAAAATACCAGCTACTGTGTGTGCAAACCTGGTAAAGACCTATAGTAAACGTTTGACCTCTGTTATTGCCAACAAAGGTTATGTTACAAAGTATTGAGTTGTATTTTTGTTATTGACCAAATACTTATTTTCCACCCTGATTTACGAATAAATTCTTTACAAATCCTACCATGTGGATTCATGGATTTTTTTTTTTCACATTCTGTCTCTCACAGTTGAAGTGTACCTCTGGTGCAAATTACTGACCTCTGTCATCGTTTTAGGTGGGGGAACTTGCACAATCGGTGGCTGACTAAATACTTTTTTGCCCCACTGTATGACATGGTGTCTCCAAACTGAAACAGAAAGCAAGTACTAACTTTCAAACAGTGGATGTCTTGCATTTGGGACACATGCTTCATCTGGTTGCTTGATGTTTATCAACCAACAGAGCTGTGGTAGATTCTGAGCAGCAGTTTCAGTGCCTCGTCTATCTGCATACTTTATTTTTTCAGGATTTACAACCGATGTGCTCTTTACCTTCAGTCTGCCTGAAACAGCTCAAAAACACCTGCAAATCCTTGCAGCTAAAGCCATTTTGCTCTTAAATCTACCAATCAGCCAATCGATGAGTGTCAAAGCTGTTGTCTTCATTACAGAAGCTCAGTTCCGCTCTTTCATCGCTGCTTAACTTGTCAGTCTGTCTGCCTTGTCTGTCTGTTCGGCTCCTCGTGAAAGGCTGAAGATGCACTATTATCTCTGTGTTTCTGTCTCTTCTCTCTGTGTGTAAACATAGTCATCTCTGGTGAGTAAATACAAGTAAAAACAGTAGCGCAAATCGTTGTTGTATTTAAGTCCTCAATTTGACACCTTTACCCGCAGCCCTGCCCTCGCCTCACTTTATGATTGGAGGAACCTTTTATCCATGTTTTATTTCTTTTTTCATGATATTGTCATTAAGTGTTGTTTGTCTGGTGTGTTATATAAAAGTTCTCTCTGCTCTCATTTCATATGATCGCAGTTCTTCTGTGGCTTCCGTCCCCGTCTTGTTCACCATGTAATCAAATTCACCCTCTGACTTCCAGTGAACTATAGATTAACATGCAATGTTTCGCTGCTTAATCTATAACTCTATCCATGCCTCATTCATCTCATTCAATTTTTTCATAACCGTTTCATCCTCTTGATTGTGTGGGTGTGTGTGTACTTTATTTATGTGAGGATTTGTGTGTTGATGCTTGTTTCCTGAATTTTCCACCATGTGGCAGGTCACTCCTCACTCTTCCCTCTCCTCTGATTACCCAAACCTACCTGTCCCACTTTGAGCTGATTGCAGGTTATATAGATGAAACACTTTTATGAGATCAAAGTCACAAATTCTTGGTCAGCTTCTTTTTGGCTGACTCAACAGTTAACTCCTAACACACAAGCATGGCTTACCCTGTGCATGGACCTCAGTTTCATAATCAGCTGTGATATGTAAAGAACAAAAAAGACTTACTTCAGTTTTCAAGGTTAGCTCAACTACTGTACATCAAATCCCATTTGATTCAATTTGTTTGGATGAGCAGTTCTAGAAAAACCTTTTTTCCCCAAACAAGCGTGTTTTTGAACAACCCATCTGCCACTCGATCAGGTGTCACAACGCACCGGTGAACGCACAGCAACGACCGCATAGGTTCTGCTGATGTAGGACGCCGCCCTGCTGTGCGTTCATGCATGTCTGAAAAGCATGTTGCAGAGAAGTGGTTGCAGCTGTAAAAGGCTGTATTTGAACCACGATCGTGATCTTTTAATAAACCTAATTGGTCCTTTACTGTAGGCACACAGAGTAAATAGCATCATCTTTATTGTAGTTAAATACATTTCTGACATCTGAGTTGATTTTTACGTTTTAGAATGTACAATTTCGGTCTCTTCCCCTCAGTGGATGATTTTTTTCAATTAACTCTTTTTTTCCCCCAAAAAAATCCAAGTCAACGCTTTTGCACGTCAGCCAAAGTGGGACCAAAGGCAGATTAACACGCAGTCCTGGCGCCTTCACACACCTGTGAACACACACATGGCAACTGAAGCACATGTGTGTAAATCACACCTGCATACCTAATATAACTGATATGTGACAGTTTGGGGGCTGCGCAATATAGCTGATGAAGTGGGCACAGACTGGACCCTTTCACTGCTGTCAACTTAACAGTGAAGTGTTTTTTATTTTAACAGACACTTATAGCGGTATAATATCATATTCTGTTACAGTATCTCATTCTCATGTTATTGATTTCATTGCTTCGTCTCTGCCTCTATCCTCTTTGCTGAACAGTATTGATCTGGCGTCCCACGTTCCCAGACTTGCAGAGCCAGAGACTAGATGTTTCCGGGAATAAATCTCTCCTCTTAGTCCATAAAAACCCATGTTCTGCCTTTTAATGCTGAGCACTGTGACCGAATGACTTTATCTTGCCAAGCTTACAGCTTAGGGTCTGTGGGTCAGCATTTTGCACAGCTCCCTCACATTACGTTCAGCTCTTTTCTTGTCCTTATTCACAGTTTTTTCTTTTCCAGTAAGCTCATTTCTCATCCTCACTGTCACTCTTTCTGTCTTTGTCCTTTTCTGTGTAGAAGAAGCTGGTGTTGACATTTCACACCTCGACCCCTGCAGCGTGTAAGCACTTATGGAAGTGCGGGGTGGAGAACCAGGCCTTTTACAAGTACGTCTGCACACACACAAACACGCACACAAATTCATTTTTATTTTTATTGAGTTCTTCCTGTAACTGCTGAGACTGTGCAGGATCAGCTTACACCAAAACCCCGAATCCAGTAGGAACGTTTTGAGCTCTTATATCGAGCCAAGATTTTGCTTCACTTCAAAACCGACTTAATTTTAGCACATTATCTCCTTAATTTACTCCCAGTACTGCAAGGACATGTCGTCGTCCTTCACTGGGGAGCAGCTGATTGCTCCAAGGCCATTGATCTCATCTGCAAAGACTATTGACCCCACTGGCACGGAGGGAAGGGAAACAAGGTTCATGACAAGACAAGATGCTAACATCTATGTTCATTAATGTAATCGAGAATCAAATATAGTGGGCAAGCACAACAGATCTGCTCCTTTTTGTCAATCCCAGTTCAGTGAGAATATGAGGAGAGCAGACTGATGAATATAAAACAACCGAGATGGAAAAACACAAGAGGATGTCACATCTGCAATGTAAAATTTGCACAAAATAACAACCCAGGATCTTCAAGAGATCCTGAACCGTTCATCTTTTCCTATCAGCTTCACACTTATTCATCATTCCTCAACCAAGATGGCTATTCTTCATTTAAGGTTGTTCCTGAGCTTGATATTAGCAGTTGGATCTTTTGCTCATGTCTGAGAAGATGAGCCGTGTGAAAAGAAAAGGAAGAGGCACCAAACAGCAAAGTGCGTGTGGGCGTGGAGGGGGATAAGAAGGCTCAGCGGCTCTGAACAGCTGGTCTCATTTGATGGAGAGAGGTCAGGCTGGAGGAGATGAGATTTTCCAAAGGTTTGACGCAAGAACTGGAGGCTGCTTTGTGACGGATTTCTCTACGGTGGCCTTCCTCCTCCACACTGTCAGTCAATCTGAAGGTCTCCCGCTCTCTCTTAACTGCAGGCATTCTTCACTTTTCACATGCTTTTCTCTCTGCCTTGCTTTATTTTATCAAGAGGCACCATACATGCAGACAATCTTACAAAAGGAAGACATCGTTATGAATTTGTAAAATAGCCCTTGCCCCATACAACCCTGAATACTGACTTCCTAATGACAGCAGCTCATGTGTCTCTAAAAGGCGGACTGAGATGGAGTGGATGTCAGCTCGGATGTCAGACAAGCATCAGAGCCGCTAAATCAAATCAGAGTGAATTGAGTTTGTGAACGGCAGCCAAGCAGAGCTTTTCCAGCATATGGTGTCTCGTGCACGAAGGAGAGCAGACATGTGTGTGTCTGTGCTCTAGCTCCTTCTCTGCTGCACTGGAGTCTGGTTTCACATGATAAATTATATAGAATGAAACATGAAGGTTTGACCTCCAGCCATGAGCTTTTAAAAAGACACACCGTGCTGTAAGCTTGTTGAGAGGCTACTCTGTGTTCTGCGAGAAAAAAAATTAGTGAAACATTATTGTGATGAGAGTTTGAGCCTTTAAAAATCTGTTATTCTGCTACGACATGTGTTAGTCAGGGTTCAGTGTGCAAGGCTGCTGTACACGTAATGTGTCTCTTTTTGTTTCTTCCTTTCTTTGTCTGACAGGTGTGCAAAGTCAAGTCAGATAAAAACAGTTTCCAGCAGTAATATCTTCTTCAAAGGCAGCAGGTTCAGATACAGGTGAGGTGTATTATATGATTAAAGAAATCATAAGGAATATGTGCAAAGAGAATTGGGAACAACAGAGATGAGGGGGGTATGGTACATTTCAAGCACTGAAATGTAAAGAGTTAATTTTGTGTAAAAGTGTACAGAGTGTTTCGGTCCTGCACATTGTCACCTTACTCTTTACTAACAGCAGCATCATCTTACCCCATGCATTTGTTGCCAAAGTGACAAAAATGGATGGAAAATTAGATCATCAAGACACCAAATAACCAAGATGGGAGTTCTCGTCATTGCACATCAGCACCTACATCCTGGTTTCTATGATTTACTGACTCTAATATCACCGGAAAGCTTCTATATACTCTGTTATTGAAGCTAAGTGAGCCCTGATTCTCCTCTCAGACAAAGCTCTTTACCAGGCTTACACTTCAGCCTGCCCCATTTCATCAGCTCGCTGAAGCATTTTGGCTTAAGGGCTCAGCGATGAGTAATAGCATATGGTGGAATTTGTTCTGAAAAATGGGAATTGGTCATTTGTGCAAAACAGGACTGAGATTTGTATCCCATAAATGAAGGCAGTTTATGCAAAGCCGAGCAGATCGGGTCTTCACATAATGTGTGTTGATCCAGCTGATTCCAGTATTTCCACCAGTGCTGATGCCACTGTCGCTTGAGATATGAAGTGCGTATGTTTTATATCACCCCCTAATTTATGACTTAAACATCAGTCTAAACAACAATAGATTAATGGGTAAGATGAAGAAGCCTGCTGGCTTTAAACAGTGCAGTTACAGTCTGACTAATGAAGCTGCCGACTGATGGCAGGAAACTGTCTGCTCAACAGGAACAACACTGAATGTAAGCCGAGTAGCATCAAATCTGATTTTCTCCTTTTCTTTTATGACATGAAGCAATCGGTGTAACTCAGACATACTGTCCGTGAAATTATAGTAGCACATTAAAAAACAAAAAATGCTCATGGGAAACTCTGCATTCATATGAAAAACTGCAAAGACCCTTGCTGCATTAATAGAAATTAAGAGTATAAGTAGCAGCCAAGTGCTGCTATTCAAATGCACTTCATTAACTGAATGATTACTTCAAGTAAAACTCATTCGAGACATTCTCAGGAGGGGACATCCCAGAAAATTCACCCCAAGGTCAGGTCGTGCAGTGCTCAGAGAAACTCAGACTCTATAGAACTCAGTTAGCATGCTAAATGCTAAAGTTCGCAACAGTACATTTAGATAACAACTGAACAAGTGTGGCTAGGTGGATTCTTAGGAGAAAGTCTCTTCTTTCTAACAACAAGGCAGCACAGCTTAGGTGTTCAAAATTATATCTGTCCAAAAAATAAGACTTTTGGAACAATGTGCTTTGGACAGTCAAAGTCAAAGTGGACCGAATTTCAGCACAAACTGTGATGCATGGTAGTATACTCATATGGAAACGATATATATAAATCTTATAAAGTTTGTATCTGTCTTGTGTGAAACTTGTATGAAAAGCATACAAGAGTGAAAACAGATATAAGATCCCTTGAAAAATTCTAGAAATTAAACTTGTATGTTTTGGATACTTAATAAAACAATATATGAAAGTAATGAGAAAGTGGCCACTTTCATGAGTAAATCATATAAGCCTTATATGATTCACTATATGAAGTAGGCCACATCTTATGCAAGTGTTTTATAAGTTTTTACTATTTCTTTTCCATATGGGTAGGGTTGATGATATGGGCTTAATTTGTAGCCACAGGACCTCTACATTTGCAGCCGTTGAGCCGACCATAAACTCCTTTGCACACTAAAGATTTCTAGATTCAAATGTGAGGCTGTCTATCAAACAACTTGGATCAATATGACAATGATCCCAAGCAACTGCAACAGACTGTTTGAAAAAGGAATGATTCGAGGCGTTGCAATGGTCCAGTCAAAGTCTGGACCTCAAACCGACTGCAATGCTGTGATGGGACCTTAAGAGAGCTGCGCATAAACAAATACCTGTGATGTGAGAGACTTATAGAACAGACATATAGAAAATTATTACTTCATATTATTGTTGCAAAAGGTGGTTCTACAAGCTACTGCTTATTTTTTCAGATGATAGCATAGAGTGAACTTATTCATATTACTGTCACAAAGGGCCTCGGGAGGTTTGTATAGTTCTACAAATATGCATGTAAATGAAAAGGAGTACATTTTTTACAGACCTGCCTATAGGGAGACTAATGACCTGCCATCGTAACATTTTATTTTCAATTACAGTATTTTTATAAACACAAACCAACCTTTAACTTATGTGTTTTTCTGTGTTAGTGGCAGAGTAGCCAAGGAAGTGATAGAAGCCAGCTCCAAAATTCAGAGAGAGCCACCAGAAGTGCGCAGGTAAGGACATCTGAGAAATTACCTGAAGTCACACTATTTCATATAAAACATAAAATAAGGACAATTTCATCTATTGTTCTGCAGATATGAATACCAGAGTGCACATGGTGGTGTTATGTAAGGGTGTTAAAAAATGTATGACGTTCATGTTTTTCAGAGCTCAGTTTGGTCAGAGTCGAAGTTTTAACTCTCTGAGCCATAAAAATCTCATCATGAACATGGAACCTTTGGTACCTGCACTGCCCTCCACCAACGAATACGAAGAGACGGCCGTAGACAGTGGTAGGAGGATACTGCTTACTACAGACCCAAATACACACAACAGACATGCACTCATGCCCCTCTAAGAGACATTTGTGAAGTCACATGGGATCTTCCTTGTGTAGGAAGAAATCCATGCACAAAACTCAGAGAGAGAGAGCTTTAATTGAGCAGCTGATGCTCCCATCTCGCCATCAATCCTGTCTCCCTGGTGACCAATTGCGACATACTAAAAATACCCTCTCATGATCCCCCCTAAGGATCCCACTATAATTCTGACTGTCAGTTTTTCCATGTGTCTGCACCTTTGTGTGTTTTTGCAGACTAAGATTCCATTTTTCCTACTCAGACATAAAAGGCTGATGGGGTGTAGATGTCACCCTGCCGGGCAGGCTGCACATACACAGAAGTTTTTAAATGAAAACTGATACCATAGATGCATCTACAAATAATCTTAGTAACCTCCACCTCAAGGTCAGAGGTCAAGTTTTCTTAAAATCTTATGAATGCGATAACTCGAGAAGAAAGTGACCTAGGATTTTCAAATGGATAAAATAGGTGCATCGGCTAAATATCTAGGATGAGTTTGAATCGCGGTGACCTTGACCTAAAGGTCAAAGGTCAGAGTTCAAGTTTTTGAAAATCTCCTTTGATCTCAATCTCATTTCTCACAGCATTTTCTTTGTGTACTTCACACATTACAATAACCTGTTTTCATGTTTTCAAACCACGGATAGTGCCTGAGTCCTGTCTTCACTTAGCTGCTGTTGATTAGAGGATTAAAACTCTTGGTCAAAACACTGTTGTGGATGAAGAACGATTTGATGCTCATTTTACCCTCAGTTAAAATTATATCCATCCAGCCAGGCACGTCTCTTCCATCGCCTCAGAGCTTCTCCTCTCCTTCAGTCAGTATTTTTCACCTCTCCTGTCCTCACCTTTAATCCACCTGAACCACATTCGTTAGGTTCTCAAACATGTACAGTGCAGTCATGCTGTTGCACCATCACTGTCTACAAATTATTTATAGACTTCATCGCTTTCTCTCATGCCTTTTTTTGACAGATTTTAAGGTCACTCCGTCGTTTTATCCACCTCTATTCTTCTTTGTTGCTTGTCTCTGTTTTTCACTCATCTCCCTTCATCCCATTTACAGGAAAATCAATTCTTTCTTGGCTCGGGGTCAAAGACCTGCAGTAGAAACCATCTCGGCTGTCTCAGCTGGTTTGGGCGGGACAGTAGGCCAAATAAAGGGCCTTGTACAGGATACAGGCTGAGTAAATAACATAAGATTAAATTTGAAAATGCCTTGTTTTCTTCTGCAGTTCCTGCCTTTCCCTCTGGTAATAAGATATTAAGTGATATAGTTGTAAATTATTTTAAAACATTAGAGGTTTAACAGTAAATATAATAAACTGAAGAGTTTACAAGAAAAAAGACATTTTAAAAAGAGATGAAGACATAGATTGTTCAAATTAAGATTTTTAAATATTCATGTATTGTCAGACTCACAATATGCATGAAAAATGTAGAAAGAGAATTTGAGAGAGCACTTCTTAACACAGGCGTCTTAATGCGAAGCAGGTACGCACATGAGCCCGTGCTGTAGTCCTCCTCCCACAAGTTTCCAACATTGCATATGGGAGTTTATAGAAGCTTTTTTTCCTCACTGACAAAAAAAAGATGCTGAGTAGAGCTAAGTTTAAATGTCAATTTATTATTGAAAATGAATTACATTCAAATTTCAACTTCACCATTTGCATGCGAGTTTTCGATGGTATCATATTTGCTGCATCTGGCTTTTTTTTTTTTTTTTTTTGAATTTATTGCTTTAAATATTTGTTTTGCCATTTATTTAGGTTTTTTGTGCTAATGTTGTGGAGCTATAAAAAACTCATCAAAATTAATTCAATTCAATTCCATTAAATTTTATTTCAAAAGCACCAAATCACAACAACAATTGCCTCATGGTGCTTTATGTTGAAAGTCAAGACTCTACAATAATACAAAGAAAACATGTGACAGGAAGCCAGTATAGGAAATATGCTCTGTCTTGCACCTGGCATTAAGGAGTTAATAAGTAAAATTTTTTAGATAATAACCTGAAATGTGACTAATCGATGGCAGGGAAAAAAAAGGAGAAAGAAAACAAGCTTCCATGGGAGTCAGATGAGAGTTATGTGATTTGAGAGTTTAATTACGTTGCATGTTTTCACCCAACCGATGTGATTGGACGACACATCACTGTTTCATGAGCTGATTCTGCTAAGGTGGCTGACGCAAGGACTTTAAGATAAAGTGTCCTCAAGATGGTTTAGGGTCACAGTCTATATTCAGAGCACTAATCTCAGCCTTTACAGGGGAAACAGGAAGCTGACCCAAGGTCATAGCTGACCTTGTTCTGTTTGTACAGTTTGCTCCCTACTTATCTACCACAATCCAAACGCATACACTCTGGCTATGTTTTCTCTAGGAACATCATTAATGGATGTTTTATAGCCATCAGGCTTCATATTTCCGCCTCACAATCCATGTTTTTGCAGCAGTTAATGCAGCATGTGATCCAACAAAATCTTTCATTTTCAGTCTCACAGCGAGGCGAGTATTGTAGTGAATAAAGTTGGATTGTACCCAGTTTGCTGTAGAATTGGAATTAGGTTTATTTTATTGGTGGAAAGACTCAGATAAAGACAGGGTTGCAGAGAGGAAAAGAAAATGATCCCCCATCCCGTCCTGAGTCAGGCCTGTCCCCCTGTAATCAGTTAGATTAGCTGCCCCTTTGCCACCAGGACCACCTGGTTATATTTAGAAATTGCAGCTTTGGGCCTGATCCTCCTCTAATGCCCCCTCCACTCTTTGTTACCATCGCTGACATTCACAGGAGGGCCCACCATGTCTGTGCATAAGCGAGAGAGAGAGAGAGAGAGAGAGAGAGAATGTCTCTGGTGCATTGGTGTGTCTCTCACCATCTCTATAAGTGTTTGTGTATAGGCGTGCGTGTGTTGGAGCTCAGCTGGCAGCCCAGTCAGTCAGGGTCTTTGTGCAGACAGCTGGTCCGGCTTTTGTCATCAAACTGAATGATGGAGCTTCTAGGGCACAGAAACAGCAGTGATGTTGGAGGCAGCCTCGTGCAGGGTAGTTTGGAACTGGGCGACGGTCCCGGTGTCGACAACACCCAGAATTACGGGAGCAAAATAGGGGGACTCGAACTCGACATGACACCAGAGAGGCTGCGGGAAGAAGGGATGAAGCAGAGAGAGGTTGGAGCTCTTGAAGTATTCCACCCAGGAGAGGCTGAAGATGAGCAAGACTCATCGATAGTAGTGGCTGAGGCCTTGAGGTGCCAGGTGAAGATAACAACCAGGCGAAGCCTCCACCTACGTATAGCCAATCACACAAGACGGGATGTCTATGTGCGACTGGTGGGCAATGGGGGTCGCATCGCTGGATTCAGTACTGGACCTCAGAGAAATATACTGGAAGAGAGTAAGCCAAGTGGAAAAGGTCACTGTGTGAAGTTTCTTTTAGCTCCTAATAAATGTATCCTTTGACATTTTTTCCCACAGTCTAACCAGGAGGTAAACGCCTTTTAAATTTGTGAGCCTGGTAGCTCAGCAGTTAGTTGCCAGGTCTGTTGTGGCAACCGCCTGATGCAAACTGTGAATGTAAGCTGCCAAACATGGGACTCTCAAGAGGCTGCTTTAATAGAAGTGTGCATGTGTGCATAGTTTAAGTATTACTCATGTTATGCGGACTTGATTTTGTCCCCATAACATTAAACATCTGGGTACCCAGAAGTAAATCATGAAATAGGGTTAGAATTAGGTCAGGTTGAAGTTAGGGTTATTGTTGAAGATCTAGTGGTACGATTAAATCTTCAGCTGCTCTTCACACCACTAGAAATACTAAATGTGGCTCATGTGAAAAGTGTGCTGGATGGAGCGCGTGGGAGGCAGCATATATGACACCCACTCGTTAGCTGTAAATTTACAGATCATTACCTGCTCTCTTCTTACATCCGCGCAATGTGATGTCACAGGGGCTCTGTGCATCCTGAGGACCTGACTGGTTAAAGACTGGACATTTGCATCTGACATTTACTTCTGCTGGATCATATCTGCTAAAGTTTAGCACCCTGCTCTGCATATTTACAACCTTAAATGAAATGATGATTAAGCAGATGGGTCAAGATAAGGCACTTTAAATATTTGATTAGTAGATTTGGGAATAAGTTTAAATGAATTAAATGATTAAGTTAAATTAGTAAATAGTGAAGGATTAACAAAAGCACAAGTACTGATTTTTTTTTAATGATAATGCTTAATAGTTTTAGTTTTACTCCATCTATCTTTATCCCACTGGCTAAAATATCCTTTGAGCTTCATCAGTGATCCTATAAACAATTGACATGCAGATGAAAGACAAAGCAATTCCCTCATTTACAGACACAGTGAGAAAGAATTATTGCTAACCTATTATATTTCAGCATTTTTGATGCCAAAAGATGTATTCTCATCATGAAAGACTGCAATCAGTTATGCACTTATGTGCGTTTAGCTGACTTAACAAAGTTATATCACTTTCACAAATCGGCGATGATTTTGGTTGAAAAGTAGATTTTATAATTCGACTGATGAAGCTGTAATCCTTCAAACAGCTCAAAAATTGAGCTTAAAAGTTAAAAAAAAAAAAGAGCTGAGCACACAGTTAATGGAGTTGATAGCTGATTTATTTCTGAACAATCATAGAGACAAATTTACTTTTGAAGTGTTTGAGTGCTAAAGATGAGGTTACATGACAAAGATGAATCGGTCTCTCGGCACTTGCATAACAAGGGAAACCGCTGCTCTGAGTACTAGTGTGTGTGTGCGTGTTTGCATAGGCACGAGGATGATGTGCATCACCTCATCTATGGAGAGGCTTTCATGTGAGCTAACAGGACAGACTGGATCATAAATGGGAAATAGCAGCAGCAGCTGCAGCAGCAGTGATGTGTTTAGTTAAGTCAGACAGAACTCAGGATTTCTTCTTTGTAAATTTACAAAATAATTTTTACTCCTAATCTCAGGCTTAGCTGGTCATGATGTGAACTTGACAGTCTCTGCTGCATAGATTTCTAATACGTTACAGTGCAAACAGGATACAGGTACCATTTTAATGTTAGTCAGCTTTCAGTGTGTCATAAAATCAAACATCCAACTGTAATGGACACACTGCCACACTTATGAAGGATAGATTTAATAATAAGCAATGCACCTGAGGCAGTCATATGCTGCCGTGTGGCTATCAAGATTAGGACCCAATATGCAGGACTTGGAAGCAACACTGAACTCAAAATACAGCTTTACTGCTGGACTCACAGGAATCAAACTAACAAAAGAACCTAAGCTGAGCAGATACCAGGAATTTACTAACTAGAAAACTGTACTGGAGACACATAACACATGGGATGCAAAAAAAGAGTAAGGGATGATGCAACAAAGAACAATGACGAGGGAGGGGAAGCAAACGCAACACAAGTCACAGAAAACAATAACTATCACAATAAAACAGGAAGGTATGACTGAAAGAGAACGGAGGGTTAGCTTTACATAGAGTGGGACTCTGTTCTGATTCATAATTAGTGTGAATGCTTGAAAAGCATTCACAGTATTGTTGTTGTAATCTTTATTAGTGTGAATGCTTGAAAAGCATTCACAGTATTGTTGTTGTAATCTTTATTGTGTGGATGCTTTAAGCATCCACACTATAGAGTTCCTGTTTCTCTTTATTCTTTATTGTGTGGATGCTTAAGCATCCACACTATTGAGTTCCTGTTTCTCTTTATTCTTTATTATTGTGTGGATGCTTTAAGCATCCACACTATAGAGTTCCTGTTTCTCTTTATTCTTTATTATTATTGTGTGGATGCTTTAAGCATCCACACTATAGAGTTCCTGTTTCTCTTTATTGTGTGGATGCTTTAAGCATCCACACTATAGAGTTCCTGTTTCTCTTTATTCTTTATTGTGTGGATGCTTTAAGCATCCACACTATTGAGTTCCTGTTTCTCTTTATTCTTTATCTTTATTATTATTATTCCGGGTGTTTCCGTACACTTTTCGCCGTTAAACTACTTCCACAATTTTCAGCCGATTTTCACCGTTCAAATTTTAAACTATTCTGCTATTTTTGCTAATTCCTGCTATGACTTTTGCTATTTTTAACTATTATACTTTTTAAAATATTAAGCTTTTTTCCTTTAATTTGTCCCATTGAAATGAATGGGAAACTTCTGCAATTCTGCTAAATTTTGCTTGTTTTTGAAACTTAACTACTTCCTCATACTTTCACCTAGAACAACCATTCAAATTTTAAAATGTTCACAAATTATTGGGCTATTCAGGTATGATTCAGCTTTTTGAAATCTTTTACTGTTTTACTTTTATGCCTCTTAAACTTTTGAGTTGCAAAATTGTGATTTTTCACAAAATACATGCGTTGTTATGGTTGCTATGCTCTTGGCTTCCAGTGTGTCACTGAAGGTTTTGCAATTTTCACTTCATGTCCGAACAACTTCTTGCTACTTGCTCAATTTTCACTCAACTTCCACAAATTATACATCAAAACGTAGGTATTTTTGCTGGCTTTCAGAAAATATCACTATCATTGTTGTGGGATTTATAGAATTTTTGCAAATCTCCTCAGACCAACACAAGGTCTCAAAACTCTCCATATAAAGTCAATGGAGAGCTTGTTCAAAATCATCGCTGGATTTCTGTAATGAGAGGCATATTCGAATCGTCATATCTCCTTAACGAAGCGACTTTAAGACATGAGGCTTGTCCCCGAATATCTTCAGACACCCCTGACGCTCACAATTCAAGAATTTCTTTCTCACCTATTACCGTTCTGAAATGAGTTGGACTTGTTTGAGGGTAGGAAATTCGTCCTTCGCTCAGATTTCTTCAGATTTCAAACTGTGGAAATGAACCACTTTTTTCTCTCGTCATAACTTTTTTTTGGATTTCCACAGAGACCTGAAAATTTCCATGACTGTTCACCAAAGCCTGCTGTCTCTTACGGTGAAAGAATGATATCGATACTCCAAATAGATTTCGAGTTACAAAGCGTTGTTTGAGGGCAAGTCAAGGCAGTTTTTGCTTCGCTCTACTCAGTTATGGTGCATTAGAAGTCAAATATCTTTAATAATTCATATTTTAATGATAAATTGTAAACACTGGAAGATTCCCCCATCTCTTCTGAACAAAACGGTGTAAGAATGACCGCTCTAGCCCCTACGGTTTGGAAATTATGGTCATTTGTTTGAGGGGAGTCCTCACTATGAGAAATAGGCTGCAATAATCCTGTGCCTCTCTATGCTGCGTGTGTAAAAAGATGCACATGTTTTGGCGGGAAAAAGTACACAGGCTCTCTCATTGGTGGATTCAAATTCAGCAGCTCCCAGGCTGACCTAGAAACTTACTTCTCTCTCCCTGTGCATTTTTTTGCTGATTTTTTCATTTAACAAGTATATTTGAGGGACCCTCAGCATGTTCAGCATTTTTTCAGCTGTCCATTTTGCTTTTCCAATTTTTCTGTTTAACTGATTACTATTGTGCTAAATCATACTATTTCTGCTATTTTATAAGATTTGTGCCTAATATAGTATTTCTGCTAAATTACAGTATTTCTGCTTTTTATACTATTTGTGCTAAAACATAGTATTTCTACTAAATGTAGTATTTATGCTTAATCATACTATTTCTGCTTTTTATGGGAT
>NC_140629.1:26999108-27336608 GCF_057382275.1 Copadichromis virginalis
CCTCCTTAATACTAGAGTTGACGTATGCTTAGCTATTGTGTAAATAAATTGTCTACTGATAGCATAAGACAGTATCTGCAGCCCATTCAGGTTGCACAAGTAGCTTAGCTCCTCCAGAATGTACATGGAGCCAGTGCATGGTGTTGGAAGAAAACTCGCTTTGTTTTCTAGCAGTTTCAGGAGAGTAGGACAGGGTTGTAGAACGGCATCAACCCAGCTCTTCAACAAAAGGTGACAAAATGACTTCTAATGTGCAGGTTCCTGACCAAACTGTCAGAAAAAGACTTCATGCAACACTCATGAAGTCCCAACATCCTTAGTGGGACCTGTGCTCACAGCCCAGCACCATGGACGTTGGCCGCCTGTTTTACCTAATTGAAGTCGTGGCTTCTGTCAGAACCAGACTCCATAAAGTCCTGTTTATGGAGCCATTGATTTTCTTGTGATGATCAAGTGTTCCTTAAGTTTTTTTTGAGCAGTGCAGTTCCATCAGTTAAACAGGTTTCTCATGCCCTTGTGCTGGATTTCTATCCACTGGGAACTACTTGGGTCATTGGCAGCTGCGTAAGCTTACTTTTCTTCTCATCTCGCTATTTATGGTCTCTTTTTCTTTTGTATAAAAGTTTGTCATAGCATCCAATCAGTTTGAGATAAATCTCAGGCACAACTCCACCATCTGCCGTAGCAGCAGATGTTGAAAAATATCATTAGCAGTATCAGCCAGTACTATCACTTCTAATATTCACCCTGCTGATGGCAGTGGAGACAGGATCATGGTCCTGTTGGTATTTTGGCCTGACAGATAGGGGAAACGGAAAGACAGCTCAGTGCTTGTGGTGAGAAATATCAGCTCTGCACAGTCTGATAAGGTCAGCTATATACACTGGTATCTTGGGGACGATGTTTGTGGTCCATTCTGATGTCAGACTCTTTAGCTTTGAGGTTTTTACTCAGATGGCCCGTCTATTTTTGTCAGTCACTATATTCTTGTAATATACATGTATATATGTTTTTCTTAGCTGCTTATCTTTTAATAACAATGAATAAATGTTTAATTCTTCAAATATGTTTCTTTGCTTAGTTAAAGATATTTTTGATCGCTCAGATATTGGTTCCTTAGTACGTGGGTGACTTTGCACATCTAACATTACCAACTGTTGCATATCATCAGAGAAACAATAGCATGAGCACGAATTCAGTTAGAATGCAGTGGGCTCTGAAAATTTGTATGGCTCAAGAATATGTGGCCAAAAAAGTAAACAAAGCAAAATTAACCTATTTTGCTTTTTTAGTGAAGCTTTTGTCATTTCAAATTAGTACATGCTGATGGAAGTTTTAGTGTGTATGAAGCTGAAGGAAACAATGACCTTGCATGCTCACAAGTGGTTGGAGGAATGTATGAGACTGTTGTTGGCAGAGCTGATTTCATCAATGGGTTTGGCAAGAATGTATACTATAGAGGACATCTCAAATCAAATCAAATCAAATCACTTTTTATTGTCACATCACATGTGCAGGCACACTGGCACAGCACATGCGAGTGAAATTCTTGTGTGCGAGCCCCACAAGCAACAGAGATGTGCAAACACAACAACACAAACGAGCAAAATACAAGAATGGCCAACCTGAAACTAATAAATATATGTACAATAGTGTATGCATTTCTGGATGTGTATACTAAATATTTTCCTGTGTGTGTGTGTGTGTGTGTGTGTATACACATTTTTACAAATTAAATAGTAAAAAAATAAAATAAAACAATAATAATAATAATAATAAAATATATAAAATATACAGAGTTGAGACATGTGCAAAACAAGTGGCATTTATATACAGTGTGGAGTGCATAATGTTGAAGTTCCAGTAGTGAAGCTGAGGTGTCTATGACGTGTTCAGCAGTCTGATGGCCTGATGGAAAAAGCTGTCTCTCAGTCTGCTGGTACGGGACCGGATGCTGCAGAACCTCCTTCCTGATGGAAGCAGTCTGAACAGTTTATGGCTGGGGTGACTGGAGTCCTTGATGATCCTCCCCGCTTTCCTCAGGCACCGCTTCCTGTAGATGTCTTTATTGCCTCTAGAATCAGGAGTGGTTTTATGGAGCCAAAATGTACATCAGAGGGAGCGAGTCATTTATTTTCTAATTTTTAATATTACTGTACTTTATTATATGCATCAGCGCTTGTAAAGGACTCATGGGATTATCAGTCAGCAAGGTGTAGTGGGCATCTGACTTTAAAGAAAAGGAAGTCTCAGCTGGAGAGTCAACTTTCTTGCCCCCCTTTCTTTTCTTTCCTGTCTTCCTTGTACTGCAGCTATTGATGTAAATGGCATTGTTAGCTCACTTGGGACAATAAGAGCAACATGTTTTTGCAATTTATTTTATTTATTTTTTTAAATTTTTGTCCATCAGTCTGAGATCCTTGAAAGGGTTTTCCCCTATCTCTTGATAAGTAAAATGTCAGTTATGTTTTCTACCATCGGTTAAAAGCATCTCTTTTTGGTGTATTACATCTCGTAGTGATTTTAACTCATATTCCAAGTTGATTGATGAATGTGTCCCTAGATATTGGGCACTCTGCTGTTCATTCTGCACATACGAGAATACCATTTTTATGCTGATGAAATTGTATTTGATGCATAGATGTCACTGGAATTAAAAGATACTTTTAAAGATATTCAGACCTGGATTTTAATATAAAATCCTTCTAAGCTCTTAAGAAGCAAAAATGTGAATCTGACTGAGAACCTGAGGAGACCATACACATGCAGTAGGAACTTTCAGTCACAAGGTAGCCAAGCCATAAATCATATCTGCTTTATTTTGTTTTAATCTAAAACATTAATTTACAAAGTGACTGTCAAGCATCATTGAAAAAGTCATTTCCAATGTGGTTGGTACTTTAATATGCATTAGGTAAATGTTTACTAAAATCAAGTGCACCAATTGATGGCCATTAGAAATTATAAAGACTTTGGACACTTACTTATTTGCTTTTCTTGTCAGACTTTGAGACTTCTTCTGATCTTTATATTGATTATTTCTAAATCCTCAAACTGAAGATCTTGCTTAAAAATTCAGATTTTTTTTTGCCTTCACAATAGAGTAAACCCTCTATAAAAAATAATGCCACTATACTGCCAACACAGGATCTTTAGAGATGATATGTCTGTTAATGTTAGGTCGCTATCACTGTCATCTAGCAGGCAGTCTTTATCTTTAAGGCTTTTCTGCCTAAGCTCTGAGATCTTAAACATTTTTATTTCAGATGCAAGTAATAAACTTGTAATCACTGAAGAGGTTGGCCTTGAAGTGGGAAATACTAGAATAAAATACTAATACTGATCTCAAAGACGTCCTAAATAAATTCTTCCAAAATAGAGCTAACGACTAATTCAGAGTGATTCGGTTTTCAGTTTTTTCCTCCTCCTTTTTGTCATTTGTGCATTGAATATCCAGGATTATAAAGCTCTTAAAATTTTTATTATTGCTTGCTTTCTTTTTTTTTTTTTTTGTTTGTTTTTGTTTTTAAATAAGAGTTTAATAAGAGTTGGAGATGCAGCTCCTGCTTCCTACCTTTTAGTCCAGTATCTTGGATCTAAATGAAATGAGTTCCTAGAATGCTGCATGCATATATTTAGTGTAATACTGCTTTAAGTAACAAAGCTATGTGATTGTTTTATATCAGGTCGCCAGGTTGGTTCAGACAGCACATGCAGAGAAAAGCTGGAAAAGACCATCATTTTGTACACTAAAGTTGTGAGTTGACCCGTCTATTAATTTATGATGATATAAATGACTGCATTAGTTGTTCATGAATAGGTTGTGCATTCTGCCTCTGAGGCTGGCCTGTTATAGCTTCTTCTTTAAAATATTTAAATTTACCACTGTTTTTATGTATCTGTCCTTGTGTTCTGTCTACCCCTTCCTCTCACGTAGTTGTTGGATTTCCTGGAATACCATCCATGCGCATTTATACCGCTAATCCAGCGTTCCCTGGAGTTTGCTGTTACCTACGTGTTCACGCCTGCAGGAGAGGGAGTGACCTTTGAACGTTTTATTGTTCAGTGCATGAACCTCATCAAGATGATTGTAAAGAATGATGCCTACAAACCCGCCAAGAACATTGATGGTAAGTTGTGAGTGTCTCGGGGAAAGAGGAGTCTGAAGGGTTGGAGAATAACTGAAAAATATACGTGATAATACTAAAAATTAAAATGAAGCTCTCTGTAGGTAATAAACATTTCATTTTAGGTTTGTGATTTAAAAGTCAGCAGAAATGCCACAAGCCCTTGAATACGCGTCACTGACAGCGAGTTTCAATAGCACAGGGCTATAACGCCATCGGTGTCACTGTACTTTATCGCAGCTCCATGTATTTTTTCTTTTTTCTTTTCCCAAGCGGTCTGAGGTTTCTAGTGCTTCATTAGCAAATGGCACAGCAGTTGGCCTTTCTTGTGTCAGCTAGCATAATCTCTGGGGTTCCTTACTCGAGAACTTTCCCATTCTAACAATCCAAGGTTCTGGGTTTCATTCGAATATCTGACTGTGTTGTTGTGTCAGAGTTGGTCATGACTTCAGGTTTGCTTTCCTATAACAGAGAAGATAAATGAGGAAGTTAAAGGGCTGTTTAATTTTCTTCTTGTACTGTAACCTTAAATCATGCACAATTAATACAAAATAAAAAATGAGCAACAGAGCAGATTTTTTTTCTTTTTCTTTTTACCAGAAACACTATTAAAATGAATTATGATTTTGAAGTTAATGAGCAGACAGCAAAAATGAGTCACACTTGAGGATTACTTCAGCTGCTCGTTGCCTAAAATTAAGAGATTTTGCCTTGCAGTCCTTATTTATATTTAGGAATCTTACGTACTAAATGTCTGTAGCAACACTACTGCTATAATACAATGTTTGTATTGTATTAAGTAACAATATTTTGAAGAAAAGTGTCTGTGTTTGTGATGACTTACGACTGAAATGTTGTCTTTTTCCTTTATTTATTGTTGTATTTCTCCATCCTTCAGACAGTAAACCAGAGAGCCTGGAAGCTCACAAAATCAAGACGGCATTCTTCACCCACCCCACACTGACAGAGATTGGACGTCGGCTTGTCTCACACTACTTCCTTCTCACAGAGGAAGAGCTAGCAATGTGGGAAGAGGACCCTGAGAGCTTTGGTAATATCACATCTACAAATATGCTCGCAAATTTGAACTTGTATGGATTTTGCAATGTCTGTTTTTTTTGTGTATTTTAAATTTTGATGTATTAGGGAGAATCTACAGCATTAGGTAAATGATTGCTACCATCATATGACCATATTATATTAATACCCTTCATTAGAGCTGGGCGATAGAACGATAACGATATGTATCGCGATATAACTTTTACTCGATAGAGAAATTAAGCTATCGCGATAGACCTCGCCGCTCTTGTCCTCAAAAAAAAAAAAAAAAAAAAAAAAGGGTCAGCCAATCCAAATTAAGTAGCGCAGAGCCGAAGCAATCACAGCCGCAGCGTCACGTCGCGTGACTTGTTACGTACAGCACAAGTGCCAAGCCGCACGTGTGTTTGTTTGGGAAGCAGCCAGCGGGTAATGGCGCCAGCGCGTAATGGAGGAAATGAGTGTGCCGACTAGAAAAATCAACCGAGCGTGACCGAAGAGAAAACAGATGATGGTTCCAATGCCGGAGAGATTGTCGAACGGAAGAGCCAAAGAAGTTCCGTAGTGTGAAGGTATTTCGGCTATTTCAAGTCTGACAAAAAACAGAGTAGCGTGCACTGTAAATTGTGCCGAAAGCAAGTCTGGAAATACAATAAACTGGTGCATGCGTCACACTGTGCGCCACGTTATTGTTTCGGTGAAATGAATTTCTACAATACTGTTACTGTTAATTCTACTCTCTGCAGTGTTTAAATGCTTACATATACACACAGTTACTGTCCCTCCACACATACGACTCGGTTCTGCTTCTATGCCCCAGCTTTGTTTACTTTTTCCCACCGAGGCTTCTAGACTTCTGATTGGCCAACATTTCTGCACGGTTAGGAATCTAGCGCCACCTGCTGCTTTGGCATGTTCATAGCAGCGTTTTCCTTCATTTCTGCCTTTATGTGTGGACGGGATTATTTTTTAAAACGAAAATGGAAAATCTCCGTTTTCAAAAATACCCGTGTACGTGTGGACGTAGCCTCAGTCTCTGACTGGAAGCGCTAATTCGTCATTCGGCTTTTGTCAGACTAAAGTAACTGTTAAAACTGTTTGAAAAGCTCAGCTATACAACAAGGAGAGATTGAGAATTTCCTTTTAGTTCTCAGTTTATTTGATATTGACAAAAGTTAGTCAGTTTTGTCTGTTCTTCTGTAAAACAAACTAAGATTTATTTTTAGAATTAATATTTTGTTTCTAAGTGGAATTGACAATTTAGTCTGTTTCGTTTGTCCTATTTTGAAACTTAAACGCTTTAGCGGCTGCCTTTTGTGTAGTTTGCAATATTTGCCTTTATGTATCTGAAAAAGTCTCATGTTCCTTAAGTACATCTACCCTGTTGAACTTATTATGGGAAATAAATATTTAAATAAAAACAAGCTGCTGATTATTTCACATTTTACTTGTGAGCAACGGCACATTTAAATCTTACAAATATAGTTATTTGGCTTATATCGTGATAGATATCGTTATCGCCTGAAATGAAAAAAACATATCGTGATATGAAAAAATCTCATATCGCCCAGCTCTACCCTTCATCCATAAATTGGACAGTTTGCAGATTTAAAGCAATTTAAATCAATATTTTGTGATTTATAATACGTATTTTTGATTCTCCTTAAAACTGTCAATTGACATAATTTATAGGGTATAGCTCTTGGTGCGCGTTTGTAGTTATAGGCAGCATTTGAGATCTTGCTATATTTTCAAAACATCATAGTGTCCTCACAGGCTTTATGTAATGACACTGACCACTCAGACATAACACTTCATAAAGCTAAAACCACAAGGGCCCAGTGTGGGAGTTCAGTCTGTTGACATTTGAATCAAATTTTATAGTCAGTCAGAGCCACATATTAGAGTGTGTGTGAGAAAACACACTTGCAATTTCAGGGCTTTGTCATAATATATATGATGTTTCTGTTGTGCAGTGTCAGCCATCACCTCCTAATCAACATTTTCTAACAGATAATTATTTTTTGTAACTGTTTCAGCTGTGGAAGAGACAGGTGGTGACTCTTGGAAATACAGTCTGCGGGTAAGTATATTTTTATATGCATCTATATATATGTGCAGAGAAATTGTAAATTAATAGGGTAGCTGTGGCTCAGGAGGGTAGACCAGGTCATCCACTAATCAGAAGATCAGTGATTCAGTCCCCTCTACCAGTACGTTCATGAGCGTTTATGGATAGGTGAATGTTTTGCTTTGCTTTGAGTGCTCAGTTAGAATAGGAAAGTGCTATATGAGTACCAGTACTTTGAACTGTTACATATATAGCACACTGAGTTGGTATGGAAGAACAGTCTGTTCGATCTTATGCTCAAAAGAAGGAAATTAAATATTTGCCTCATCATACAAAAAAATAAGCATTAGAGGAATTAATAAAGCAAAAATAAATCGATCCCCTGTGTTTTTGGGTAAAACTGAATGTCGAGAACAGACAGAAATCAATTATGTCTGTCTTTACGATCATAAAAATGTAGATTTAAATGATCATAACAGCCAGTTTCATTAAAGTTAATTGCAGCGGTATTGTTACATATTTCTATGTGTGCTGTATTTTCAGAAATGCTGTGCAGTTCTGTGGTGGTTGACTGTATACATGGCAGCATCATAAAACATTTAGTGGCGCCTGGAGTTTTAAAGGTTGTCATGAGTCTAGTTAGTTTTAGAGGCTGTTGCTGATGCATGACATAATCTTTTATCCATGGTCCTATTTCTTCTCTATCCCTCTCCTGTGTTGTGCCCCATTCCTCTTACTTTCATCACTTCAGATGACAAATGTCTGCCCTGCTGTTTCTTTGAAGTACAGTAACACATTCTTTCAGTGAACTCTAAGCCTTGTACAAGTTTTTATGCATTTAAGGCATGCAGCAGCAGAAGAAAAGTGGCATTATGGTCTAAGAACTTATTAAACATCTAATTACTTCAGTTTTGAATTTTTCTAGAAAACAACAATTTTGTGAATTTCCATACCTTTTAATGCATCGGTGATTCTGATTTTTTTTTTTTTGTTTAAAATGCAGCGCTATAAAACTGAATGCCTTAGAGGATGATTTTATTTATATATGTTGGAATCTAGTAACTTCTGAATTCACACATCAATTCATACATGTGCATGGCAATTAATTATGAAGCTTTTCTGTTTTTGAGAGAAGTTTTAAAATTGCCACAGATACGCTCATAGCCTCAGGATCCACAAATGTATGCTGCAACTGCTGATTTACAATGGATTCATATGTAATTTAAAACTTTTGTTTTTTTAATGAACAAAAGAGTTTGCTGCTTTCCAAGTAGAACACTTACTTTTAAAAATTGTGCATGTAAATATAGGCTAAAATAAGCAACCACTAAGCTTAGTGGCAGACTTGTTCTTTTCTCAAAATGCATTTGAACAGCTTTTTAGCATATTGTGAACCTCAGGACGGATCGTTTCTGTATCAGTTAGAATCTGTTCTGTTTGTCCTATTCTCATGAAGCTGATTGAAGTACCGTGTAAGAGGACCGGTTATGCTACCAGTATATAAGCTCTCACTGATATTGTGGCAAATGGGATGTTTTCACAAACGGCACAGACCATGACCTCTTTCTTACACCTTTTTAATATGCTTTTTCTAACCCAGTAAACTAATGAAGTTGTCTAGGCCGTTTCTTTATTGAGCATAAACACCCACAAAAATCTCCTAACAGTGTTATATTGATTGCATTTCTATTGAACTGGGAACACAATGTATTGTTTATTCATTTTTGTCGCACCTTTTTGTATGACTTTTGTTTTTGTCCTTATCAAATATTAATGCGATAGCTGCACTCCTCACCTTATCCCACCTCTAAATGCCCAGCAGAACCCAACGTGCTGTTGAGACTAAAGAATTGTGATCCTATAAATAGTAACTGTAATGACTTGCGCTAAATGTGATGCTGCATGTGTTAATATTCTGTCAACTACCTGTCTCTATTTTTATTTGTTCTAACTTATTTCTGTATTTAGCCCTGCACAGAAGTACTGTTCCTGGATATCTTCCACAACTACAGCCAGACCCTGACACCAGTGCTGCTGGATATGGTTCAGAATCTCCAGGGTCAGTTTAAGCATTATACCTACAAATCACATAGTCTAATTTCATTCCAGTGAATTTTTAACACCTTGGCAATGAAAACTGTATAGGCAGGAGCCAGTCAATTGGACACATTTAGCTAAAAATAACACACTCATACATCTTTATAATGCATAAATAGATTCAGTTTATCATCATTTTAGAGGCTGTTTGTACAAATCATTTTGTAGCCTGATTGTGGTGAACAGTGGGTTTTTTTGGTTATTAACCTTAAAAAACTAAAACAAACAATAGAAAAGGCAAAAATGAAACAAACAACGTGCAACTTCTCCCACCAATATGTGACAATTCATATCCCAGGAGGTCCTTTTTAGGGGAAAAAAGTGCAAGTATCACAGAAACAAAACACAAACTTTAAGAATTTTTTTTAACAATAATTTTTGTGCCAAGTAATCTTAATTTCAACTTTTTACAAAATAAGTGATTTTTTTTTTTAATTTAAGAAGTTTGCATAAGAAGTTATACTTGTGTAAAGACTGTGTTGAATACGTCTGTTCAGCTACAGTATATTCCCTTACTCATGCAGCTGTAAGTAGAGAAATTGGCCCTGAGTCACTAATATTTGCATATAAATTTTACTTAAAGTGTGGAAGAAAAAGTAAACACACAAAACTACCATCAGATTCATGGAATATTCTGGAGTTTGTTCTTACTGCACTGCTTATATTAGCGATTGGCTCACAATCTGCAACACCTCCATTTCTCTAAATAAAGAAACATTAACTTTGGAACGTTCTGTGCAGGAGAATTTCTGACAAAAAAAATAAAAAGATAGACCAAAAGAGTATGAAGGGTGCAGGTGAAGGTATGGCTCATGTATCAGTCAAGATAAGAAACTCACTGCTGTAACTGAAACTAGAGTGACAAGTGATAAATGACATCATGAAGTGTTTTTAATAATTTTCATACATTTAACATAAGAATAAGATGAAGACAAAAAAACGTAATTCCCCTCAAAGGGCAAGGGCTATACTAAAATTTTTATAATCTTTATATTACAACATGATGTAGGCCTGTTATGGTATCTTTGTGACGTGATTGGGCATTGCATTGAAAAAATAAAATGTCTGTTATAGAGCTTTCTCCGTGCCCTTTCATATGAATATTTATATTACTTGACATGGTTTTTTGTATCCCCACCCAAGTATCGGCAGTGTTTAGTGACAGCTTGGAGTTTATTGTGGGTGTTGAGTAGCCCGATGGCTGATGGGAAGAAGATATTTTTAGTCTTTATAATAATATAATAATAAATATTAATATTCTTACTTTTGACCAAATTTTAGGTGACATCAGTCTGGAAACCTAAATAAGTATATATTATTTGCTCATACACATGGTCTGAGGCAGTTTGCATAGTACAAACAAGTCTATTCACATCTGTTGATGAAACACAGATTTAGTTCAATATTTAAGCTTAACAGTCAGTATGAACTCTGCTATTGGCTGTCATTACGTCCACCTTTCTAAACTCTCGGTCATGTACACACGCAAATTTGGCACACTGCTCCTCATCTCATGGGGGTACTGGTGTGCAGCTCTTGTTCTGTTGCTGAATTGGTCGTGCTATTGCTCGCTTGGGTGGATTACAAGGTCCACTTCTGCCCTGTCTCTCGAGCTACTTTTCATTTTAAGTGTCAGAGTGGAAATTGGTTTTGCTGGAGCAAGGAAAACACCAGTTTGGGTAATTCTATGGTTGAAAGAAGACCTCTATTGATTTTGAAACCTGAGTATACAACTAGAGAGCGAGAACAGCCCATCAAAATGGCTTAAGCAAGACCGATGTGACGTGCCTGTTTAATTTCCAGTTGTCAGTTACATACCTTACATACATTCCGCTGTCAAAGAGCAATACTGGGACAATAGATATGCTGCTATATTGCTAATGTTATTGATTCTGCCTTGTTACTGAAATTAAATCCAGTGTATATTTGTGTCTTTTCAGGCCCAACCAATGTGGAAGACTCTGTTCAGTTGCTAATGAAGGATGCAGGTCAGTCAAAAGCTCACGTACTTTTTACTCCATTGTAATTATTGCTCTGTCATGCTGGGAGTATCAGAGTTTGACTGTTCTAACACAAAAATCTTCCCCAACAAAAAAGACCAATTCCAAAGAGCTCTTAGCTGCCTATTGAGACGTCCCTCCCTTGTCAGTAGTAAAATATAAGATTGCTACTTTTGCTACTTTTCAAAATAAATGACAGAATATGTATCTAAAGTGTTAAACTCCTCTGAAACTGATCATAGACACCTAAATGATTATATTTCCCTTGTTTTTGCTGGTTTATGGTTTTGCTCTTTGTTTCACAAGTTGCCCCATATTCAGCCTTACATAATACAAGAGAATTAAAATAATGGAAAAAGTCTGTTTCTTTTTCCGTAAATCGGATCAGTCTCTCTTCGTTTTGTTTTTTTTATCAGTCCTGTTCTCTGCTTTTTGCCATTTCAAAATTCATTACTTCTGAAGATAAATTATAAATAGTAACAGCCACTATTTCTTGTATTGTGTGTTCTTTTATCCCTTTTTATTTTATATTATATTCTCATTCTGTCACTCTTTTTCTAATCATCTTTTATTTTATTCTTTTATTGCACTCTTCTTCATTTTAATAATAATAATAATAATAATGGATACTTTATTGATCCCCATGGGGAAATTACTTGTTTTTCTCTGCATTTGACCCATTCACTCAGTGAAGCAGTGGGCAGCCACTAAGCAGGCGCCCGGGGAGCAGTGTGTAGGGACGGTACCTTGCTCAGGGGTACCTCAGGGTAGCCGTTCAGTGGATTCGAACCCCCGACCTTCCGATCATGGGGTGACCACTTTACCTACTGAGCCATCCCTGCCCTTTAGTCACCATTACACCAATTTCTGCCTGAAGCATAACCTATAGTATCATTATTATAATGTCTATGTTTCTATAACATGTACTCTTTTTTTTGTTTTGTTGTTTTGTATGTTAATATTTGCCTGCATATTTGAAGCATATTCAGCCTACTGTTAGCAGAATGAAAGCTTCACAACAAGCATTAATTTGTTGGAAACCACAGCTACATTCCAGTAACCCCAAATGACTCTACACCGGCATTTATCTGACATGTTTTACCTTACCAGTTTTCAAGTTTGCTAATAACATCTCAAGCTTGGTCAAGGCCGGCAGAGCCTGACTGGCTCTGAGCTCTGTAGCTTTAGCTTTAGCCATTTTGCTTTTATTCGCTTCTTTAAAATGTCCATGTTAAGTTGGATGAAGTTACATTTTTGTGATGGTCCCCTGCAGTTTAATTTATCAAATTTTGCGTTTTCACTTGCGTCAAAGAGCCTCAAGAGCTGTTTGTCTGTGCTGCTCTGTGCATGTGTTGCACAAGCATTTAACCAATGGTTAAATGAAAAGGTTCTTGTAGGGCATAGGTGTCAAACTCTGGCCCGCTGCCTAATTACATTTGGCCCGCGAAGCCATACCAAATGACTATTAGAGCTGGCCTACTGGTATTATACAGCTAATATATATATTGTTTAGTATTAAGCTTTGCTTGTTCCATATTCAGTTTTTCAGCAAAACGTGTTCGAGTCTATAAGAAAAGATTCATTCTTAAATCTGGAGGAAGATTTTTTTTTTCAATAAATATTAATGTTAGCCCGCGACTTTGTTCCAGATTTGAATTTTGGCCCACTGTGTATTTGAGTTTGACACCCCTGTTGTAGGGGAAACATGTCAGTCGTATTGTGAATATTGTAACCAGTGTAACTTTTTTCTCTGCAGTATACAATGCAGTGGGATTAGCAGCTTATGAACTGTTTGACAATGTGGACTTTGACCAGTGGTTCAAGAATCAGCTTCTTGGAGAGTTGCAAGTCAGCCATCACAGGTATTCTTTTTGTCTTCTCTAAATATTCTATTTTTAATTGTTTCTTCTTTTTTTTAAAAAAAAATTAATTTTAATATTAAAGCACGCACTAATGAAAAAAAAAAAGCCAGATCTAACTAAATTAGAAAAGGTTGACCACTTGACCGTGAAATGAGTTTTTGGAATTTCACTCTAATTATTACTGGTTAGATAACATTAAACAATAAAATTATTTTTTGGCCTAAATCACTAATGGCCTCACAGAGGTAAATATACCACATCTAAGTAATTTATTAGCCTTCTGTAAGGATTTTATTTTTGTATGACATGGTTACTGAATTATTAAAAGGAATGTTATTATTATTATTATTATTATTATTATTATTATTATTATTATTATTATTATTATTAATTTATAATTTGGGGGGGGGGGGGGGGCTCGGAGGGGGGA
Organism: Copadichromis virginalis; assembly: GCF_057382275.1. Taxonomy (NCBI): domain Eukaryota; kingdom Metazoa; phylum Chordata; class Actinopteri; order Cichliformes; family Cichlidae; genus Copadichromis; species Copadichromis virginalis. The sequence goes on from NC_140629.1 coordinate 27,012,734, forward strand.
TACTTACCTTTTTTGAACATGTCTCATTTGACCACATCGGTCTCATTCAGGGTTGAAATGATAATAGTGAAGCAGCTTAGCAGTTCTTTTGTAATCGGTGTTTTACTGTATGCAAGCTCAGTTTCAATGTCTGTTATGTTGCATATTTAACACTCCTTCCAGTGTACTCAAGTTAATTGACTATTAACCTCTCCAGCTTTCTCACAGCCTGTAGCACATTGAATGCATACAAAAAAGCTCATAAGTAACAAATACTTGGGGTGTTTTTTCCGTCATGGTTATGTTAAAAAATACTGCTAGTTTTCACATCACTTTACAAGCAGCAGACAAATGCGGACATCAGCAGCACTCAATAGAAAAACTTTGTTTAAACTGTGAAAGAACTCTTTAAGGGCTCTACAGGCAGTCAGCTAAAGTTACAATGAGTTGCTACATGGATGGATTTAAAAGGTGTTCGAAAAGGGAGACACTGACCAGAGGTGAGATGGTGTGGAGATGAAGGACAATGGAAGTGCCCCACACACACACACACACACACACACACACACACACACACACGAAACACAATCAAAGCAGCACTCAGAAGGTTGGTCACCGAGGGTTGGTGCTGACGTCACAGTGCATGGTATTTGATGTCGCACTGATTCTTCCTCCAGGCTATGCAAGTGCAGATAACCCCTCCACTTTTACCTGGGGTTTAATCTCTTTTTAAAGCTTAATCCAGTCTATAAAGAAACAATACAGAATGCAGTTTTACTCTAAGGGAGGGTTTTAAATTTTGAGACTCCTGGGAAAAACACTGAAGATGATTAAAAAACAAACAAACCCAAAACCCATTATGTAGTCAAATGCCAGCTCTCAATTTTTCTCAATTTTTTTGTGCACTCATGCAAATACACACATTAATGGTGTTAGTCGAAGACTATTTGAATTACTGCACCAACCAGAAAACACACAGGTTGCATCTTAACAAAGATTACAGTTCATCATCTGACCAAATGTGAAATATCATCAAAATTCTTACATTTTATTTATTGATGATTATAAAATAATTATGCACAAGATTCTGTCAAAGAACGTTAGACCTCTGACCTTTTGGGCATGGCATGAGTTTTACCTGATAGACTCTGTGTCATATTTGATCACAATTGGCATATAAATTCTTGAGTTGTGGTCCAAAACATTTTTTGCAAGGCCACAGTGGCCATCTTTTAATCCACTTGAATGTTTCTTCCAAATTTTAAGAATTTTATCCATGGCCTTCCCAATAAAGGGTGTGGATAAAATTAATGGAGCTAGAGAGCGATAGGGGCGAAAGAGAGGCACAACTTGAATCTGAAAACTCAGTGCCTGAAGCTACGGCTGTTGCTAGTGTAGAGGCATTAAAATTGATGCAAGTGACAAATTGAAATTAAAACTGCAAAGTAGAACAGTAATTAGAAGCCAGTAAGAAATTCCCTTTCGGCTAAAACTCTGGAAACATGTCATATGCGGTGCTCCTCAGTTGCTGGGAAGTGGTGAAGCAATGAGTCTCGGAGTTCTTTTTGCACTACTGTGTGAATGCACAATCAAAGCAGTAGACACTGCAGTATGGCTACTCAAAGAAGCATGACACTCAATGTGTGTCATAAATTTTACAAAATGTGTCTTTGTATTTGTTATTAAAATAAAATACTTTCAATGTTTCATGATGATGGTGAAAGAGTGGCACACAGTGGAACAGCCTGTTCATTGCTTACAATATAAAATTCATTATTGTCTTTTATCTTCTCAGTAAAAATGTGATCATAAAAAGACACTGGCCTTATCAATCAGTCAGTCAATATTCCGACTCGTGGTCCACCAAAACAAAGCAAGTCATATAAAACATATCCTTGAGCTGTACTCGGATTCAGCAAAGCCAAGGTTAGTTACATCCAGGACAGCAGATAAACTTTTCAACTCTCATTGATTTCTCTGTTGTGGTGTGCAAATGAAGCTGTGTTGCTGTCACATGGTTCCCACAGTACTTTGATGGGGCTTCTGAAGTTGGGAATGTGTATTCATCATGGATGGTTTAAAAAGGGACATGCTTGATGATCTCCCTTGGTGTGTGGAGTTTTTCTCTGTAGCAGTCAGAGGTTTCTGTTTTCAAGTGCTCATGCATGACTGCCTACATCTGTTAAAGGACTTCATCTTCGTGATGCTTGTCTTTACACTGTCAGTATATTATCTTGTTTTTCAAGTTGCAATGTAGTATTTATTTCTCAGCTCTCAGTGGGGTGTACTACAAATAAGAATACACTTGTGTAATGTTACTGCAATTAACTTGCTGTTTGTAACCTGCCTTATCACAGCCCGCTAACCCCCCTCCCACACACGTATGCACACGTTCCTGCCTAGTTGATCTAAAGCCACCTGATGTTAAAGCTGTATATTCAGAACACTTTATTATGACTGCAATCCAAACACTTTAAACTTCCAAATATGTGTGATCCGCAGGTTTTTTGATATACAGTGGATCTGAACTACTCATTTTATATAGTGTATCTATATATGCACTCCGTGGCTATAAAGTTGAAAGTCGCTGTTCCATACAGTAAAGGCCCACATTTGAAAGAGTTGTCACCCTTGTGGCACTTACTGAACCACAGAGCCGTCGTGCTCTTGGTATCAAAGCTAACCAAGCAAACATTAGTGCTTTGCACAGCTCCCCAAGGTTTATAAGTGGAAGTTCTTTTTTTACTGATGCTGCTTTGAAGTTCACCCCAAAGGTGTGTAGGTGGATTTGATACTGCTGAATTGTGGGGTCCAGATCATGAAGTGTTCTATTGTAGACTTGTAATTACTTGTAGTGGCCTGTGCCACCTGACTTATCTCTGCTTTGTTCAACTTTCTGTGATTTGTGACATTTTTGAACGTATCACACCTTTAAAATGTTCTAATAGTCCTTTCTGTTAAAGAACTGTATTGCTACAATTTTTGATATGATTATTACTATATTTAATACTTGATATTGTTACTAATTACATGTTTGTGCTTATGGAAATGATAATAATCACTTTATTTGCTAAACTAAGGGGTTTTTCCTCCTAGTGACCGAGTATACAAAAACAAGCAATTAAAGTCTAAGGTTCTTAGATCATCTTCTGTTCTGATTTCCATGCAGGTTTACACTATTGTGTAGTATACCATTTTTCTTCCCTGAATAGCAACACCTAGCCAGTTGAGCAAAGTTTTTCCATCACTGTCATATTTCTGTGTTTTTCATGCCACTTAGAACTAGGGCTGGCACAAACGATTATTCTGATAGTCGACTAGTCACCGATTATTTTTGCGATTAGTCGACTAATCAGATCATGCATCCATTGGACGTAAAACGTACAGCTTATTGCACCAGCATGCATCAGCTCTTATATAACTATCATTAGCTTACAGCTTTAAGTGTTTAAGGTATGTGCTAACTAAAAATGAAGACAAGATGATAGTTTATTAAATTTTAATGAAATTTGCAGATTGTTTCGGTGAAGTTTAATAAACTCCTTGCTATCTAAAATATAACAGGACACCGGAGTATATTCTCGAGCATCTCACACTTCTGATAATCGGTTGTCTGCTTGACGTTTATTCGGCTGTGTAAAAACGATAACTTTAATCTCAGAAAATCCTACAAAGCTTCAAATGACGCGTCGACTATTAAATTAGTTGTCGACGTAATCGTGACTAGTCGACTAATCGTGGCAGCCCTACTTAGAACTCACTTTTTCATTTTAGTAGCTTCATACACGTTATTTGGTGTAAAGTAATTAGACGGGGAAAGGGACTCGTTAGGAAATAGAGGGTTTGGTTTCACCGAACTGTGTTGCAGTTCATCTTATGAATGCTTGGGCGAAACTTTAACCAGCCATAACATGTACTTGCTCAATTTTAATCAGCATGCTTGACCTAACCTAAACATCTAAAAACTTTAAAATGTATCCATTTATTTAAGCGGGGGCCTTACATCTTGTGATAATTTGAGTATGTAAAGAGATTAGGGCAGTATACACACACACACACACACACACACACACACACACACACACACACACACACACACACACACACACACACACCAGCCACTACTAGCAACAAATAAAGCACAGCATCAGAATAGCTAAAATAGCTCTCTAACTTGGCAGTGTCAGTAGGAAGAAAGAAGCAGAGGGGACAATACCTGTTTGGTATTTGCAGACGTCACATTCAAAGCAGGTTTTCTGGCTGACACACTTGCTCGATGCACATTTGTCACTGTTACCAGAACATTCCCAGATGCTGCACTGTCTGCCTTCCTTGGCCCTTTGGGTATTCACGGTTGGAGTGTTTAATATGGCATACATATTGTGATCTCACATTTTCACACATAATAGAATCCCAGAGATCCACAGTAATATGTTCAGGTGACAGGTATTATTGTTATTAATGCAAGAAAAACCCGTTTCTTGCAAATAACATTATCATTGCAATAGCTGAATCAATGTCTTTGGCAAAGTCCTTTCACTCACAGGATTTTCTGTTTCCTGCTTGGATACAGTTTCTGTGCCACTTATCATCTTGAGTTGTTTCTTTAGGGTTGAATATATTCTTTAGATCAGAAATCTGCCAAACTTTTTTTTCCATTTTAAAACAAATCAGCATTTCAGGGCTGTGGGTCCCTAACCGTTTAGCAAAGTGCTGCCTAAGAATGCAAACTTAAAGTCTACAGTTCATGGTGTTTACAACTGAGATCTGAGTTACTTACAAGACTTAAAAACAACTTGAATATAATTTGCATTCAAATGATATTTGATTGTGAATTGTGATGGCTGTATTAAAGACAAATCACCCTCCATCTAATGCTTCTGAGCCGCTCATCCAGTAGAAGCTATGTAGATGTTTATTTGCTAGCTTGCGTTTTTTTTTTTTTTTTTTTTTTAATGTATTTTTTCTTACAAGGCCCTTGCACCTCTTGCAGTTTGCAGGTTTCATGATAAGTTTAGGCCCTGGATAAGTCTGCTTGTATCACTTGGTGTGAAGTAGTAACAGTGCATGTATTCGCACCCAAATCTGTCAGCAAAGCTGCTGTGTGTGGCTTACACCTATGGCTGAGCCTCAGGCAGCCAGTGAGTTGTTTGTCAGTATTTGGCATAATGACTACACAGATGCACATTGTGTACAGTCACCCTCATGAGAAACAGTACTTTAATTTTTAACTTGCTGTCACTATTTTCCTCCCTTTTCTGCCTAAGCCAAAACAGCTGTCTTACCTGTGACGGGACAGCGTGCCTGACAAGAACAGAGGAGATAGTGAGGCATCTTGAAGCTCATACATATTCAGAACTAACACATGACTTGTATTTGGACATAGCTGAGAGCTTTTTTTTTGTTTTATTTACTTGGACTAGTCTAAAAAACACCTTTTGTTGTAACCTAAACAGATATGGTTTGTGTTCAATTATTTTGCTTCCAGGCTTTGCCAGCATAGAAGGCTGTGAAACACTTTGGCACTTTGACATTCCCTTTGTTGCTTGATGTGTCTGTCTGGAGTAAAAAGCATCTGTTGGTTAGCCAAGAGACTTTTCAAAGTTGTTACCTTTTAAGTCTTGGTGTTCTCTTATTGCTAGTTTTAGACACATTGGGTTGATTTTTGTTAGGTTTGTATCACAAGCACGTTGTGATACAAACACGTTGACATGGGGTCAAGTCTTGGGGAAAACAAGCACTCACAAAACTGGGCTTATTATGAAGTCCAGATCAAAAGTTTAAGACCACTTGAAAAATGGCAAAAATAAATAAATAAATTAAAAAAAAATCACATTTTGCATGGTTAGATCTTAACAAGGTTGCAAGTAGAGCTTCAACATGTGACAAGAAGAAATGGGAGGGAGACAAAACATTTGTTTGAGCATGCAATTAATTGAAAACCAGGCTTAAACTGAAACAGGCTGATCAAAAGTTTATGACCACATGCTTTTAAAAGGTCAAATCTGTGCAAAAAAGTGGATTTATTGTTACCTTCTGTCAGGTAGTCACAGTGTCATGACATTCTGATGGCAAAGGCAAAAACCCCCAAAACTTTTCCATTTTGAACATGGTTGGGTTGTTGAACTGCATAAGCAGGATCTCTCACAGCGCACCATTGCTGCTGAGGTGGGACGCAGCAAGGCAGTCATTTGGAATTTCTTAAATGATCCTGAGGGTTATGAAAAGTCAAGTGGAAGACCCAAAAATTTTAACCAGCACTGAGCCGGAGGATCCAGTTGGCTGTCTGTCAAGACACTGAGACGATCCAACTCCAATTCCTGGAAGTTTGATTTCTGTTTTTTTTTTTTTGTTTTGTTTTTTTAAAGCATTCACTCACTTCCATTTCTCCTAGTTACATGTTGAAGTTCTGCTTGGGAAGTTGTTAAGATCCAACCATGCGAAATGTGATTTTTATGTTTTGTGTGTGTGTGTGTGTGCCATTTTTCAAGTAGTCTTGAACTGATTGGGCCTGTATTGGGGTTCCATTTTTATCCCTCAACCGTGAAGTCTTGTGCTATCACAGGCAGTTTGGACACCCAACTTTGTGAATACAGTAACTCATGAGGTGGCATACATCTAAAAATCTTAGGACTAGTTGAGATTAAGTGTTCTGTAAATCCTGTGAAAAGGATCACTCGAGAAAGATGACACCTAGGATTTTCAAAATGTTTCCATAGGTGCATCCACTAAAAACCTTGGATGCATTCGATTATCGTAACCTTGGCCTTTAGGTGACCAGAAGTCAAGTTTTGTGAAAGTCTTGTGAATACAGTAGCTGAAATGAGGTGATGTAGGATTTTCACATTTGTACTAAAGGTGCATTTACTTGAAGATGAGGGGTAGCTCTGGCAGCAGCTATTTTTTTTATTTTTTTTAATACTACTTGTCATATCATTGCATTTTCTTTAGTTTCTTTTGCATTAGCTCTGATTGTGACTAACAAGCTCTTCCATTTGGTATTGACTAAGTGAATTAAATTTGAGTCCTAAAATCTAAAAATGGTGCTTAAATCTTTACGGCAGTGATGTGGAACTGTTCACTCGAACCTTAAATCCAGGCTGAATCGCTTTTTGCAGGAATGGTAAAGGGAATTATTTTGTGCCACTGTGTAAAAGGTTCTTCATACTCTGACTTGGAAGTCTCACACTACATTGCTTAGGAATTTTAAGTATTGGGAAAATAAAGTTTTACATACACACAGCAATGTATGAAATAAATTACATTTATGTAGCCTGAACTGTGCAAGATTTCTTTCTCGGCAATAATGTAAAATTCCTTTGGGCTCATTTCTGTCCACGGATTTCCCATGGGCTTGCCAGAAATGATGAACAGGGTTCCTGACAGCTGTGTGAAGTTGTGGAGGAGGAAACAGCTTTAGCATGGATGAGTCATGTCTGACCTTTGACAAATACCTCTGTCAACCTGTCTGTCCATCTGCTTCTCTAATCTTTTCTTCCACTTTGCTACTGCACTAATAATAGACTGTACCACCTGTAATCTCCCTTGCTGAAGCAGATATTCAGTATTTTTTTCCAGTCATGCACAGATGCAACATAGCCCTGGAAATGTGTAGTCTGTTAGTCACGTCAGTACAAAGTCAGAAATAATGCTGAGAAGGTTAAAGATTTATTTGTTGGATACTCAAAGACATTTTGCAACTGGTTTTCTACAACATGATCTAGAAAAAATATTGCTTATATACAGAAATGTTGTTTATTTCTTTGTGCGGGGCAGATACTTGCCAAAAATCAAACATTGATAAATCATCACCAAATCAGGAAATGTGTTCCTTACATGGACTTTCCTTCTTTGTCTGTTAATCATAACTCTTCAAATTCAGCCCTGAACTCTGCTGAAATTCCTGTGCCACAGAATTAAAGATTAAAAAATGCATACATATTAGCATTTGCAGATTTTAAAAAATTGTCTTTACCAATCTTGGCTCACGATGCCGTCTCATTTTTGTGTGGCAATGCTGCTGTGGTCGCAGTTTTTGTCTCTAAACTTTCCTGACATCTGTGGTCTGAGTATCATGCATCTCCTTTCACATTGCCAATTTTTCTGGCTGGTTCCTCGTTTTGGATGCAGACAGACTCTTTAATTAAAGCCAATGTCATTGCCTGTTGATTCTTGGATGTGCCTGTTGATGCCTCATATGTGTGCTTATTCATTAATTAAATGCTTGCCCTTAGACTTATTCCAGAGTTGAAAGCAATATGGAAATTTTATTGGGGCCAAGATTTGAAGGGACCGTTATTAAGGTTTTGGTGGAAAGTAAGTAGGGTTCAAACATGAAAAGGAAAAGCGATGCAAGTCTAAAGGATAAAGGTACTATATTCTCAGAGTTTTAAGAACATCAAACATTAGCAATAGCCACAGATTTTAACTTGTGTGAGTGATAGTAACAGATGATCTTGGGATAATTTACATGCAGTGTCACTCTCTCTTTGGATCAGAGATGCTAGCATTTTGATTTATTGAGAGCTGGTTGAATGTTCCCAGTTGCCTGTTTACTGCCAGTGGCATTGGCATACCTGCTTTCTCATTTTGGAACCATCACGTGTTATTGCCTCAAAAAAACCTGTGGAAATCCAGTTTGTCTGGTTAACTCTATTTTACTTTAAAGGTCATTGATGGATTGTTCATTCTTCTTTGATGCTCCAGTTCTTTGTGATCCTGTGCAGCAGGCCTTTAATTTAATGTTATTTGCTATACATTTATTTATTTATTTTTAAGATCAAGACTTGTAGCTTGTTTTGTGCATACACACTAGAGCTGACGATTTGCTTCATAGTCCAGTCGTCCTGTTGCCCCTCATGGTATCTCCAGTGAGTGATGGCATCGCTGCTGGGTGCCAGAGCATCATACCACTGTGGTATCCATGTGTATCCACTCGATATAATATGTACCCTGTTGTGGTTTTACTATATCGTCCCCCTCTGTGTTGCAGGTATTGGTTATATGTGGAAGTGGGACACTGTAGCTTGGCTTTTTTAAAAATTATTATGAATCTCAGAACAATGATAATATTATCGATTTATTGCATCAGTGGGTAAACTGGAAAAAAATAGCCTTGACTGGTGAGCTATCACTATTAACCTTTTGACCGCCATCGATCCCTGACATCATCCTCCATCAGCACGACTGTAATGCACACATGCAAGGTTGTTTTTCCATCTCCACCTCCTGAGTCATACTGTTGTTTAGCATCTTCTGGCTGGTGGCCCAGGCTATGATCTCTGCCTCCCTGTGGATGTTTGACAGGAAGCCAACAAGAGTGTCACTCCCTATCCTCATCTGTCTCTTCCCTTGTCCTTCAGTCCCTATCATTACTGTCAAGGTGGTCCTTAGACATACAAAAGGAGCTTGCCAAATATAATTGTCTGAAAAATAACTTCCAAACGTATAGCGTCTTGCAATTTAGACATGCAGCTTGCTTTTGTCACATAACTACTCCACACAAGTATTTTTTTTAAATTAAGTATTCTAGTTTTCTAACTAGGCCAATTCTCTTACTTGGTCATTAGTCACAAGATTCATTGTCCCTCAGGCTTTCAGTCTCTTGCTCATATGAATTCAGCTAAACAAATGCACATACAGTAGAATGTGTCTGAACAAATACATTCTTTACACTCCAAGTTCAGACTTATCTGTAGGGTGTAATAAAGTGACAGTGATATTTACCTGAGAGCACAAATTGTGCCATAGCCTCCAGCATACAGGAGGCAACAATAAAAAAAAAAAAAAAACACAACACAAGAAACAATTCTGAATAAGCTTTAAACAATGACAGTGCAGATTTCATTATTTGAATAGGCCCAGCAGTTTTTAATGGTCTGCTAACTACTGCTGTGTATTCACATTATGGTTCTAAGATTATAGCGCCAGCTGGTTAATTTCTCCATATTACGATATAATTGAAGAGCACAGAGTAGTCATCTGTTCAGGTTTTCAGCTAAAAGTTACTTTGTCTTCTTCTGTCCTGCAGGTACAAGTTGATTCGTCGACGAGTCATCTGGCTAATAGGGCAGTGGATTTCTGTCAAGTTCAAATCTGACCTTCGACCTTTACTCTATGAGGTCATCTTAAGTCTCATGCAAGATCCCGACTTGGTGGTAAGGCAGCTACATACAGTTTTTTTTTCCCCCACTCAAAAGTGCTTGGTGATTAAAGTGCCAGGTTCTCTTACAAAAAACCCTCCTGTTCAGTTCATAATGACTGAAATGGGCTGTTAGTGAAAGTGCACAGCTGGCTACACAAACACAGTTTTCTGCTTAATAGCGTGAAACCACAGCCACTGTGCTGCCATCTTTCTACATAAAAAAGCCAAATGTAATCAGAGTTTGTGACAAGCTTTTTCCATCTTTTTTTCTCAACTTACTGTTTACTGTAGATTTTATATTTTGAATTTTTCCTTTACTATCCACTAACATTTTTATTTAGCTGTGGCCTTGACAAAACCATAACCCCAATTTGGACTGAGTTTCACCGTAAGGTAAAATTAGTTTAATCATCTGATATGCTTTCTGTCTCATGCACTTGATTGTTTTCTTTTAACATAATTTATATCTAGTAATATGATAACATTTTAATTAAAGTTAAGATTTTAATACTTAATCTCCAAACAGCCAGAAATGTGATCAGGGATTGGTTCACTCAAGAGGTAGCAGTTAAATATCATTTTCTGTGTCCATTAACTGACACTCAATTATCATCTGTCATGTTGTGGGGGTATGATGTTGAATACAAAATACATTTCATGTATATTGAGTAAAATTCATTGCAGGTTGCTGACTTTTCTTTGCCAGTAGGTGGCTAAATAGGATAGTTACTCACTATTAACAGAGATAGATTTGTGTCTGTATGTAGACTGGAAAATGTACTGCGCATTTGAATTTCAACAACCTTCTATTAAGTTGTGAAACACTACTTAATGCTCTTAGAGAAGTTTGTTCAGGGTTCAAATACAATTCAAATAGCAGACACTGAACAAATCTAGAACATGTCATTCAAACGGGCTCACTTTTTGTGGAACTGAGTGTTTCTATCCGTTCCTGTACATGCAACAGGAGTTGTCAGTCATTTTTATAGGTTAGAATTTAGAATAAAAACGTGTGTACTTTAGGGCTGCCACGATTAGTCGATTAGTCACGATTACGTCGACTATCAAAATCATCGACGACTAATTTAATAGTCGACGCGTCGTTTGAAGCTTTGTAAGACGTAGGAATAAGTAGTAGGATTTAAGAGTGTAATAACGGACTGAAACAGAGAAGAAGAAGAAGCAGTGTCCGGTATCGTAGCTGTGTCCAAATTCAGGAACCGCATCCTCCTGTGCAATTGTAGGCCGATTACGTTACAGCGACATGACAAAGACTGTCCAAATTTGAAGACTCCGACAAATGCGGCCTTCGTTTCCCCAGATTTGAAGGATGGGTCGGGTGTATACTTTGTGGCCCAACCTATCCCAGAATTCATAGCGCTGCCCTGCTCAGTTTCCAATGGCGGCAGCTAGTTAGTTTTAATATTACTCTTATTATTCTTTCTGGGTCACAAAATAAACGTTTAACATATTTTCAGGCGAGAATGTAGCTGTGTAAACCTCAAATATCTGCTCAGTTTATCAAGACACCACATATTTTCCAAAGCGTCCCGACGAGCTCGATAGCTAGCCGGGGGCAAAGCTCACTAGAGCTGGTGAGAACACCGGACTCCCGGCAAATCGTTTTCAAACCCACCACCGTCTTTCGCTACTCAGGTTAAACATGATATATAAGTCACTTAGATAACCTAAAAATCTATGCCGTGCAAAAGCCTGCAGTCTTCTTGACTAATAAAGGCACATCTCATATGCCAATTGATGAGCACTGCTGTAATCCCTCAGATGTCTTGGGGAGTACAAATATCAAAACAGTTGTAACAGTTTCAACTCCCCACCACTCACACTCGCACAATCTGCTGGCCTCAGATTTGTCTTTGTTCTACCGAAACAAAATTTAAGTTGTAGTGAAGTGAGCCTCAAAATGATGTCATGATAGATCAAGGAAATTTGCTATAGTGATATTCTTGGCAAAACAGGAGGGGGGAAAAAATAGCTTGATAATGTTTTCAGTGATTGTAGCTTGAAGGCAGCATGTCATAGTTCAAACAGACATGTCTTGTTCTGCCTCTTAGGTAGTCTAAATGTGTAGCGCCACTATATCAAATTTAGCCTAATTGAAATCACTAATGATTTTTGCTTTTTAAAGGTCCAGCCTGAACTTTGATCATAATTTGTGTGGTGTTACCTTATATACGTTTGGCTGCTTTGATCCAGATGTTGTGCACAGATGGTTTTTATTGCACTTAAAAGAATGCGCACTTAATGTGATAATTTAGTTACATGCCAGTATTATCTATTTTACTCTTATTTACACCCTGTGTAGGTAAATGGGTTTTGTAAATCGTTTGTGATATAAAGTAGAGATTAATTTCAGTGCTGTTACCATTTCAGCGGCATTTCCTCGTACAAACTTGCATTTACATAACTGACCAGCTCACTAATCATGTTGTAGTTCCTGATCAGTATCTTTCGGGGCCAATTAGAAAGTCTTTACCTGAATGAATTGTTAATCAAACCTCGAGACTTATAAACAATCTAAGTTGTTAATATCCTTGTTGCTGCTCTGTTTTCCTTATTAACCTGGAAAGTTATTCACTTATTTAATTATGACATCTTGTGTCCAAAAATTAGACTGAAGCGCCTTGTCATAGTCGCATTGTATTTAAAAGATAGATGTAGGAGCTCATGCTGCAGTGCAGCAAACTCTTCATTGTTATGGAAAAAGGAAGCCCATTTGGTTGCATAAAGAAGTCTAATTGTGCAGAAGTCTATGGGAAAAACAACATGATCTGTGACCTGTAATACTTTCCCGATGAGTTAATGGCCTCAGTCATTGTACTGAATGCAATATGATGAGCTTTTTTGTAATTTATGGTGCCATTTACTGTTAGAAAGGGTGATAAGGCAGTGGCCCTCGGTGTCTTGATCAGATTAACATTTTGATTATCACAAGCATGCTCTCTTAAATAGTTTCCGCAGACTTCTGTGGTAGTGTTGCACACTCCGGGAGCTTTATATGTGAGACAGCCATCCATGCACATGCTTTATTAGCATCCATCAGTGGCATTCATGAGCTAAATCACAGATGCATATTACTTGGATTGTGACAGTTTTTTTTTTTTTTTTTTTATCTCCTCATTTTCTTCAAGGTGTTCTAGTTTTTGCAGCATTCTTGTTTGTTTACTCACAGAGTCTTAGTAAAGGTTAAAAATAGTCTTGTGGTGAGTTTAAGCTTTTAACTCCTTAAGCTTTTACACATACATACACATTGTAACAGTTGCTATTGTAATGCAGTGTATCACCACATGGCGGCGCCTCCTGTCTCACGACTGGTGTCACCCCCTTTTTTTGTTCTTCTTCGCACTCCTCCTGTAATGGATGCTCCCGTGTGTACGCGGACTAGTGTGCTCTTTAGTAATGTGTGGTAGAGGTAGCACTTTTATTTTTGATATTGTAAATAAATGAGTACTTTTTGGAAAGTCAGAAGCTGTTGCTCATTCGCTATCCACCTGCACATCTCCGCGGCTGGCTTCATCTCCACCGCACGTTACAACATACATGTATTTATGTGAACACTAATCATTAATTTGTATTATAATGATGTATTATAAAGCAACTTAACTCATCGGTAACTACAAATTGTGGAAATGGCTGTTGCTTATCTGCCAGCATTTTTTTTTTTAAATTAACACTTAGAATTTTTCAGTGAGCACTGGCTGAAATATTTTCCAGAAGAGGATATGCATTTGTGTTACTTAATATGCATGTAGGTTTTTTTAGATGATGCTCATTATCATTTTACTCCAGATGATTGTTTTGGATTTGGTGTTGCTTTTTCACGTTACTTTTATCTTAGTCAGATTCACTGAGTTGGTTAAATGTAAGTTTTCCCTGGTTAGACCTTCAGTTACTTTTATAGTTGGCATAAATCTGATGAATTTTATTTTTATTTTTTTATTTTTGGCTTCTTAACCCCTCAGATATTTTGAACATCAGTAACATTTTAAAGTGAATGTTTCATGTAACAGTGTCGGACAATACGTATGTTTTTGTATAAGACCCATCTGAGTATTTTATCTCCATTTTATCTCTTTTAACCCATGGTTTTCTCTATGCTTTGTTGAATTAGAATGTAGTTTCACTCATAAGTATTCCAATTGCCAACAAGGCCAGTGCTGATGGCACTTGCAGAGCCCACTTCATCAACATACTCCTTTTGTTGCTGGTTAATGTATGCGGAATTATTAAAACCATATTCAGTATTTTATGAACATGCAGACAGAAGGGCTGTGTTTTTTCTTCGTGTCTAAACCAGACTGTCTGAATTTCAGATTTATCTTTCATTAATGTACTTTTTCCATTTGTTTTGTTCGTCACCTGTATTTTCAGTATAGAACAGATGCTTCAAATTTTTGTCTATGGATTTATAATATTGTTAGCCCATATTATTATTGTTATACAAATGATTGTATTCATTTAAAATGGCCAAATGTATCATATCTGTTTAGTGGACAAATATCATACAGCTTATATTTTGACTAAGCTTCTGCCTAGTGTCAAGTGTGTGTGTTGTAAGTTAATTACCAAAGAGATGCAGACCTTAGATTATGCTTACTTACAGTTATTGCTGTCATGTCATTTTTTAAAAATAAAACATAATATGAGAATCAGTTTATTTTCTGTGCTTCAGAAATATGAGCTGTTCATAGTGTTAGAAAAGTATAAACACCACAAGCTGGAGAAGTTGTTATGCTGCTTATTTGAGTAAGTCAATTAATAATTGAGGAAAATGTGCCAGTGTGAGTGTGATCATACCACTGGTTTGGTGCCAGTAATTCCAAAACCTTGACTTGGCATGATGTGATGAGGCAGAATAAATGGAGACCAAAATCTTCAGTAAAAATGGCTCAGGATTTTATAGATAATTGTGATTTCTGAATTAAAAATTAAATGCAAACGCCTTTTCTTTTTACTATTGTCCTTTAAAAAAAACAGAACAATTTTACATTTTATTTGGATTTGGCAGTATTTTATACATGTAGAAATATGCATGAAAATAAGGAGGATAAATTATGATATGACTGACGTGGTGGAAGCAAAGTGTGTGTGTGTGTGTGTGTGTGTGTGTGTGTGTGTGTGTGTGAGAGTCATAATAATGGAGAACACAAATCTTGTTCATTAAAATTTTGATTTCTGCAGTTTTCTGGCTTTACCCTAACAGAGTAACTCTAAAAATCAAAGAAGATTATTTAACTCTGCACTCGTGTTGTTTGAAAATGATTGTGTTATGTGCATAAATGATGATGGTAATGCTTGTGAAACTGTCAATATTTTTTAGTCAAGATAAGAAGTATTGAGAGAAAATCTGAGGGTCAAGATCAGATCAATGGGGTGCTCCATATTCATAAAGAACTTTTTTGTGTGTGTGTGTGTGTGTGTGTTGTACAACACAAACAGAAAGACAGAGGCCAATTGAGTTTTCCAGTCAGTGTATGAATATGAAATGATCTGTGATCCAGATTTGAAACCCCATTTGTATTATCGTGGAAGGGAAAATGCAATTTAAGCACCTTTTTGGGGAAATTTGCTATGCAGACCTTGCAAAAATGTTTGCAGGCTAAAAACGATAACATTCCAACCGTAACAAAATAGTCAAAATCACACATATTGATTTGTTGTATTAAAAGAATTTCTCAGATCTGGGTTAGCAAATCTGGCCAAAGGACCAATAAGTTCATGCCATGCTGATGTGTCCACAGTCCATCTGTCCATAATTCACAAGATTTTCTTTTCCTCCTACAGTAACAGATTTAAGCAAATTCTCACTGATCACCTAAGGGTTCTTCACCCAAATTGTGCTCATTTGTTAGTTTACAGGCAATAACGTGAGAGTTGTAACTGATCATTAGACGTATGACCTATGACTGTTCTGGGTTATCTTACCTGAATATACCCAAACAGGCATGTGAATTTAAAGCTTGAGACATGTTAGTAGACTGGCATTTAAGTTTTTTTGCTAACCTTTAACCTTCTGCCATCATACTCATTGCCAGATTATTCTGCTGTGATACAGAAAGCTGAGCAGCCACTTCGATGGCCTTTATTAGGCTAACATGGTACCTTGCAAACTAGCTTTGTTTATTTCTGAAAAGTTGTTTTACTTTAGGTTTATGGTTTCTATTTTTTCTCGCCCGATGTGAGTTTGTTTGTATCGGTTTAGATGGATAATGTGATGCTTAATTTTACCTGCTGAGCCATGTTTTTTTCCCCCCTCTTATAGGTGCGGATTGAGACGGCTACAACTCTTAAACTCAATATCCTTTTGATAGGCCTATTTGAAAATAAGGGTAGTTAACTTCAGCAGCACATGAATTTATCATTCTTTTGAGTGTTATTGTAAACTGACTGCGACCTTGCAAAAGCAAATGTACAATGGTTGAGTGTATCTTGGTGAATTGCTTTTACATCTGTCTACCCTAAAGTTTGACTTCTTCTTTAACTCATGATCACCTGTCGATGACTTTGAGTTCCGGACAGAACAATTCCTTCCAGTGAGTACAAGTTTCTGAAATTCAAGTTTTAGAAAACACCAAAAAAGGTTTTTTAGACATCAGTATTTATGTCTGACATTTTAAATTCTGTCTCCCTGTTTAGTATCTTGAGTCCATCTTTGGGCTGCTCTTCCAGTTGTTGCAGCAGGTAACAGAGTGCGACACTAAAATGCAGGTGCTCCATGTCATCTCCTGCGTCATCGAGAGAGTAGGCATCCAGGTAAGATGTTTGATATCAGATAGAAGTTTTCCTTAAGTAATATGCATCTTTATATTACTGCACGATGACATTTACGGTATGAAAAGTTGAGGCAAACTCCAAAGTGTCTTTGAAGGAGCCCTTGTGTTCGACATCTGAAAAGATATATTCTGGCAGTGCTCTTTGAAGTGTAACTCCACAAATTGTACTTATTGACTTGGACTCTGCAGGGGACATGTGAAGCTGTTAAAAAACATCAAATCACAGATACAAATCACCAGTCACCTTGTACTATACCCACACCACCAAGGTAAAACGGTCATCTGTCTTAAAAGATAAAGCCCAAATCTTGATTCTTTGTAAATCACAAAGCCTCAAGCAGCGCTTGTTCTGATGTCTGCTCTCATTTACAATGAAGATACAGTCTCTCCTCTGCCACTGCAATGCTTTTGTAACCATATGGATTAGATTTTTTGAGCATCCATTAAATTGTTTTAATCCATTTAACTGCCAGCCCTGGAAAAAAATGCCTTTCCTTTTGACCCCCCTACGTTCTATTCAGATCCATTTTAAGTGCCATCCCTTAAATAATTCCTTGACTTAAATCTGTCACAAAAATGGCTTTTATCCTAGCAAACTGTCAATCTGGTTAAGACTTCCCCCAGTCACTGGTCTTGGCTAAACTTCTAATGTCACTGGAAATCCCATTAATATTCTAACCGTTCTCATGAGGGATTTTGAACCCGCAAAGAGTGGCAGCAGTTGAGGAACTAGGCAATGAAACCACGACTATGGGTTGAGTTGAAATGAACATGATAACAGATATGAGATTTAGCTACTTTTTATGCTGTCAGTCTCACAAATGTCATCCTAGGGTGGTTTTGTGGGTCTGTTTTTCTCGCTTTTTATCTTTCTCCTCAAGGCTCCACAGCATTTTCTTTCTTTCTTTTACTGTTCTCTCTGCTCCTAGGTGGCTCCTCATAAAGGTGTAATCGAGCAAAAAATCCCAGTGTGGGGTCTTCAGCTCGGCCACATAGCCACTATAGGGAATAGAAAGGGCTAGCACAAGTCAGTACAAGAAAAGGCAGAATAGTTTCTGTAGTTGTTAATTCAGTGCCATACTCAAATGTCCTGGAGTTGGCTGGCTGCAAAGTAACTGCACCTAAATTGCACAGTGTGCCATCACATTTTGTAATTTCACACAGGAATGACAGTGATGGCATCCAATTAGTCTCTAACTACCCAGATATTTACATGATTTAAACAAAAGATTTGATGTAATCTAAGAACGGAAATGGATATGATACCATTTTGGTATTAGAACAGTGTTTTGTGAAGGATGATTGAGGACAGAGAAGTTTTTTCATGAACTGTGCATGTGTCATATCCTCTATAGTTTGGTAAAATGTAATGCCTTAGCTGCTGTGGAGCTACAGACACTGACAACATGTGTCAACAAAATTAGCTTCCATAAGAGGTTTTGCAGATTATGAAGTTGGCACATTTAATTTTCGCATTGCTGACAAACAGACTTAAAAGAAAAAAAATATTATGAATTTTCACCTACCTGTCTAGTATTTTATGTACCCAGCTTTTCCTCTGAAATGTGTTTTGAAGTGACTGATTTGGGCTTCTAGGGAGGCCGGGGAGGATAAGAGGAAAGGGATCTCAATTTCTCACTTAAACACCCCCCCCCAAAACTTTCTTATTGGATGGCTGTTTGTTTTTCTTATGCCAAGTTTGTATACAATATTAAGAAAATTTTGAGAGAAAATATGCCCGAGTAGTCTCAAAGTTTGTTTGGGCATGCAGTAAATATGCATAACACTTTGCTGAGACAGCAGCGAATCAGAATTCACCATTGTCGCTTTTTCTGCTCCCAAATGAGACTTTTAATTTCTGCAAATCCACGGGAGTCTGATGTGAATTGAACATGAGTTGCAACTGTTGTGAAACCTGCAACTTAAGTTGCAGAGCATTTTCTTTGCTTCTTATTTGCCATCTAATGTGATTCTTTTTCAGATACGGCCCTATGTAGGCTGTCTAGTTCAATACCTGCCTCTGCTCTGGAAGCAATCTGAAGAACACAACATGCTTCGGTGTGCCATACTAACTACACTTATCCAACTGGTACAGGTATGGTGCATCTCAAATTTACAATTTATTATTTTTGCATTAGTCGGTCCAGTTTTTGCAAATCGAGTATTCACACACTATTCAATTCAAATAAATTGAGTGAATTGACTGATTAGTGTGAGGAGTCAAAATGTTAAACAACAAGTTGATCTGTCGTATCAACTTTACAGTGATTAAGTTTATAAGTGTGATTCACAGTTTTCTTAAAAAAACAACAACAGCACACACAAAAATCCAAAACATCAGGATTGACTAAATTTCAGTTTAGTTGTGGATTTCACAATCCCCAGAGCTTTAATCCTTGTTGTAGGTACACATTCTCAAGATCCTTTCAAAACACTCTTGGCAAAAATCTCAATATTAATATTCAGTGGTCTGTTGTTTAATTTCCCAAAGGACCCCAGGGTCACAGCTGGTGCCTCTTTCAAATAATTAATTACATTTCAACTATGAGCAGAGTCAAAGTCAGAAGATATCCACCTGATTTTGATTATTATTAGAATTAAAGATATCAGGAGATAATTGGAGTTGTGGGTTGTGAGAATTAAGCTGCAGATTGCAAATATCTGCAACTTAATTTGGAGATATCAGTAATGAGAAACCCCATAAACTTAAATAGTGAGAAGAACATTTGTCCCAAGAAGAATGCTGTTATAGACTGAAGGTGCTTATCTCAGACTTGAATAAGATTTGGACCCCTGTGTGGCTGCATTAGCTCATGGTGGGAAATGAAATGCCTGGTGATACAAACATGTTTCCTCTGGGAGAGTAACAAGAGTACACATCTGGCAAACGAAATGAAAATCTGCAGCTGAAGGGCCTTAGATTATCTAACTGTGTTGCCACATGCTAATTTCTTTTTTTTCATTTAATACATGCAGAAAAATGTTAATGTTTAAAAGTTAAAATGTAAGGTACAGCAGAGTATCTTGTGTTATTAACCCTTTTGTACCTGGACCTGTCCTAATGTACCCAGTCCTGTACCTGCAAAGAAGTGTGTATGGATTGTTTGGCTTAGGACCAGCTGGAACTGGCACAACCAACTCATGCCAGTCAGTGATCCAACAGCATAATAGCCGGCGTATTGGCTTACTTGCTTTTAAACTTCAGTTTTGCCTGTAGGAGGGTTTTTTTTTGTTGTTGTTTGTTTGATGGAGAGAGAAGAGTTGCACCATCTGGGGATTGAGAAATGCTGTCTTCGTTTTACACCCACATAAATGTAAGAGATGGCATATTTAGACCAAATTAATGTCATGCTATCAGTAAAACAGTGCTGACAGATCTGGAATGCTACTTTGGATCCTGTCGTCCTTCACACAGATTATTCCCCTGCTACATGCACAGAGTCATTTTTCAGCATTTCTGAAGACTTTTAAGATGTATTCTAACCATAACCAGTACTTGCCTAATCTTAACAGTTACTTTAAGCTTGCGATAATCCTAACTTTACCACAACCTCATGCTAAGTCAGGCTCTTCGTATTTGATCTTTTTTATGGGGAGTTGCTTTTTAACTGCATAAAAGGAGCTGACACCCCCAAAGTGGGACTGTGCCCAAGCACTTAGCATCATCAACAGCATCTTTCCCTTATCCTCTTCCAAATGATCTTGTGTTCTCTATAAATACACAGAGTGGATGTGTAAAGCTTAAAGTGATAGAGTGCTTTAAAAGGCCATGGTGTCAGATAGTGGTTAAGTTTTCATCAAGAGGAGTTTGTGTGTATGTGTGAAGAAAGATGGAAGTGAGGTATCAAGGGTGAGAAATGCTTCAGAGGGCATAATCCATAATTTAGAACAATCGTGTTTGTTGGCACTATAATTGGTAACTTTGAGTGCTTGACTTGTGTGTTTGTGTGTATTCTGATTTATGTAAGTATTTATTTTTTTGCTGTGTGTGCGTGTTTGTGTACTTGTCTAACTCTGCTGACAGTTTTGCTTAAAGGAAGGTTGTCTTTTGCCTTTTATGAAACAAACTTTGAACTGAATTTGGATGACTTTTTTCTTGTCAGTTCAATAACCGTGTTATTGTTTGAAGTCACTCAGACAGTGTATTCACATATATACTTACATATATACACACACGCACACAGAGATAAGGGCTGTTGACGTTAATGTGATAATAACATGTTGATGCAGACAATGCTGGACAGTTTTCAACTGAGGCGCCTGAACAATCTAAAACAAGGGACAAACTTTCAACAGCCATAGCTACATGGGTGGCTATGTCTTGCAGGCAGTTATATTGTGAGGAAGTATATGCTTAAGTCTACTTTTGGCATATTTTTTTGAGCATGCAGTACCCTTGAGATTTTTCTGGAGAATATTCTGAGCAGTATTACATAAATATACATGTGACTAAAGCAGGTCTGTTTGTCCACCTCCGTGCTGATATTGAAACGTGAAAAAAATATTGTTAAGGTGCATTTAGAAAAGATAAAGAAATCTGTGATTAATTTATGATTAGTCTCGAGCTAACTGTAGGGAATCACGCAATTAATTGCGATTAAATATTTAAACTGACAGCAGAGGGAGAAGGCTATAGTGATAGATGTATCACTCCCAAGTGCTAGCCAACATCAGGAAGAAAGAAGATGAGAACCTTGTGATTTACCAAGGGCTGAGAGAGGAGCTAGAGAAGATGTGGAAGGAGAATGTAATAGTGGTCCTGCGATAATCGGAGCACTCAGGGCAGTGATCCCCAAACTGGACAAATGGCTCCAGCAGATCCCAAGAGCCACATCTGAGATTCGTCCAGAAGAACACAGCTTAGAAAAGACAAAGATAATTCGCAGGACCCTGAAGCTCCCAGGCCTCTGGTAGACGGCCCAAGTTTGAAAGATAAAGACTGCAGGGGTTTGCTTATTGAAACGATGCCAGCTTTAGATGGTTCAACTAAATATTGACATGTGTGACTTTTTTGGCCAGGAAAGTGTACAGGGAATCTGCTTTTTTATTTTTTTATTTTTTTATTTTTTAATAATTTGAAAATGCAAACTCTGTTTCTCTGTGATATGTTGAGTGAAGCATTCAGTTTAGCTATTTCAATTATACTATGTGTTGCCAAATTGATATAGTCTATAGCCTGGTTGAAACATTAATCAAATGGTTGGTCATACTCTGGATATGTTGCTGTTGCATTTGACCCAAACACATCTGGAAAAAGGGATGCAGAATCTTTACTAGATGACCAGATTTTCCTCCAGAAACAATAACAACACTAACAATCATGTAGAGCTGAATGTGTGTTGAGCTGTGTCCTTTCTTACAGTCAAATCCAGCATTATAGCTGCGGTAATGTACCTTGAAATATGAGTTTGGTTTTAAAGTCTTCATCTTTGCTTCCAGTAGCACTGTTTTATGCCCCCTATTAGTTAAAAGCAGTGCGATACTATTGAGGTCAAAATGACACACTACTCGGTTGCTCATTCCCCTTTTCTGTGTTACAGTATGGCCACATACAGATGTCCAGTGCATTAGTAACAAAGGGCTTGTGAAGTACACTTTGCCAAGAAAAAAATCTCCCAAGGGGAAGTTGCGTCATTTCTTACTCTTGTGTCATCTTAAACGTCATTAAAATCTAAACGACCAAGAAACGACCTCTGACTTAGTTCCAGGACATGCTTTTTTCCCAGAAATCGAACTTAATAGGTCCATAGTGTTTTAAAGGGATATAAAGTGAGGATTTTAAAAAATAAATCCATAAACAACTCTTGCACCCTAAGGCAAGTATTTTGCAGCCAAAGAAACATTCTGTGCTTACAAAGAGCTTCCTCCCTGTTAACCTGATTCACTGAGGTATGGTCTTTCACTAGTTGCTGGGGAAGGGTGTGTCAGGTTTTGGATAAGCCGATGTGTCTCTATTCCACACCGTTCTGCTAAAGTTATCTGCAAGGAAAACCCATTAAACTGAAGCACACAAACTGACTTCCTGTATCTTTGTGTTCTCACAGGGCCTCGGGGCAGAAAGCAAGAACCTGTACCCTTTTCTTCTTCCTGTCATCCAGTTGAGCACTGATGTTTCGCAGCCGCCACATGTGTATTTGCTGGAGGATGGGCTGGAGCTTTGGTATAGAGACATATGCAGTACACTAACATTTATGACTTGTACACACTCCCATCAGGACACTAGATACTTTGGATATAGCTGTCTTTGTCACTCTATTTCACCGGAGTCCTTTTCTCATGTTAAACATCAGCCTCATTTACTGACTCTCAGTTTTCTTTTTCAAAGGCATCTATTCTTGAGTTAAATGCAGGTGTTGTTAATTCATGCAGCTCAACCACAATCTTAACTTTATCTTAATATTTGGGAATGTACCATTTTAATGAAGGTGCCTGCTACAATACACTATGTTCACTTTTGAAAATGCATTACCTCCAAAAGGTTCAGTTCAGCAGAAGAGAATTTGTCAGGGTTACCCTATATTGCTCTTTTATCATCCATTTGCTTTTTAACGTCCTACTTAATCTCTCTTTTCCTGTCTGCCGCGCTGGAGAGCTTCACTGTTCAGCATTCAGCATGCCGTGTCTGTCTTGCAGTAGAAACCCTCAGTCTTATATCTATTTTCCTATCTTTTAGTCTACTTGATAAACAGTGGTGCCCTATATATTTGTTTGCTTGGTTTACAGTCGAAATTGGGTTGTTTTGTTGTTATTGTTTGCTTCTAAGGTTATGTTGTGCTTATAATATCCTGATGATGTGTCAATAACACATTTAGTAAGCTACAAATGTGAATGAACTGTGTATTCAAACATTTTCTTTTTAGATCCCTAATATTAGTTCTTTTTATATAGACTACAACTTCCATTTTCTTAGTGGACTTCATTTATAGCCAAAATTTAGCCATTCGATGTTGCTTTTATGATATTTTGTCTTTTTCTTTGTACACAACCTTCATAATTCCTTGTTTTTCCTCCGTTTTAAATCCCCGTGACCTTCTTTCTCTTCCTGTAATATTTGTCGTGTTGCTGTTTCTCATCCCATGTTCTTTTGCCATCTCTAATCTAATGAACATCTCTTTTGTTACTTCTTGTTTTTTTTCTCTTTCTCTCTCATCTCATTACTTTGCCCTTGTTTGCCTCTCATCATGTCATCATGCAGGTTGGTGACTTTGGAGAACAGTCCAGCCATCACTCCAGAGCTGCTCAGAATTTTCCAGAACATGTCAGCTTTGCTAGGTGAGCTCACATGATGTTTCTTTGTTTGCTGGTTTGCCTGGCCTGGTTTATGACCACACACAAACTCCCCAAAATAACTTAATGGCATTTTATATGCAGATCACAGTATTGTTTAGAAAGGAAGCTGTCACAATAATATGAAGAATAATGTGACTATAATGCATTTTAGAGTGGGTTTCCTGTATAATGGTTATATTTATTTGTATATGTGTTGTTATGAAGAGAGAGACAAAAAACATTTCACTCCAGAAATGGTCATAACAGTGATGTAAAATTGCTGCACAACCCCCCCCAAAACAAGCCAGTGTTGTCAGATCAAATAGTTGAGAATCACAGAGAATGGGGAAGGTTGATGCAATCCATGACCGTGGACTTAATTTTCATAGTTTGATTACCTCAGGCTATTGTAGCTTGTAAAGATCAGAGTTGCGGCTTTGCAGTTGCCTCAAGGCATCAGAGTCACTACTCTTGGTCTGTAGGCAGCTGCGAGGGGTGGCAGACTGAATAGAACTGGCTGGATGATTTATCACGGGCCCACAGCACTGGGACACACCTCACATGTTCTACTCTGTAGTGGTGTATGTGTGTGGCCTTGCGTGCGATGAGGAATAGTATTGATTTAGTGCTTCTGCACATAACGAGTGATATGACCACTAGTGTAACTTGATTGGCTTGGTGGAGCATTTGATCACTTACAGTGTGGCTGGGGAATCATGAGACAAGAGCAAAGGACTCGGGTTGACAGTTATGGATTGATGTATTAGAGGATGAGGGAATTAGAGAGGATGAGGAAAGGGGAAAGCTTGATAAAAGTTGGCATGGAGGTGGTGAATGAAAAGGAATTATTTAAAAGTGATTGCTGGAAAATTCATAAAGAGAAAGTCACATAAAAGAAAGTTTGTGCATTGGAGGAGCGTGGACATGGATGAAAGATAAGAGACGGCCTTATCTAGTGCTGAACAGAAACAGGAAACCAAGGAGATGAAAACGGCAGGAAAAGGGATGCTTTTTTTTTTTTTTTTTTTTTCAAGGCATCACTGCTAGTTATGTTAAATTTTAGACCAATCACAGAAAATTACAGAGAGGTGGCAGGAAGGTGACAAAAACAACTACTATTGCCAAGAAACCAAAAAAGAGAAGTGAAAAAGCATACCAAATCCTAGTGATAGAAAAACTGTTTTAAATTCAGATTAAAGTTTGTGGGTGATCACAGTGAGTCCAATCATTCAGGAACATTTTCCTGAACATTTTTCAGCACAGAAGATGAACTAATAATGCAAATAGCATTTATGCACTTGTAGAAGTCTTGACTGTGTGATTGAAAGACGTCAGCCCTGATTGCTTCCACTTGATTGACGAAGATCTGTCATATAATCAGCGCGTGCTGATCAGCTGCCATATTACTGGTTTAAGTGGGCTTAATGGGTGTATCGAAGGAGGGAAGACAGACTGTAATATCGATAAGAGGGTGTCAGATTAAAGAACAGCAAAAAATTGAAGGTTTAATGGTGGGAAATGAGAGACAGATACACACGGACAGATAAGGTTGTGTAGAAATGGAGATTGACAGATGGAAGTGGAAACACAAATTCCAGGAGAAAAATTAGCTCAGTCATAAAGGTATATGAGAAAATGCTGTGATGGTTGTTAGAGAATTGTGGATGAATATGATTGTCATTGTGCAAAATTATTAGATCTTTAGCAAGATGATTAGATCTTTAGGATGAAGGCTGACTTCTGTTTCCTACACAGACACACATACACATATCACTGATCACATCACATGCTCATAGACACATCAGGTGAGGAGCTTGCAGCTCCAAGATCCTGGTCCAATCAGCTCCCCTCGCAAGTTAAAATGGATTGAGCTCTGTCTTGCTTTGTTCACGGGAATAAGTCTCTAAACCAGCGCGGCCTGCGAAGCGCAGCCCTAACAATGGTATTCCACATTAGATGAAAGGTTTACTTTCACAATTCCATTCAGCACCATTTATCTCCCTAATATGCAGTTTAACTCATAAGGGCTCAAATGTGGGCTACAGCAATTAGTTTCAAATTAGGAAATTAATAGTCTATTTAGATAACAAATTGGTTATTAAAGTGATTTTGCAAGAAGAAATGCCATATTATATCATCTGTCCATCCTCCCAGTGATCCAACAGCAGCCTCATGTGTTAAAACGCTGAAAACAAATAATAATTCTTTCTCATCAGAGGCTGCAATAGAGAAACAATCTCTCTCCCTTAAGAATAGATCTTAATAGATTAAGAATAGATCCTGCTTTGCCAACATCCATCTTGGTCAATATAATGTGACTCATTTTGTGACCCAAATATGCTTATAATTATTCCCATTTTCTGTGTTTACTTCGGAGACCTTGCTCGCCTTTCTGTCAATATTTGGTTCAGTGATGATGAGTGCCACTTTACTCTGGCCATGCCAGACACATATTAATGCAAGGAAAAGGAAAAAAAAGCTTTCACATTTCTGCAGGTACAAGGAAACTGGAGTCCATTAGTATTAAAATAAATAAATAAATGAGGGGCAAATGCATTGTGTTTTTTTGTTTTTTTTTTTTGTTTGTTTTTTTGCTTTTTAAATACAAGTCATGTTTGTATATTCATAAAAAAGATCTGGGCTAAATCTTTGGAGTTTTCTATACGTATGTCTAATATCAAAAGGTGTTGGTAAGTTTCTAATCAATCATCTTTTCATGTTAAACTGCTTCTGTATCTAAAATAGATGTAGATTAGGTATTGATTTTGCACATATTAGCTGTTTTACCGTTTTGTCATATTAGGACTGATAATTCTTAACACAAGGGCTGTTTAATAGCTCTTATTAAGCTTTCAGCCACATCTCATTGACAACTTCTTTCTTCTTGCATCTGCTATGAGATAAAGGATCCAGTTTTTAGTCTTTCAGTCATGTCATGATTAAGCAATCTGAACTTGTCTTCTCTCTGTTGCTGTCTTTAAAGTCAAGAGTGATCAGTGGGCCTCAGTTAGTCAGGCCCCTGTTATCTTAGCTGTTATCAAATTTTCAAAAACTCTTAACAAGCGCGCTGGTTTTAAGTACTTTGCCATCAGTAGATGTTTTCACTATTGTAGCATTTGTGCATGTGTGCCGCTATTTTAGGCTATGCTTGCTGCTACGTTAATGAGTCGAATAACCCAGATGATAAGACTTTAAAATTACTGCCACTTGTCAGCCCTAAGTACTTTCTCTACAGCTTGTTGCTGTCTCTGTCTTATGTTCTTGTGAAAATCAGTTTCTCCCAAGGTTATGTTTGCATGTTTAAAGCTCATTAATTGCATTCAATGTGCTTGTGAGTGCAAGTGTCAGATAGAAATTTCAAAGCTGCTATGTTCAAAGATGATAGCTCAGAGGTATGATCACAGGTTTGAACAAATCAGGAAACACTTTGAAAAGCTGTGATTTAACGCTGGGAAGAACAAGAAGTTAAATAGAGAAACATTTTTCCTTTAAAACATGCATTTATTTCCACATACCAATGACAAATCTTATACAAGAACTAAAGTTGCCTGTGTTTTGTAATCTATCTCTTTCATCAGTCTTCAGCTAGTCATCATCTTTGGCTAGTTTTCACTAGAACATCTGGTGGTTCATTTATTTTGCCCATGGAGAGCAATGGAGGGATGTGGGCCATTGAGATAGTCTGGCTCACTAGGATGTTGGAGCTTGCCAGGTATGTGGCCTGGCCTGCCTGATAAAGAGCCCTGCTCCATCATTGCTGAACTGGAGGAGAAAATTCCCTAATTAGAATGTCAAGAGCCTTGCTTTGGCTAAATTGTTAGACTAGCACTACGCTCTGTATCACTGCCACCACACTCTGAACTAGGACACGTTTCAACTGTGTGTGGTGCTCTGACTTGTGATGATGGAGCACAAGCACAGAAGTTTCTCTCTTCTCTCTTACTGGCGTTACACTGACTAATGTCAGCAAGAAATAGAGATAAGTAGCCATTTTAATGTACTTTACTTTGTCCCTTCAGTGTTGAGAAACTCAGCAGTTCAAAGTTTTGGTCGAAAGGTTCGTAGTTTTGGTCGGAAACAAACACATTAGTGTTGTATTAATTAAAAATAAAAATAAAATTAAAAATAGCCGCACAGCAAGAAGGTCCTGAGTTCAATTCCACCATCAGGCCGGGGTCTTTCTGTGTGGAGTTTGCATGTTCTCCCCGTGTTTGCGTGGGTTCCCTCCAGGTACTCCGGCTTCCTCCCACCGTCCAAAGACATGCAGCTTGTGGGGATAGGTTAATTGGAAAATCCAAATTGTCACTAGGTGTGAATGTGAGTATGAATGGTTGTCTGTCCTTGTGTGTTAGCCCTGTGACAGACTGGCGACCTGTCCAGGGTGTACCCCGCCTCTCGCCCTACGACAGCTGGGATAGGCTCCAGCGCCCCCCGCGACGCTGAAAAGGAAAAGCGGTAGCGAATGGATGGATTAAAAATAGATATAAAACAGAAAATCACAAAATGTAGAGATCTTTAAAAACCAGTGATTGCTTATTTTCTCATAACAAGAGATATATGGAAGTCATGTGTAGCTCTTGTAGCCATATATGCTAATTTTCATAATCTTTTTGTTATTTTAGCCTGTGTCTTCAAATAGCTTTATTTTGGTCCAAATGGTCATCCAAAATTGTACGATGAGGCGTTGCAGTGTTTGCTTTTTGCCATCAATCGTTCCTGTGTAGGTTGTCTCTAGGTGCTCCGATTTTATCCCACAGTCCAAAAACATGCATGTATTTAGTGATTCTAAACTGGCCGTAGGTCTTAGTGTGAGCATGAATGTTTCTGTCTCTCTGTGTTAGCCCTGTGATAGACTTGGTGTACCCTGTGTCCCTGTTTGTGACAGCCTGGATAGGCTTGCAAACCTAAATTGGATAAGCAGTAAAGAAAATAGATGGTTGCATTGAATTCTAAGATGATGAATGTACAGTTAGATCAGTGGTTCCCAAACTTTGTTTTTGCTAGGCCCCCCCTTTGTTTTACAAGAAAAATGTTCGCCCCCCCCCCCCGCGCGCGCACACACGCACAAACACATCCTCCAACCACACACACCCATATTTTGCTCCATTGCGGTTTATTTCACACCTCAAACATTTAGTAAACAATTAAGCAAATACAAGTAATCTGCAATAAATTACAGGTAGTAGGAAAATAAACTACTAATGTCTACTATTAGTCCACACCTGCACGGGTATTTTTGAAAACGCAGCTGTTTCGTCCACACGTAAACGGCATTTCGAATCACCGAAAATGGAGATTTTTGAAAACTCCTTTTTTGCGTTTACGTGTGGACGAGGAATACAGAGTTCGTCACACAACGTCAAAGGTATGTGCCTTTTTTCACGTCATGCTGTGCGCCACATTATTGTTTACATGAGATGAATTGCAGAATGGCAGATAGAGACAAAATGCTATTAATCTGACTAACTGCAGGCTTTACACGCTTGCATATAAGATAAGATAACCTTTATTAGTCCCACACGTGGGAAATTTGTTTTGTCACAGCAGGAAGTGGACAGTGCAAAAGTTATGAGGCAAAAATTAGAATACAATAAGAATAAATACAGTACACAACTGTACAGAATAGAATAAAATAAAATACTATATACAGTAGAATAAAATAAAATAAATATACAATAAGATAAAAATAGAATACAAATACTATATACAACTGAGTAAAAATACAACGATGACAGAAAGGATTATTGCACTTAGTATTATTGCATATGTATGGATGTGTGTGCTTGATCAGTTAAAGTCTTTATTATGGAGTCTGACAGCAGTGGGGAGGAAAGACCTGCGAAATCTCTCCGTCCCACACCGTGGGTGCCGCAGTCTCCCACTGAAGGAGCTGCTCAGTGCTGTCACAGTCTGCTGCATGGGGTGGGAGATGTTGTCCATCAGGGATGACAGCTTAGCCGCCGTTCTCCTGTCACTCACCACCTCCACTGGGTCCAGAGGGCATCCTAGAACAGAGCTGGCCCTTCGGATCACCCTGTTCAGTCTCTTCCTGTCCCCAGCAGAGATGCTGCCGCCCCAGCAGACCACGCCATAAAAGATAGCAGAAGCCACAACAGAGTCATAGAATTTCTTCAGGAGTGGGCCCTCCACTCCAAACGACCCGAGTCTCCGCAGCAGGTACAGCCTGCTCTGCCCTTTCCTGTAGAGGGCGTCTGAGTTATGAGTCCAGTCCAGTCTATTGTTCAGATGAACACCAAGGTACCTGTAGCTGTCCACAGCCTCAATGGCCATACCTTGGATGTTCAGTGGTTGCAGTGGAGAATGCTTGTGCCTGCGGAAGTCTACCACCAGCTCCTTGGTTTTACTGGCGTTGATATACACACACAGTCAAAGGAGCTTGCAAAGAAAAGCGTCTGGACTTCTTTAAGTTACTTGAAGACGTTTCACCTCTCATCCGAGAAGCTTCTTCAGTTCTAAGGTCAAATGGTGGAGAGTCCCAGATATAAACCTAGTGGGAGTGACTCCCCACAGAGGGACAAAAGGACCCCTGATGATCCTCTAATCGCCTGAGCCAAGGTGTGAAACTGGGTGTGGGTCCCAATCAGCCAGAGTTTCGGGTGAGTTCATTGTGAAACCTGGCCCTGCCTTATCATGGGAATTCCTGGGATCAGATGACCCAGGATGTGAGTGGGCGTTAAGGCGTCTGGGAAGGGATCTCAAAAACTGGATTATTTCCCTTTCATACTCCCGCACCAGTTGAAGGGTGTTCCTCCCAAAATTTAAGGCAATATGTCTGTGAAGGTTCTCAGTCATCCAGGTCATCGTAGTCAAAGGAGCTTGCAAAGAAAAGCGTCTGGACTTCTTTAAGTTACTTGAAGACGTTTCACCTTTCATCCGAGAAGCTTCTTCAAGTAACTTAAAGAAGTCCAGACGCTTTTCTTTGCAAGCTCCTTTGACTACGATGACCTGGATGACTGAGAACCTTCACAGACATATACAAACACAGTTACTGTCCCTCTATTTACAAAGGCAGAGGCATCACGGTGTGATTATTTTACTGTAGTTGTTTTTTTCCTGTGTAATAATATTCAACATTGCTATCAATACATTTTTCAAAAAATGCCTCTCTGTGCAAAATGGGTTTAAAAACATAAACAACTGTGGGATACTGTTTGTCTGTGGTTTGAACCGGGGGAACAAATTGTGGCAGCATCAGCCTGATATTATTTGTATCCCACTGTAACTTTACTGTATAAAGAGCTAACATCTCCAAAATGTCACCAGTAGTTAGTCATCACAAGTGTTTGTGAACTAAAAATCAAGAATGTGGGATACTGTTTGTCCGTGATTTGAAGAGCCCAGTGCGTGCTCCCAACGAAGGGAAAACCAATTCTGCAGGGGAGCCCAAAGGGCAGATATGCTTCACCATATTTTCTAGTCTTTGGCTTAGAATGAAGTTGGTTTGGAAACATATTCAGCGATGCTTCATGTCTTGCCTTGTGTTTTTGTGGGCGCCCTGTGCTAGCAGTGTCCAAGCGTTTTGTCCCCCCCCACCCCCACCCCCCCACACACACACATTTTGGGAAGGTCTGAGTTATATAAAGCAAAAAATCTGCAAATACTCAGCTTTAGGATACTACTACCAGCATATATTTAAAACATTGCCAGATGAGTGACTGGTAATCAAACTAGTAGTGTCAGTATAATATTAGCCTGCCTCCTGGTTGATAAATTGAAACAGAACTGCTTCATGACCTTGCTGAAGTAATAACATACTGCTGCACACAGTCAAGTCAGAGACGCTGACAGATGAAAGATCTGTTTGCACTTGATAAGTGTTAGCTCACCGTTGTGGGCATTTTGTGTTTGTACAAGGTGATGGCCAGCAGTAAGCATAAAAAGGGGTAATGGCACCAACCAGTTCCCCACATTTGCCTTCTATCATTCTGAAAATTGTGATGAAAAAAAGTTAATTTGGCCTTAAAATGAAAAAGACATGTTATATTAAAGACCCAGCTAGGTCTCTGTTAAAACCTAGCTGGTAATGGCTTAAAAGTTCCTTTCTTGGCTGTTAGGCACTAAGTATTAGTGTAGTTATTCTGTTTGGATACCAATATACAGTTATTGTTATCGACTACACTCATATTTTGATTATATTAATATGGTAATTAATTTTTCTCAAGTATGTTGGTTTGCACTGTTGTCCACAGCAAGGTCCTGGGTTTGAATCCACCATCTGGCTGGGGCCTTTATTTGTGGAGTTTCATTATCTCCATGTCTGCGTGGGTTCTCTCTGTGTACCCCCACTTCATTCCACAGTCCAAAGATGTGCACTAAGTGGTGTTAGGTTAATTATTGGTTCTAAATTACGTATGAATGTGGCACGATCCGATATCCTCGTGTCGGTGTTGTTCCCACATCATCATAATACATTTTGTTCCAGGTTCAACATTGCAAGTGACCAATCACATTGTTGTGACATCATACTTTTGCGACTTTGGAAAAAAACACCTTAAAAAAAGAATCTAATTAACGTGCAAGAAACCGCCTCTGTCCGCCGATCCAGCAATTTGAATTCTTTTCATTTCAGGATACTATTCTTTAATAAACGGTAAGCATTATACATATTGTCCTTGCAACACTGGAATGTCATAAATGAATGAATGGCTTGGCTTGCAAAAGTATGATGTCACAACAATGTGATTGGTCACTTGCAATGTTGAACCTGGAACAACATTTATTATGATGTGGGAACAACACCGACACGAGGATATCAGATCATCCATGAATGTGAGTGTGAACTGTTGTCTGTTTCTCTGTGTTAGCCTTGTGACTGTCGGGCAGCATATCCATGGTGAACCCTACCCCTCTCTGTACAGTAGCTCGAGTAGTTTCCAACCCCGCCCCCCAACCAGCCTGAATCGGATAAGCGGAAAAGAACAGATGGACACAGTAAACAAAGATGAAAGTGAATTTCACTGGTATCATTTTTTTTTCAACATATTCTATAGATATATCATTGTCTGTGGGTTTTGTTTGTTTGTTTTTGTTTTTTGTTGGGGTTTTTTTTGGGGGGGGGGCACAATTATCCAGTGTCATCATAGCTGTTGTGCAAAAATATTGGCCAGGCACAGCCACAGACGAATAAAGCAATCCTGCTAAGGGCTTATGAAAGTACTCTGAGGGAATTGCTAACATTTCTCATAATGTAGACTCACAGTTAGCTGCCCTGTTAATGTTTCCTGGATCAATCTGAACAACCCCATTAGACGACAAGCTCTTTATTACAGGTTTCCTAACTGTAAGTAATGGCTTTGATTATAGCTATCACATACGTTGGAAATATTTCGCCTTATTTGATGCATTAATAGAGGAAACGGTAACATCTTATCATCTTTTCTTCCATTTTGATGTCATACTCCACAAGGGCTCTTCTTACAGTCTAATAACTTCAGATATACTATCCATGTTTAACCTGGAGTTCCTCATGCATTAACCAGTGTGAGATGTTTGAGACTTTTTTTTTTGCTGGCTATAGAGCTTGGAGAGCGCTTCTCATACATTCACCTTGGAATATTTCGGAGCATTAACAAGGTCTAGTATTTATTAACACATTGAAATAACAGACATATCATGACTTGTCACTTTTCTGTGAAGTTTTATGCATTTGAAGGCTGTTAAACCCCCCGAGCCTAGGGCTTTACTGATCTCCAACTTTTTGTAGCTGGCTGACTAGAATAAGCCCAACAAACATTATCTGTTCTTGTTGTGCTTCATTGCAGATTTTGGCACAGCTTTTTTGCTATCTGTTCACTTTCCTTACTTTGCAAACATTTTCACCCTAATCACAGATTATAAACTGAAAATTGTGGAATAGTGGAATTGTGGAATATGACCACGTTTTAGAAGTACCCAGGAACCATTAGTGGTACTTCAGGGACTGTTATCGCAGTCAGATGTGAGTCTCATTTCCCAGCTAATGTTGATAACTGAAGCGGATTTTGCAGCATATGCCCAGGGCTATGAAGGATGTACTCACTAAAGCTTAATCAGTGCTTTAGCATCTGTTTTTGTGACTATTTGATTATGACGGTGTGTGCGTGGAGGGGGTGATTGTGTCCTCCCTTCCCACATCTTTGTTAAAATTTAATTGCTTTTATAGTGTTTGGCAAAACAGCCTATTCTGATTTAGACTAATTTGTATTCCTTAGGCTTTTCTAATATTTTGTCCATGGGCATTTCTATGCATGGAAGGAGAAAATATTAAAATAATTTCTCTATAATTCAATTGCATCCAAATCTTACTAATTAATAAAAAAAGTTTCCTTGTGCCCAGCTGTGTGTTCTGCACTTTTGGTGAGCGCTTTGCTGGAAACCTGAGGAAGTGCATTGTCCTCTTCAAAAACATTTGAAAGAGTATTTTTTACCCCTTAGCTGTAAAAGGCTGATGGGATAGTGGCGTCATCGTATCGAACAGGCGGCCTTCATCATGGACACCTAAGTTTGTGAATGTGATAACTCGAGAACGAAGTAACGTAGGAGTTTGAAACTAATAGTATAGGTGTATCTCCTATGTCCCAGACTAGTTCTGATCTCACTGACCTTGACCATGGCTCAGAGGTAGGGATGGGTATGTTTCAATTCCTTGGAATTGTTTGCCATTTTTGCAAACGATTCCCTTATCGATTCCAGTCGCCCCGAATGACGTCACCACTTTGCGGAGCGTCATTTACCTGGCAGGAAACACAGCGCCTTAGCGGCTCAAACGCTCAAAAGTTTGATTATATTTTACGAGAACGGATGACAACAGGGCAACTTGCAATACTTGAAAAGTAGATATTTCATTTAAGGGAGGAAACACTACGAATACGCAAAAGCATTTGCTCACAAAACACACGATGACCTTAAATGAATGTCGTGTTTTTAATTCCGCTCCGGACTCGTGAATCTCAGCAGCGGCGGTAACGTTTGCACGTCTTCTCCCGTTAATGCGGCAGGTAAATAATCAACTAACAGTGCATATTATGTTAGCACGATCTGCCTTATTACAAAACCTGCCATTACTGTGCGCTGCATTTAGGTGACCATGATGAGAGAGACAAACAGAGTCTGGCTGGCTCAGATGCTGGCAGTTCTTGCTGCAGTCTACCGTTAGTGTCTCCTTTCAGGTCAGGATAGACGAATGTCACCCAGCAGTGACTAAGTTTGTGGTAAAGGCTTGCACCCATTTGCCACAGCAGATGCCCCCGATTATCGGTAACTGAATGTGTTTAATTGTAGGCAGGGACTGGATATTCTTGTGTAATTGCTACTGAATAATTTATGTTATACTTTGTTATTGCTACAGAAGAATATTTATTTTATTATTTTACATTTACATTTTTTTTTTTCCTGGGGACCCTGTGACACCCCATTGAAGAGCCGTAGGCTGTGGATCTCTTAAGATCTCACTGTTGGGTTTGTAAGGCCATGTTACTCCTAAATTTCTCTTCTTCAAAGAGAAGATATAAAACAAAGTTCTAAGCTAATTGAACTTAGTGTTCTCCTTTTTAAAAAAAAATCGATAAGAGAGTCGATAAAGAATCGAATCGTTAAACAGAATCGAAAATAGAATCTGAATCGTGAAAATCTTATCAATACCCATCCCTACTCAGAGGTCAACTTTTCTGAAAATCTTTGGAACAGGATAAGTCCAGAAGGAAATCACCTAGGATTTTCAAATTCATACCATAGGTCTACCTGCTAGAAGGCTGAGGGTTACCACTGGTTACTATCAACTGCAGACATTTTTTTGTTGTTCATTTGGAACCTGAGTGTTTATTTCCAGACCATCATAATTGTGCTTTCAGGATTGCACTTTTCATATCTCACTGTAGGACCAGTCACAACATAGAACCCAGGAGAGAACAACAAAGGTAGAGAATAGCATTTATCGGGCTGTTGTGTTGATGTAAAAAGAAGCCGATATGTTGAAGCTGACACACTAAATCCTCCATCCTTTTGTTCCTGCCGTATTTGTGTCACACCGAAATTGTCTGGGGATGCTGTGTGGAGATGGAAGTGAATTTACTTCCAATAACCAGAAAGATGCAGTGTTATTTTTGTCAGGCTGTTTGTATTCATACATGGGCACTGGGGGTGGCCTGAGTTCATTTGCAATCGTGAGGGATGTGAATGATGAAAGTCTTATCAAGTCCAGGCCTTGGTACTCTGGGCTGCCCAGAATAAGAATGACATTCTTTGTTTATTTTTTCTTTTAATATTAATTTGTGTGTTTTCCTCTTATGTTGATAGCTACACAAAACTCTTCTTCAAAGGGTATTACCAGAATATGTACACATCTTATCAGCTTGACATGGCAGGAGTGCTTGTGGTGGTTTCATTATGGAGGGACAGGGACTGGAGAGATGTCACAAGCATTTATCTACCTCTTATTTTGCCTTTGGCATTAAAGACAATGCAGCATGTGTAACTGTGCTTGCAGGTAAGATTAAGTATTTTTGAGTGTACTCATATGGTGTCACTGAAGTTTGATAATGGGGGTGACAGTATTTTCACAGGCATAGAAAAAAGAACAGTCTACTCTTTGTTTATATTAGAACTAGACTGTTTAGAAGAAATAGTTTTTCATCAATTGATTTTATTTTCCCTGGACTGCCTCAAAGACATTCTGGCAAACCATCAGGCGACTCAGGAGAGGAAAGCATTGCTCTACCTGCACTGTGTATAGTGCAGATGGAGCGCTGCTGACTTCAACTGAGGACATTGTCAGGTGGTGAAAAGAGTACTTCGAGGATCTCCTTAATCCTACTGACATGTCTTCCGTAGAAGAGTCTGGGGTAGAGGGGGGTGACTTGTCTATCTCCGGGAGTGAGGTCACTGAAGCAGTTTAACAGCTCCTTAGTGGCAGATCTCCTGGGTTGGATGAGGTTCGTGCCTGTACAATGTTGTGTGAAGATCAGGGCCGGTACCTCTAGATTGACAGACCGAGATGGTGGGTCCCATCTTCAAGAAAAGGTTCGGAGGGTGTGCTTCAAGTATAGGGGGATCACACTCCTCCG
Source organism: Copadichromis virginalis (assembly GCF_057382275.1). Lineage (NCBI taxonomy): Eukaryota > Metazoa > Chordata > Actinopteri > Cichliformes > Cichlidae > Copadichromis > Copadichromis virginalis. The sequence goes on from NC_140629.1 coordinate 27,049,978, forward strand.
CCCCCCTGGGAAAGTCTATGCCAGGGTGGTGGAAAGGAGTCCATCCGTCAGTAGTACCTCTGATACAGGAGGAACAATGTGGTTTTCGTCCTGGTCGTGGAACACTGGACCATCTTTACCCACTCGAGGATCCTCGAGGGAGCAAGGGAATTTGCCCAACCAGTCTACATGTCTTTTGTGGACTTGGTGAAGGGATTCGTTGCATCCGTTGCTATAGGCCATTCAGTCCTTATAAAGCCTTTGCAAGAGCTTGGTCCCTATAGCCAGCAATAAAGCGGACTAGTTTTTGGTGGGTGTTGGACTCTGCCAGGGCTGCCCTTTGTCGCCGATTCTGTCCATAATTTTGATGGACAGAATTTCTAGGTGTAGCCAAGTGGCAGAAGGCTTCCATTTGGGTGGTCTCAGAATTTTATCTCTGCTTTTTGCAGATGATGTGCTTCTGTTAGCTTCATCAGGTGACTGCCTCCAGCTCCCAATGGAGTGTTTCGCAGCTGAGTGTGAATGACAATCAGCACCTCCAAATCAGAGGCCATGGTCCTCAGCTGGAAAAGGGTGGAGTCCTGACTCTGGGTCAGGGACGAGTTCCTGCCCCAAGTGAAGGAGTTTAAGTATCTTGGGGTCTTGTTTACGAGTGAGGGGAGAAGGGAACGTAGATAGGCAGATGGATTGGTGCTGCGGCTGCAGTGATGCAGACGCTGTTATGATTGTTATGTTTGATTGCCTGCTAGGTGGCGCCTCCACGGCATAGTGAGATAATTACACCTCTGGACTGACTAATATAGGTTTGCTTGTTGGCACACACCTCCCAAGAAGTTTGTACTTTTTGATGTCTGAAATGAGTCTGTTACTAATTAGCATTGATTAGCAAATATCTGTATATCTGCATTTCACTTGTACAGTTTGGTTGTTGAGCTTTATCAACCATCTAGTTAGGGTAGAATACTCAGTCATCTTCATCACTTCTGGTTCCAAAAAAATAAATTTAAAAAATGGCAGCAACAAAATTTGGAGCACAAAATGAATAAGCGATGTCATGGTGTCTGTGTCCTTCTTTCATATTGTAAACGTTCTGATGACAGACCCATGCATATGTTTATTTAAATGATAATGATTTCTTTTTGGCAACTAAAATATGCGTGCTGCTGATCACGGCTTGGTGATCCTGTCTGCTTGGAGGTCATATCTACTGGTAGAACCTTGTACAGTCCCACTTCAAAGACAGTTTAGTAAAACAGTTAATATTAAAAAAAAAACTGTTAAGAAATTGTTGGGGGAAAAGACCCAGGAGAAATAAAGACACAATGAGACAAAGTTACTTTCTTTATCAAACGTGTACACGGGTGAGCTGCTAAGAACAACTCACACCATGCACAGTGGCTTGGTAATTTTTATAGGAAAGACAGTGAGAACAGGATAAGAAAATACAAAACAAATAAAATAAACAACTCCATATGTGGCGCTAGTCTCGTCAGCAGAGAGCTGGGAGAAGGCTGTGAGAGATAAAACAATCTAAAACAATATGTCCCAAAACAGTATGTCTTTGCTGAGAAAGTCTAAAAAGATAATTCTAAACTGATCTAACCATAGGCAAAGGGCAGACAAAAGGCATCTTTGTACATTTAAAAGAAGGTAAAGAAACATAGAATCATTTTTTCCTGTAACATTCCCTCCTGTTTAACTTATTTTAAATGTATACAACAATTGTCTATGAAGGTTATTTATTAAGTATCTTAGGCAATTTTTTAATTTCCAAAATCTTCAAAATGTCAGCATAGCAGAAATGGCAGTCATTTGGTCTAAAGAATAAAACAAAAGAAAATAATAAAAAGAAAAACATAGTAAATGAAAATCATAGTAAATGAAATAACAAGTGGAATAAACAAGAAAAAATAATAAAACTAAAACTACAAAAAATAAAAGGATGAAAACTAAAATGAAAACTTTGTATTTAAAAAAATGATGAAAACCTAATATGTAAAATGAAAACTTCAAAAAATACAAGGATGAAAACCTTATATTTTAAAATGATGCAAACCTTAAATTGAAAACTTTATATGTAAATTAATGAAAACTTCATATTTAAAATGAAAACTTTATGTTTAAAACTGAAGACTTCAAAAAAAAATAAGAGTATGAAAACGTTATAAAAATGAAAAACTTTATGTTATTAAAATATTTTCGTGTGAATTATTTGCTTTATATTCATTTTATATATGCTGGGCATGGTCATCATGCCAACTGTGTTTCATTGTTAATATCACTTTACAGGTTGTTATCCTTGCTATTATTAATTTCAAATACTCTAAAGATCATTTCTACTGTAATTTTCCCTTTGTTCATCTTTATTTCGTACTTTTTATATTTATATCTACTCAGTGCGGTCTGTTTTCAACCCTTTTAAACTACTTCAAACTACTGTGATCTCTAGTTTTCACTTAATAAGGGATTATTAAGTTCTTCCTGATATGGGTGGTGCTGCAGATGCGGCTGCAGGAGTGAGTGATGGTTTACTAAAAGGATTGTGGACACTGCACAGTGTCTCGTCTTCTGGTTTTACTAAACTGGCAGTTGAGTTCTGTTCTTCTGACTGTTTATATTTTGTTTTCTGAAATCTCTCAGTTTACAGACACTGTTTTTGTCCGGCGTCTGGACTTTTCTTTTCTCACCACTGCTCGTCAGCAGGAGTGAGTTTTAATTTCACTTGCGTGATTACCCATCTTATTTATGTATTTACTTATTTTTGTTTAAGTAATATATACACAATACAGCTGCTATCACCTTCGCTGGTATTAGAGACGAGAGTGGTTGCTCACACGCCCTTCTACTTTCGGACTATTTCCAAAAGCGGTGTGAACTTTACGAGACGGAACTCGACCGTTCTCTCAACTCACCAGCACGTCAGTGAATAGCAGTAAAAGAAAAACACAGTAGGAGCAGCTCAGTCTCTTATTGGACCGTGAAAATTCAGCTTGCTCCATTAATTAAAACGATACACACACACACATTCACATTCACAGCTTCGACGCGCGCGACCGGAACCCTTATAATAAGGGGAGCTCCCAGAGCTACTTACTCCCTAGACCCAGTCTAGACCCAGCTGGGGGAGCTACCCAGAGCTCCAAAGCTACCAGTCGACGAGCTCCCAGAGCTACCAGTCGACGAGCTACGCTACCAGTCGACGAGCTTCCAAAGCTACCAGTCGACGAGCTACTTCCGCTATTTTAAATTCCCTGAATTCAAAATGCGCTTTTACGCAAGATTGTGTCAGTGTGTCTGTATCTACCTGGTCAGTGTCGCCGGGTCTGGTCCACCTCGATCGGGCCCCACCACCGTGGGTCGCTTTCTAAGACGTTGGCCAAGACCCGAATTTAACGCTCTTGGTCTTTTTCCACACACCTGGTGTGTGGGCTGTCGACAGGCGAACAACGTGGACTGGTCACGGAGATGGGACACGATGGAGGTGATCCGGTTGTCGAAGGACCAAGAAATGTTGGGGGAAAACTCTGTAAAAGACCCAGGAGAAATAAAGACACAATGAGACAAAGTTACTTTCTTTATCAAACGTGTACACGGGTGAGCTGCTAAGAACAACTCACACCATGCACAGTGGCTTGGTAATTTTTATAGGAAAGACAGTGAGAACAGGATAAGAAAATACAAAACAAATAAAATAAACAACTCCATATGTGGCGCTAGTCTCGTCAGCAGAGAGCTGGGAGAAGGCTGTGAGAGATAAAACAATCTAAAACAATATGTCCCAAAACAGTATGTCTTTGCTGAGAAAGTCTAAAAAGATAATTCTAAACTGATCTAACCATAGGCAAAGGGCAGACAAAAGGCATCTTTGTACATTTAAAAGAAGGTAAAGAAACATAGAATCATTTTTTCCTGTAACAGAAATATATGAAATAATTTTTCTAAGTTTCCTGAAAAATTTCCTGCCCTGTGTTGTGTGCATTTCAAATTTGTCTGTGTGGGTATTTTGGTCCTTCCAGTATCATGTAGCTCACTCAATTAAGATTTTAGGTAAGCATAACTGATCTATTGTATACACTTGAGGTACTATCTTATCAGAAAGTACACATTTAAGAAGAGGAATGAAATGCTAGTAATAACCAGCTAAAGTAATATAAAAAGCCCCGACTCTGATCAAACAGAATGCCAAATAATAGTCATTTCTTGTCAATCAATGCCTACAATGCACAACTCTGTTTTTTACCCTCTTGGGGAAGATTTGTGGTGAAACAACCTGGTTTTCCCCTCAAAGTTACTCTGTTTGGTGGATTGTAAAATAACAGACAAATGCTTAATGTAACATTCACGTCTCTTCTGAAAACTTGTTTTTCCTCTCAGAGCCCTTCATTTCAAGGTTACATATCAAACCAGATTAACCTTGTTGCCACATTTTTAGTACACCCCACTAGTTTCCCTGTCATATGAACTGAAATAGCTTTTAAACTGCGCCTGGGGTATTCACGCTAAGCTCACTCCACACTGTATATAAATGCCACTTGTTTTGCACATATTCAACTCTGTATATTTTATATATTTTATTATTATTATTATTATTATTTTTTTTTTTTTACTATTTAATTTGTAAAAATGTGTATACACACACACACACACACACACACACGTAGGAAAATATTTAGTATACACATCCAGAAATGCATACACTATTATATATTGTACATATATTTATTAGTTTCAGGTTGGCCATTCTTGTATTTTGCTCGTTTGTGTTGTTGTGTTTGCACATCTCTGTTGCTTGTGGGGCTCGCACACAAGAATTTCACTCGCATGTGCTGTGCCAGTGTGCCTGCACATGTGATGTGACAATAAAAGTGATTTTGATTTGATTTAAAAGCCCCTTTCCATGTTTGTTCCAGTCTTGGCCTTTAGAGACCTGCTGGTAGAATCTCAGCTCAAAGCAGTTATATTAGATGCTGATTGGTTCTCACTGGAGGTTTGCTGTGAGAGCTCTGCCACCAGCCAGAGCCCACCAGTAGTTTAAATCAACCTATTTTTGGCAACTTGTAACTGTTTTCAGTTACGCAGTGTGAGTTGAGGCATATTTTGGAGAAACATGTATGAGATATTTAAGTACATACTATAGCCAACCTTAATTTTGTGTCTTGTTTCATGTATTGCATCAATTGTTTGAACATAGTTGCTTACTTAGTAGTTTTATTTTTGCAGTCACAACAAAATAAACTTGCTAAAGAGTTATGTTTAGTTTGGCATGTGCTCAGGCTATTCTATTTACCCTATATTTGTTTGTGTACAGAAACGTCTATGCAGTAATTGTCTTGTTGGCACAAATTATAATTTGCAGCTGGAGCAGGTATTGTGAAAGCGGAGGTATTGCTTTCTTTTGAATTTGATTCAGTAATGTTTAATAAAATCATTGGTGTCACTGACAGCACAGAGATGGATTAGCCACCCACATGTTTTCCTTTCCTTTCAGGTTACCTTGATGGGAATAAAATGATTTAGACACAACAAAAGAATTTCTGTCCAAGTTAAATCTATTTGAATACATTTATTTTTGAAATATTGATTTTGCTCGCTTTTAGGCTATGAAAATAATGGCTTCCATCAAATGAACTCTTTTGTGTCCTTTACTAAATAACTGCATAATGGAATTTGAAGGAGAGGAAAAGTTCCAGCATTTTCGGTCATTTGGTGAAGTATCTGGGAAACCAGCAACACAATATCTGTTTTTTACTGGGTTAGAGGTAACTATAGAGTTACTGCACATTTACTAAAATATATATTTTTAACTTAAAAAAGAATATGCATAAAAACTGTCACATGTCAAAATATGTAAATCCAGTCTCTAAGTAAGCTTGGACATTCACACCCATTTATCCATTCTCTGCGGACCTGCCATGCTCGCAATGTTCAATGAACTGACGTCTCCTTGCTCATTCACTATTAAGAAATCTGTTGCCTTGACTTTTCTTTTCTTTTTTTTATGACTTGGGCTGACCAAACGAATGCATTTCTTTCCTCTTAATGCTCTCCTCCAGTACCAATTCTACACAGAATGACATATTAAAATAGTTATTTTGACTATTTAGACATTCCTCTGTTTGCTCCTTCCTTATAATTTGCACTAACCTGTGTCTCCTTTGTGTTATATTCAATAATTGTCTACTCATTATCAATTCTCATTACATGTGTTTGGCATAGTATAGCCTTATACTGTGTTTGGCTGATGCAGTGACTAAATTGCTCCTGGAATACATAATGTACCTGAGAAGATAACAGATGGCAGAATATATTATCGTCATTACTTTATTATGTCTGACAGTTGGCTGGAGAAAACATGTTGCATGCATTAGCATAAATATCATCTTTACAAACAGGCACGCTCATAGTGGGCCCGCTATCATTGTTTATCACAGATTCTACTATAATCTTCTTGCAGACAAACTTTGACAAGTAAACACATCAGGTTTAGGTGTTTTGATGTAGTCAAAAGAAAGGTAGGATTTTGTTTAAAAGGACAAGGAATCACAGCCTCCTAAGCAACGCTATATTTAAGTATGTGTACTAGGAAATACTGCACAGGAAAACTGTAACAATACTGTGTTACAGTTTATAACCGTAAAAGGCTGATGGGGTATTGTCGTCAATTGCCGGGCGAGCAGCATGGAAACCAAAATTTGTGAATGCGAGAACTTGAAAACAAGGCGACGTAGGATTTTGAAATTGATACATCGGAGTGAGTACTAGGAGGCAGAGGGGATAGCACTGGTGGTTTATTATTTTGATTTGAAGTTGCTAGTATAAATTAATTGTCTTTATTTTTGTACAAGACTTCTGTTTGAACAGTTTGTCTTTACCTTATATAACTTGATATCCTTGAAATTGTTTTCATCAGTCTTAAATTAAACTAAATGCACTTAATTTAACAGAAAAGAAAAGCTATTGATAACTAAGGAGTTTATTGTCTCATCTTGTAAACTACGCCTTAGACGATTCATCAAGTAACTCAAATAACTTTATCGCAAAGAAGCAGATTTTTTTGCTTCAACCCTTCATTTACTGTAAGGGTTTGCGACTAAAACAGACCCGTAAGAGAAATTTAATGAGGGGATGTGTGTGAGTGATATGGAACCAGTGTCTGTCTAAAAAGAGGGTGAACAGCAAAGATGCAGAGCCATTTCCAAACTGGTTAGCTCAGGTGTAGTGAAACAAAGTGTGTTTGTAGTATTTAAAACAGCAGTGCCTGCTACTGTAACCATCATTACAAACTTTACTGGGAAAAAGCTAGCGGGAGTCCTTACTCAAACCACCTATTCAGCAAGCTTCAACATTAAGAAAAGCGAACTTAATGTTGAATGGAAGCAGCTACATTTTGTTTTAATCAGCAAAAATCTACAATAAAGCTACAGAAGTCAAAATAAAATGAACTGTTAATACACTGCTTGAATTGGGTAGCTCGCTGAAAGCTGACTGCAGCAATCCCACTTGTTGTTCCAGTGATACTTGCAGCAAGCAGATTTGAGTCTAAAGTGGGGGCATGGGCTACAGCACATTTATTTATAGAAATTTAAATTATTCTAAAATAATAAATTAGATTAATTGTATTATTATAAAGTTGTTTTTTTAATTTAATTTTTATAATTATGATTTTTTTTTACTATTATACCTGAGATGGCTGAATGCTTTGCTTCTTTGCTATTGCCAGATGTTACTTTACAGAGAAACATAGTTACTTAAACATGCACACAGATACACACAAAAATTCTGTTAGCACCAAATCACAAAAATGGTCACCTCAGAGTGCTTTATATTGCTTTATACTGTAAGACCCCACAATATAGAGAAAACCACAGCAAATATTGTGCTATTGTAGGGTCTTTGCCAGTCACACCTTGAGGCATCTGTTATTTGGTGCTATATAAATAAAACTGAACTGAATTAAGAGTCTCACTCAGCAGTATCACCTCAGATTATTTAGAAACAAAAACCATATTCTCGCAGTGTCTTTGATCCCTCTGTTTGTTATGCAATGCTCCAAAAATTACCTGTTGTCCAATTTGTAAAGTGCAACATTTACATTTCTGTTTTAGAGCTGAGCTCTGAGAACCTGCGTACCTGCTTCCACATTGTTAATGGCTACATATATTTGTCAGCTACAGAGTTTCTGCAGGTGAGACACAACAAAAGAACACTTGGACTTCACATAACTCTTATATTGTCATAATACATGTTGGCATGCTGATCTGCATAAGTTTTTACAGAACTGAACCATCTACCCCGATTATTCCCTCCCCAGAACTACGCAGAATCCTTGTGTCGATCGTTTTGTGACCTGCTGAAAGACATCACAAATGAAGGGCGGGTGCAGGTGCTCAAGGTACTCCCATTCCTCCCCTCTCACAAAAAGTCAAGTCACGTAGATGTTGTTTTTCCAAAATCACAGCTGATTGTGTCTCGTTCTCTTTTATTGTCTGGATTTATTTTTCATTGCTTTTGAGTTCAGCCACTGTGAGAGGTTGTTGTGCCTGTGTGGCCACTGAAGAGCAGGTGCGCTGAAAGCACCATTATATCCAGTAAAAGGAGACACATAAACATTTACTCACACAAACTGCGCAAGCACTGCTGCTTATTAACTGACACCCCATTATAATGCAAGAGGAGCTATGACTTCTCATTACTAATAAAAGAATTTGAGAAATGGCACATAAGGAATATCAAACGGGTCACTCTAGACCCTCTTACCTGCAGCATCACCGTCTTTGATTATGAATACAAGAAGCAGCATTTAGTTTTCTTGGGAAAGTAATACAAAATGTAAAAACGCTGCGTCTTTCGCGTACTGTACCATCTATAAAAAGAGGGATTTTCCCATAACGACAGAAGTTTCTTTACATTTTTATGTGGCTGACCCTTTGTGCTCCTTTTCTGGCTTCCTCCTGAGATTTTCCTGTCAGTTTCTCTCTGCTCCTTTTGCTTACTCCACCCTCTGAGGGTCGCCCTTCATCCTTCCTCGCCCTGTGTCCCTGCAGGTGGTAGAGATAGCTTTAAAGGTTAGCCCCATGCTGGGAGCCCACATGTTTCAGCCCCTGCTGCCAGCTGTCTTCAGAGGTATTGTGGATGGTGAGGTGAGTTTTACCTTTGCATCTTGCTCGAATCTACGCTGGAACTGTGTAAAAGGAGGAACCTGTAAAAATATGTTTTTCATTATTCACCACATATTTAACCTTAAATTTGTCTTTTAAGGTTTCAGTTCTTTCTTAAGTGTTAATAGTCCCGGCCCTTCTTCTAATTTGTCCTTTACTGTCACTTGAAATGAATTCTTCAAAGACTGTATAGTGGCAATTACTGATAAGTCAGCTCAGTTAAAGGTTACACATTCACAGGATTCTGCTGTGTCAGTGGGTCCATCTTTTCCCTCTTATCAAGCTTAATGACTCGTGTTTTATGTAAAACCACGCAAATAACCATTTGCGTGGTTATTTTTCATCATCTGTATGCATGATTGCGTGTCTATGATCTACAGAGATATCCCGTGGTGATGTCCACCTACCTGGGCATCATGGGTCGTGTCCTGCTCCAGAACTTCAGTTTTTTCTCGTCTTTGCTAAGTCAAATGGCTTCTGAGTGTAACCAGGAGGTGAGGTTTGATGTCTGCCCTTCATTTCTCTCTCCTCAGCACAGACTCGATGAATGTCTGTGGGAGACATAAATGCAAAGTGCCTGTTAAAAGGGAATCAGTGTGAACGAGGCTGAAAGTAATGAGCCAAGGAATTGCAAATGGTAACATTTTCAAGCCCTAAAATGTTGTCCTCCTCTACTGTGAAACTCTGAGCAAAGAAATTAATTGTGCCTAGTTCTGAGATTGCAGCCTTAATCTAAATAAATGCAAAGATGTTCCTCTCTAAGTTGTCTCTCATCATACCATGCTCGTTTTTTCTCACCACAGAGGACAAGACAGGAAGTTTAATCAGAAATATAGCGAAGGTTGAGACGCATCTCCGTACAAATTGCTGCTGCTCTTTTTTTTTTTTTTTTTAAATAACCCTTTTTTCTGTCCTCCTTATTTCTCTTCCTCCTTTTCTCCGCTCATCAGATGGACCAGTTGTTGGGCAATGTTATAGAGATGTGGGTTGACCGAATGGACAACATCACTCAGCCTGAGAGGAGGAAGCTGTCGTCGCTGGCTCTGCTTTCCCTCCTGCCTTCTGACAACAGGTGAGAATCATTTTTGAATTCTTTTCTGTGTTGATTTTGCTTTAAGCTCATGAAAAGTGGGTTGAACTGCATAGCTGACTTTAGGGCACAACAGGGGGAAAGTAATGATGTTCTTGGAAAATTATTTAGTAGACTCTTGTTCATCATTACGGATATAGGTGGTGAAATTATCCTGTATATATTTCTCCTTACAGCCATAAAATGCAGAACAGCACAACAGCTTAACGGGCGCCTGCTTTAACACTCTGGGTGCCAATTATATGTCAGCCGAGCACCACAAATGCGGATACTGATATACACACCTTATACAGGCCAATGCAGACAGCTGGGTTTTCAGACTTGCATATGGGGGCGAGAATATATTGTCAGAAATGAAACGACTTTCCATCTCTTTTTAAGACTTAATGTCACAAGCTATAGTAAGCGATGTTACTTAAATCTGTAATTCATCATCCTTTAGCCAAAGCATGAAACACATTTGTTTATGTCTCTCTTCTTCTGGTGGATTATTGTCCCGACCGTAAACACTTTCTGGGCAACACCTCTCGCTATGTTAAATGAAGAGATAAATACGTGGATACGTGCTTACAGACACAGAGTACCAGCCCTCTTACATTGAACTTGAACATTTTCTGTGCCGTACTGACAGAAGGATGATGGTAATGATACATGTTTATATGTGCAAGCCGTCTTTTTTTTTTTTTAATTGTTTTTGTTTTTTTCTATTAAGCTGTCACCTTAATTCCCCCCCCCCCCGATGTAACGTTGAGCATTTTCATATGAAAGCCTGTAGAGATTTACTTGCTTTTGGAGCAGGCCTCAATAGGCCATTCTTTGGATAGAAATTTGCCTCAAAGATGTTGCAAATGCGTACGATAAGATCCACAAGCATAAACTAAGATTTACTGTTGTGTTCAATGATTTGTATGTAACTTACGAGGACTCACAAGCATGCGGTTCAATCCAAGCACAAATATGAAGCAATCTGACCACACGTAAAACTGTTTTGCAAATACGTACATCATAAAGCTGAATAAATGCTAATCATTTACTCACAACTCATTAAGTTTAGCTCACAAATCTTGGTTTACACTCGTGGATCATATCGGATGCTTTTGCAGCATTTTGCAGTCAAATTTCTCTCCATACCATTCAGGGTACTACAGTTTTTGGTACTTAGGCTTTGTAGCTTTACTCATTGGTTCCAAAATGGAATTTATGGTGAAGTTCCTTTAAAAAAAATAAAATAAAATAAAAAATTAGCCAATTTTGCAGCTTTTCCCCTAACTTTAAGTGACTTTTTATGCCAGATAGGCTAGTCCCAGTGTTTCAGAAACTGCTGATCTACTAGGATTTTCCCACATAACCATGTGTGGGTTTTTCAGAGAATAAGAGAAAATATCAAGTGACAAATGCCTTGTTGATGCAAGAGGTCAGAAGAGAATGGCCAAACTGCTTCGAGTTGATAGGAAGGCAACAATGACTCAAGCAACCACTTATTACAGGCAAGAGCAGCAGAAGACCACAAAAGACACTGCTCCTATCAGTTTGGAACGGGAAACTGAGAATACAGATTGCAGTTCATCAAATTTTGAGACCGGAGGAAAGTTGCCTGGTCTGATGAGTCTTAATTTCTACTGTAACATTCAGATGGGACGGTCAGAATTTTAAAAACCTGGTTCTGGCCTGCCATGGATCAACAGTTGAAGATGCTAGCGGTAATATAATGGTTTGGGGGATGTTTTCTTGGGAAACTCAAAGATCTCAATGGGAAGCGGTGAAACAGGACATTTGCATCATGGATAGTCAGCCAACAAGTCTGTAGCGACTCTCTGATGCTGTCATCTCTCTATGGCCCAAAATCTGTGAGGAATGTTTATAGCACCTTAGTTAATCTATGCTACAAAGAATTTAAGCAGTTCTGAGAAGGCAAAAGGTGTTGAACCCAGCACTAGCAAAGGATACCTAATAACGTGGCTGGTGTTATATATGTAATATGTTATATATGATTTACAAGAAAGAAATCACTAGGGGAAAGAAAAGTGAATGGGATTTACTGTGACAGAGTAGTGACTACTTCTCAAAGATCTCTGCGAACTAGTTTGTAAATAGTTTGTTTTGGCATGCAAGCCATCATGTAATCACTGTGAAGTTTTTCACTTAAGGGTGATTTAAATGACAGGCACTGAGCAGCACCACTAATCAGCTATTAGTTTTTCACTTGGGAGTTGTTTTTGGTTGATAGAATTAGAATTGACAGACATGTTAAAATGATCTTAGAGGCAAAGCCTATTTCCAGTTGTTGCCATGGCCACCAATTTAAGACTGTTATTCATAACCAGGGGCACATATGTTTAGTGATTTTATTTTACCCTCCCAGGATATTGGTAGGTATATTTTACCAAAAGGATCAACTGTAGAGCCACTGCTAGATATGATTTTGTGTGTGTGCGAGAGTTGCCTAAACCATCAGGCCAGTAATCTTTATTTCCTAATTAATATTATGGTGACTAGGTAATTGAGCACATTTCAGATTATTTAGCACTGATATCAATATTTAGTCTGATTTGGTACCATGTGTATGTGTAAAATTGCCACACTTACAAAATAAGGGACACATCTGTGTATACTTACTTCTTTCATTCTGATTTTCCAGGTTATGGCTTGTCCTAATGCTTAGTGAACTTTATGTAGCATTGCCTTGGGTCTACCTGGCTGAGAATATGAACTGACAGAAGGAGGAACAGTTGATGTATCAGTGCCTATACTCACTCACACTAACACTTCCTTCCCTGTTTTCTCATTCTTGTTGATGTAGGGGAGAAAAACCCCCCAAGTATATTCTTTCCACTACCACTAACCACTGAGACTCACTCAAATAGTTCACCAGTGACTGTGGCAAGTCTCCAAGCTTGTGTGGTTGGGTTTCATAAACTATATTATTTTTAAAGGTTGTTGATGTCAGTTATATTTATATAGCCCAAAGTGCCAGTCACTTATCTCAGGGCACTTTAGATAGAAGGGTCAAGACCTAACAGTATTACAGAGATAAACAAGACGATACACTTTAAGTAAAGACTTTCTAAAAGTCGGGAGTAATCATTCCCTTTTAACAGAAGTAAAGCTCCAAGAGAACCAGGCTCTGGGAGGACTCTCATTTGTTACAACCGACTGGGGTGATTTTAAAGTGAAAAGTGTAGAAATAGGAGAAACAATACGACAGGCTGTTGACAGGTTGGCCGGGCTGGTAAGTGAGGACTGGGAAAATACACCTCTGCAGCCAGATATATCTGCAGAATGGCAGGCAACAAATGACAACAGAGTGAAAAAAACACAAACTGAAAGAGAAGACACAGTTAATGAGTGTTAAATCGATAATGGCTTATGAGTGCATTAAGAGTGAAGTGAGTCAGGAAGAGGCTGTTTCAGCAAACCATGCTAAATTATATGAGACTTGAGAGTTTAGGCCTAATCTTACAGTGTCTTGGGTACATGGTAGTGAATTGTTATTTTGGAAACTAAGGAACTACAAGCAAGTGTGAACTCATGAGATATAAAATTTTCTGTTGGAGTCATGTAGTAGTTGTGTGATTGGTCTCTAAATGCTTTATATGTAAAGGGGTTTTAAACTCTGGAGTTTAATTGCTAGTTTTAGGAACAGAGTAGTTCAACTAGAGGCTCTTCAAATGGCTGTTATGATACAATATATCTTTTTTAATGTAGAAATACAGACATAGTGATATAAGTGATAACTGTGAACCAATAATCAGATAGGATAGTTGATAGATAGTCTTATCTAGAAGTAGCAACTGGGCTAGTTTTTATTGTAAGATAGAATTACTATGAATTTTGCCCATATGAAATGCATATAATGTGAAAAAATTGTTTCCTCTGGAGAACTGTGTGGACAACATGATAAGGCTTTGTTGTGTAACTAATAAAGTAAAAGCAAAATAACACTGTCCCATTTTTTTTTTCCAGTGAAAATGTACTGATGATGTCAAAAGCGATGGTGAGATCAGCATGAGTAATGAAGCTTTGTTCTCTGTTATCAGCGTGATTCAGGACAAGTTCTGTGGCATCGTCAACATTTGTGTTGAGGCATTACATGATGTAATGACAGAAGATCCTGAAACGGGCACTTTCAAAGAGTAAGTATTCATATTTTTTTCCCCTGACAAATGAAGAGCAGAAAAAAACTGTGCTTATAAACGTGGAAATTATACAGTCCAAACCTTCCCATCATTTTTTTCACAAATGAATGGAGTTTGTAATTTTGACAAAACTCATGCATAATGAATGAAGACGCCCAAAAGTGCTTGAAGCACTACAAATGCAGATGCGATGCTGAAGTTGGAATTCATCAAATGCAAACCTCAGAAGAAATATTTTGAGATAAAAATTAATTTCATGGGGGCAGTGGCTCACTACAGGGAAAACAAGGAAAGCAAATGAGAGATTGACTTGGTTGTATTTGCACCTTGATAAAGCCTCACAGTAATGCCCGTGTCTGAGTTACCATCACTTTCTCACTGTGGGAAAAGTTACTGAGTACAGCGCTCCTTACACTTTGAACCTCCTCTACATATTTCAATATTTTTGGTCTCTTTCTCAGCAGTTTCTTAGCAGATGTTCACCAAACATAGACACCTATTCACTGCTGTGAAAGATGCTCAGCACCATACTAAGATCTAATGGTGTGAAATGAACTGAAAAGCTGGGAGCAAAGTCTACTGTATGCGTTTGTTTGCCAGTGATATGTTGAATCGTTTTGGGTCCCTGTTGGGTGTGACACGAGCAGTAATATATTTGTAGATGAACATATTCCTCTGAGCGTTGTTTGCTGTTTATAAATGCAGTCAGCTGAGACAGAAAACAGTGAGTAATACAATCATTCCCCTTTTATTTTGGAATTACGTAAACTTTTAAACGAACAGACCTGTGTTTTCGTGAGTGGTTTAGAATTGTTCTTGCATAGTGTGAAATGAGAAGTCCTTACGGCCATGAATGAATTTCAGTAAAATAACATAGTCAATTTGGCATGCTACAGTTTTTCAGTGTTAACAGTACAAGATGTTGACTGTAGCTTCTTTAATGACGTGCCCAGAAGAGTTACCATTTACTAGTCTGCATTTTTGTCTACCCAGAATTGTGAGTTAATTAACTTTTGTCACTTTGAATGTCATTGGTTTAGGTGGAATAGAGTTAAAATTTCTGATCACGAGTTATCAGTAGCTACGCACCACAATCACAGTGTGACATTCAGGACCCCCCCACCTTATCTCTACTCACAATAAGGCTTAAGTAAGGACAAAGGAAATAAAAGACCATACACAGACTGTATACTGTGCACAAAGGTTTTACTTGTAATTCTCTCTGCATGCAGATGAACCAATATGAATAGCATTCAGGAAAAAAGGGGTGCCAGAGGGTTCAGCATTTGGAGTGCCTGTGTATGCATGCTGCCTGTTCTGAAATTGTCTCCTACTGTGTAGGTTTATTTGCGGTTATTAATATTGAGTTGAATATTATTGTGTTTGCAGCTGCATGCTGATGAGCCATTTTGAAGAGCCCAAGCTGAGTGATGATGAGGAGCCACCAACTGAGCAGGACAAGAGGAAGAAACTGGTGAGTGAAATGTGTAATTCATACACGGTACAGATCTAATTTTGAAATCTTTAAATCAGTTTTTCTCTTGTTTCATTTCCATTACTGGATAATAGACAAATAACTTTAATAATGAATTTATTTCTTATTGTTTTGAGTTTAATTGTCTGTTTATCAGAGTGTCTTTCTGTGTCCCGTGAATTAAAAAAAACCCCATCTGTTCTTGTGATAGTTTATGCCACTCTGGAACTCATAGAGTAGATGCAGAGAAGAGCATAAAGGGTTCATTCCAGGCAGCGAAAAGGAAAACGGTCACTTTATGTAGTATGTTGTCAGACAGCAGTTCAAAGCAAGCTCAAAGCCTCCTGCAAGTCTTTAGATAAGCATGAATGTCAGTGAGTACCCATATGTGGCCCCTAGGTGGGAGATGTACACCAATTAAGTGGTGCATGTATGTATGAGCATGCATCCTCTGAGGATGCTTCCTGTACCACTTTACACTGTGAAAGTTCACGAATCGCTTCACTCATTCACACTATTGTTTAGCTATATTGTTGGTATCAGTGGTCTTCTCTAAATGTGTGCTTAGGCAAAATTACATTTTTTTTTTGTACAAATGGGATTTTATTTGTGTTTGAGTAAATATAGCTATATTTATATTCTTGTTTTACTTTTCTTTGCATGTGTGTGCGTGCTATTTGCTTGGCAGCATCCCAGTGCACTTATCACCTCAGCCCAGACCCTGACTTTTTGCTCCAGGGAAGAGAGGAGAGAAGACTTAAAGTCGCACCTCTCTCTGCTTTTTAATGTTTGTGAGTGTGTGTGCTTGGAGACGTGCATGAATACATGTGTGCAAGCAATCGGAGTGCCTGCATGATGGACTTTTCTATGTGAGGCATAAGTTGATGAGAAAGGAGACTAGTGACACTTTTTAGCAACGGTGTCTGCATCTGTATGAAACAAAAATGTGCATAAATGTCTATATTTTTCTGCTGGTCTCAAAGATCTTGTGAGACACAGGTATCATTATTATTATTATTTTATTTTTATTTTTATTTTTACATTGTTTTCTCTCTCATGTTCTTTCTCATCAGTTGACATTGAAAATCAGTGATCAGCTAATGTGAAAAACCATAATTTTTTTGCTGAAATTTAAAATCGTTATCTCCATGTGGCTTGATTATGTTTCAGGTCCACTTCTGAGTGAATTTATTTTTTCCAGCTTTCATCAGAAGCTGCTTCATATGTCTGCCATCTGCATCACTGGGTAGCATAGGGGTTTGTTTGGGTCAGTGCCGCATAAACAGTGCCGTGCAGGTACGGGTAGAAGCCCTGGATACTGGCACTTAAGACATGAAATGTCACATCTCTAGAGATGAAGGAGCTTGAGGTAGTGGAGGAGGTGAAGCAGGCCCAAATAGATCTGAACACACCTCCATGCATGTTTTATTGGAACTGAAGTCCGATAGAGAGGTGGAATCTCTCCTCCTGCCACCCTGTGCAGGCGTGTGGATAGTCATGTTTTCCTAAATTTAGCCCTTAATTTAGAATTTTCCCTTTTGAATAAAATGTTTTTTTTAATAAAGTACATTAAAAGAAATTGATTGAGACCATTTTGCATAGAAAACCTTTGCAGATAAATTTGCTTTCCAATACCATATACTGAGTGTTGATTTATCACAGTGGCTGTCAGTTAATTACAGGAAAATATATAATGCAGAATGAGTTCTGTTTTGTTAAACCACTGACACATTTTCTAGTGTTTCTTGCAGTATAGTGAAAAAGTCTTGAAACATCCCTTATTTCTCTATTCTGTTAAGAAAAACGAAAAGTTCTGCACCTGTTTAAACATGTGGAGCTATGCAGGACATGGAAATGGAGTTTATAAGGGAAAAGCAGACTTCTATTGTAGCAATTCTAACGCGCTTAAAAGTTGATATTTGGTATGAACACATTTATTCAACACAGCCTGAACTCTCCTGTTTTGCTAGATTTTTCATTCTGTATATTATCTGGTTTCTTCTTCAGATACTGATAAAAACTTCAGATAAAAACTATAGTTTTTTAGGTCTGCCACTTCATCTTTTATTCTCCACTTGTCCAGTTTCCTTAATTTTCCTAGATGCAAACTGCACACCATGCTAAAATAGAAGTTTTCAGCCAACAGTTCTTTGAGAATTACTCTGTTGGTGAAAAAAAATTATTTGATGACTGTCAAATTCATATGTTTAGCATTTTTATAGATTAATCTAAAGAAATGGGAACAAACGTGGTTTTTGAGGCTAGTGATACAATCTAAAATTGTTTAGAGACAACGCTGGTTCATCCAATTGTTAGGCGCCTTTTTGTGCTTGAATAATTCAAAAACAGTGTTGAGTAGGGGTTATTGGGATCACCTGAGTGATCACAGTAACAAATAAAGAAAAAAATATTTCTATAAAAATGGTAAGGTACAAGACTGGATTGGAAATGAGTGAAAAAGAAGTCAGTCTCTCTTTGGAAACAATACAAAGAGATGAGAGTTGGCTTAGGATTAGTCCTGTTTACCAGGAAGGAAGATTAAGTAATTCTTCAAGCAGATATAGACAAGTATTTTCTTTAAACAAAATAATTACTTTAGTTTCTTTCTTAGTTTTCTTTTTTCTTTTCCTTGGACTTTTGAGCTTATGTTTGAGTCATTACCTTTTTATGTGGATGAAAAGAACTCTGTTTATTTTCTTAATTTTCAAAGTGCCTGAAAAAGAGACTTTGAGCAATGTAGTCAAGCTTTGTACTTCTCTAAAGTAGTCACCGCACAGGGGCAGAGTGCGAATAAAAATTGGACTTCTGACTTGGACTATCACACCTAAATTGATCTCCCATGGAGAGTGAGATTAGAATTCAAACTGGATAGTATAGAAGTAAATGGCAGGACCAGTCGTATTGTAATTTTTGTTATTTATAGGGGTTCCTCATTCTTCATTGAAGCAAATCACAATCATGAAGCGTCTCGATTGGACTGATTGCTGTCAGTGCAGGGGACCCTTGATTTCACACCAGCCCCTGTCAGCCCATTATAGAAAGTGAAAGTTTCAGTACTTGAGCTTGGTGATGACTATTAGCGAACGAAGGGAAATGTCAGCAGTGTCTCTTAAAAGGAATAATTTAATGAATATACTATTGTGGAAATGCTAAAGATTAAATATAAAAAATGAGTGAATAATTAAAGAACATTACAGTTATCTCATCTCATTTTTGTAACTATTATTTTTTGCTAAATGGTGTTTCTTCTCACATCTTTTTGCTATTTATCTGTCTTTATACATTATAGTATAGTTAGCCATTTAACATCTGCCTGCAGGTATTGGTTTGGTGTTTTGTTTTGTCTTGTCAAATTACATTTAGCTGCTTCCAAACACGGATTCACAGTTTTGTTTTGTTTTTTGTTACTGCCACTGTCTCCAACCATATATCATAGCAGATCTCACCGCTGCCTTGCAAACCTTCTCTTTCACTCTTGTTGCTGTCTTTCTGTCACAAATCACCCCTGACACTTGTTTCCACCCACTCCACACTCTCTTCTTCATCCCTCTTATATGCCGTGCATTGCTTTGGGTGGTTGACTCCAGGTATTTAAACTCATCAGCATTCACTATATCTACTCCTTGCTTGTTCACCTTTCCACCTGTCTTCCTCACATTTACACACTTGTATTCTGACTTCCTCCTTCTTTCTTTCACATGCACAAGACTATAACAACAAATCTTGCTCCTGCCATCTCTTCATCTCCTACTGATTCTACCGATCCTTAATGTATTGCTTGCCATTTAGTTCAGGAAGACCCAATTTATTACCTGTACTGACAAAGTGAGCAAAACTAACTGAACCCGTTGTATTTTTTACATCAAAAGTATAACTCATTTACTTTTTTAATGCATATAAAAATGAAAACGTTTCACATTAAAAACCCAGAGAAACATTAAAAATTATTTTAAACTCTCTTATTTTGTCAGGCAGCCAATATGTTTACCAAACCTAAATATCTTGCATTATCTTGCATTTATCAGCGGTGTACCGGCCTTCTATATGTTAACAAATCCCGATGGGCAAGGAAAAAAATCCATAGTTGTTTCCAGCCCTATCGGCCTAATAACTCACCCAGTGGACCTGTCACTTTGGAAACTGGGATCACTTGCAACACACAACGAAGTTAAATTTCATTGAGATCAACTCTTACTGATGGAACCTTGGACTTACATGTTCGCCCATGAAATCTGAGTATTCTAGACAACCAGACTAAGCTAACTGCTGCTGTGTTTTGGCTTCTGTTCATAATGCATTATTTGATTCCTGTGCTTCATCTACAAGGCCAGTACCATCAAACAACAAGAAGGATAGGCAACATCAAAGACTTAGTCCAGTGGGTACTAATGACATGGGTTCTGTTTGTTGTGTTATGGGGGCACACACACACTTGAGCCCAATTACTCTCTCTCGTCTATTTTTTTTTTTTTTTTAAACTACACTACGCTAATGTATGTGCACAGCACACATAAAGGTTATTGTGCTGCATTTATGTAAGTAAATGTCAATTACTGATTGAACTACAACATAAAAGTAAAAAATACGTCTGCCCTCTTGCAAACAAATCTTCAGCAATAAGTAGGTATATAGTGAGCTGGCTGTTTTCCAAACCTAGTCACTGAATAGTGATCCAGGAAGGTCACACTCGATTGAATACTTTGAGCAATGCAAATAAAATTCCATTTGCCTCCATTGTAGTGTTTGGACCATAGAACTGGAAAAAAAAAATTCAATACCTATTTACATAGCAAAATACCACAAGGTTTAATTTCCATATTTATGGACTGCTTAAATAAGCAACCCTTGTACTATTTGTAATAGTGTGTGTTGTAGGCAGGTACCTTTCTCAAGGGCAAATCAATAGTAATTGCTAAGGAAGGAATGTGTACACTAATGAGCCGCAACATTAATTTGTGTAGCTTCCTCTCCTACTGCCAAAATAGCTCTGACCTCGAGAAATGGACGAGGGACGTAAGGAAATGCTCTGTTTGCTACTTTATTCATATTTTTCTTTTTCTTTGTTTTTGTTTCTTCTGTTTTTTTCAGACTACATGATTTGCCAAAAAAATTGTGACCCAGTTACAGTACAATTAAATAGGACTTGTTATAGGGAAAGCACAGAGTTAGACACAGGAGGCCACAATAAGAGTTACATGTTGCATAGTCTCGGAAAACCTGTTCCCCTGCATGTTTTCCACATTCCACACACCCCCCCCCCCCACCCCCCCATTTGTAACAGACCCCCGACACCACATAAAACAGTTTTTCAAGAGAATACTTATTAATATTGAACGTTTTCTTATTTTGTGCAGATTAGCCAAGTAACTACTTTGGCTCCTTAAATAAAAATTTAATTAAACATGCTTGAGTTATTAAGATAAATTAAGAAAGTTGGTGCATTTAAAATTCACATTACAGGTTTTCATTTCTCAGAGTTAACCAAAAGTATTATTTAAAGCTTTGATGAGCTACCAATGAATCTTTGAATTGATCTTGTCATTCAACGGTTTTTCATTATTTCATTTTAAAGAACAATCAACTTGCCTCCAAAGGTCTTCCAGAGGTATATATTTATAGGAAATGAGTTTCAGTGTGTTATCAATTCACTCTGTCACACAAAGCATTAGTAATGAAGACTTGTCATTCTTGCTTTATTATTGCTCCTGTTCTCAAGCAGACCATTGGTGTCAGCATAATTTGGTTTTGTTGAATAACAGACCTCTCTGTTATTTTGTAGCACAAGATATAAAGATTTTCCTTTGTACTGCCTAAGACATACAGAGTTATCAAAATTAGTTTTCATCTCTGTCGGTTCCCAGCTTTATTGTCCATGAGAGTAGTCGGAGTTGACATGATTGCAGTTTTGTTTTTGTTTTTTTAATTGGCAAGCGATATAGAAAAGCTAATAGGCTTATCGAGACATATGCAGAATATTGCATTGTGTCTGTAAGGCAGTACTCGGAATGCTGTCATTGTGTTCTGTTTGGATAGTTGACTAGAGTAAGTTATTATTGGTAAGTTAAAGTAAATATACAGATTGATCTGCAACCCCAAAGCCATGCAGTATGTGGTTTAGCAGTATCTTGCTGAAATATGCAAGACATCTGGATCGGACCACATGTTGCTGATAGTGCCCCCATACCATCAGAGGTACAGCGTCCATGTTTTCTACAGTGGATTTCAAATTTTGATCCATCTGCCCACAGAACAATTTCCCACTTTGCCTCAGTGCATTTTTAATCAGTTTTGTCAGAGATGACTGCATTTCTGGGTCATTTTCACATATTACTTATTCTTTGCATGGTAGAGCTTTGACTTGCATTTGCGGTTGGCACACACACAATGATTTCCTTCTCTTCTTAGCCTATGCAGTGATTAAAAAAAATCACTGCATAGGCTCATTGTTTTTAATTGAGTGCTGAGGACCTGAAGATCTGTTGCCAGTTAACCTAATTAGTGGCAAAATGTTTCAAATTTTTCCTCCAGTGGTGTCTGTTTAGTACCACTTATTTTTACCCCCTGTCCCGGCCTTTTTCCAGCATGTTGCTGCCATGACCTAGTTCACTATTTCATGAATCTTTTGTGAAACAGTCAAATGTCTTATTTTAAACATTTGATATGTCTTCTATTGTGACACTCAGCTGAATGTCACAGAGAAAATGAGAAGCATTAGGAAGGTAACCAGAAGGCAGTTTACCTCCATTTCCATGACTTGCATTAAATCAGTTTCTTAGATATCCACACAAGCTTCTGCTCGACTAATGAGGCTAAAACAGCAGATAAAAACATGAGATTTTTTCATCCATGAGCTACCTGTAATGTTTCTTATAAATGATGCATGAAACAAACATAAATGCCATCATATTTGGGCTGAACAGACTTTTTTTTTAATCACTCTAATTAGATCAAGAGGTCTGACCTCGTGCATTTGCAGCATAAATACACAAATTTTCAACCTCAGCAGAGATCAAATCTGACAGCATGATTTACATCTGTAATGCTATTCAGGACTTTAAAGGATTCGCAGATCCCTGTTAGACTAGTGCTAAACAGTTATCATTAGTGTTGGCATACTGATGACTCTACTCCATTTTAACATTTTAATAAGACCGTGCTCTTAAAAAGAGAAGCCAGATATTATGACGTTATGCATGCACCACAGGGAACATTAGAATGATTTTGCCCTATGACATCTCTGCCAGTCTTTGTTTTTACATTTCAGCTCTGCTAATCAGATGATGCACCCAAAAGCATGTTGAGTATTTAAACCTGTCAGCTCTCTGAATTTATTGGGAGTTAATTAGTCTGATTCAAATAATGAGGATAATTGATCTTTGCTCTGACAATTCACTTGTAAAATCGATCATTATGTATCTTAATTACCAGTGAAAAGCTTATTCATTCTGCATATGGCTCATTACAGCGCTAACAAATCTCTATGATTTTGATTGGTTGGTATGAGAACAATACAGTGTAATTCACACTATTGCACTTTTCTCACCAATCACCATGTTAATGCTATGCTATGCAAAGAACTCTGGCTGTTTATTCATTTTTTCTTCTTTTATTTTTATATGCAATTGTAATTCTTATTTTTATTATTTTAATTGATGATTTTACTGCTCTAAATCTTTTTTCCTAATTTGCCATTCTGCCTTCTTTGCCTCTCTCACTTGTAGCTTTCTGTAGAAATTGATACTTTTTTAAATGCACTATGCTGTCAGTGGAAGCCGGTCACTAATGTTTATTGATAATATGACTGATACAAGTAGGGTGAATTATGAAGTGTACAGGTCTATATTCGCTGCTCAGACTGAGCCAAATACAGCAAAACAGATAGAACAGCACTTCACAATGAAAATAATTACCCAAAACAAGTTTAAAAGGCAAAGAAATTGAATGTTCGGCAGTGGCTAAGTCAGCCATCTGATCTCAACCCAATAGAGCATGCCTTTCAGTTCCTGAAGACTGAAATGAATGCAGAAAACCCCACAAACAACCAGCAACTGAAGGTGGCTGCACTAAAGGTCTAACAGAGCATCCGAAGTGAGGAAACGCAATATTTGGTGATGTGAACGGGTACTAGTCTTTGACTGTAGAAGATTTTCTTAGAAGTATTAAAAAGTCCTCCTTTTAATCCTTTTAAAAAGCTTTAAAGAAAGGGAACCAATATATAAATTATCTTTTTTTTAAAAAAATAATAATTTAGCCGTTTAGTTCCATGAATGCTTATTCATTGACGACTATCTTGCGAGTGTCATCTTGTGTATTTTAGCAAATTTTAACACAATGACGTTAATTAAATGCAAAGGCCCTCAGTATAATGTGACAGATACTATGTTTTGCCCTCTGCTAGCTAAAGCACAGCACTTATGGATCTAGTATACTGTATACACAGTATGATCTGTGAATAGAGTAGCTGTTTTGAGTGTTTTACAAATTATTTAAAGATTGTTAAGCTATGGAGTGAACACTGAATAAAGTGAATGGGGGATTTACAGCATGATGCTGCTAACAAAATCATGCTGCCATTATGTGTGAAGCTGGAATTGAGGAATAGACTGTCCATTATAATGTAATACTTTCTGTCACAAGCTACAATTTTAAGATGGGTAATGGCACAACAGATGCTGTTAAAAGGGCACGGTCTAAGTATGAAGTGTCTGGTACAGTGTAGCACATTCTCCTTAGATAGTTTGCAGGCATCTTAAACAATTAGCTCGATTTTGAAGATTATTTGTCACAACAAAGGCTTTATTAGAAACACTAGTGTGCTTTTTTAAAAACTTTGAATTGAGCTCTAGTGGGATTTAAAAAAAAAAAAAAAAAAAAAAAAAGTGATGTTTAACCTCCTGAGACCCGAACTCTTTCATGGCATGCATTTTTAATTTCTCTTTGCTATTTGGGCTGATTGGGACCTTATGAATGTAAAAACAAAGAACGTGATTTTTTTGTTTTAACCTTATTTTTGTTTCTGAGAAAAATCAGATCCACACATGAGGATATTTGCTTTAGATTTCGATAGAACAGTGGCAGTGTAATGTCCTCGTAAGTGGATATCAGGCCCTTGTAGAGCAAAATTTAGTATTCTGGTCTAGACAACCCAAAATGTGATATCCACATATGTGGACCCAGGTCCTAGGAGATTAAACTAGACATATGTGATATTCAGTGTAGGGTAAGTTACTTTAAAATAGTAACTTAGTTACATTACTAGTTACTTCTCTCAAAAGTAACTCAGTTACTTCAAGTTACTCGTTACTTTCAAAGTAACTAGTTACTAGGGAAAGTAACTTTGGTTTTACTCAGAATTCTCTTGTTAATGTGTTGCTTCCATAACTTTGCCAGTCTTCTAGCTTGCTTACGTGCCACAAGTGCACTGTGCCACCTACCAATAGAAAGGAAAAGATAATGTGCATATTTCCACGAGAGAAATCCCACGCCTGGACAGTCATTGACTGCTGCCATGATTCTAGCCTACGTCACAGCGTCATGTGCACCTTTTACATCCAACACAAAAACTGCAGTCGTGGTGCTTTCGATTGTACTCAGAACTCGGAAATTCTGCCTTCTGAATAGGAAGATGTAGGCAACACCAGACTGCAGATGAGCTGCATACAGGGCTGGACTGGGACAAAAAAAATCGTCCCGGGCATTTTGACTAGACACTGGCCCACCATTATAGGAAAAATCATAAAGCCTTTGAATGAAAATAAACACTGTTGTGACAGTGATGTACACTGTTTTGATGGTATATATGCATCAATCTATCAATCGTTTGTTGTAAGATTCAGATAATTATTTTTTAAAAGAGAGACATTTTAAATGAGAATAAGAAAGAAAAGTATTTCTTTGTGCCCCCCTCTCCCTGTTAATGCCCTACATGGACCCCTGGCAACACTTTGCTAGACCCGCCCCTGCACAGTTACCAGCTGTCAGCTACTTAGAAAAGGATCCTGGTGTTATTTGTCTCTCGGAAACAGTTCATAATTTCAACTCATTCATGTCACCTAAAAGATAAACCTGTTTCTCCATCACCTGTTCAGCTCTGATGATTCAGTAAGGACATCTCCTGGTTTCATCTTCATGTTTCCCTCTCATCACACATCCAAACCGACATCATGACCAGCAGGTTTACAGCTGTGGCTCCAGCAAACATCAGCTGATACTAGAAATTACCGTAATTGTCGGGCTATAAGCCGCTACTTTTTGCACAAGCTTTGAACCCTGCGGCTTTTAGTCAGGTGCGGCTTTTCTATGGATTGTCCATGATTTTTGTCATATCGTAAGACGATTTGTTTTATTTGTTCCGCTATTGTACGGCACTACGTTGCCTGGCAGAAGGGCATGTGATCGGACACACATCGGGGTTCAAGAGTAGTATGTTGGTCACATGTCCATCCGCCAGGCAACATAGTGCCGTACAAGTAGCGCGAAAAACAAACTTCAAAGTAGCGCTACACGTTCAGCGGGAGGCGTGGATGACAAGCGGCCATAAACTTGCGAAAGGCAAGTTGTGCTCAACTCCACCGGTGGATTCTGACAGCGTGGAAAAGTGTGAAAACATCCACGATCACCAACGGATTTCAAAGGGCTGGACTGCTGCATGATGGAGAGGAGGACACCGCCACGGCCCTTCAGAGGGTGTTCGACTCTGACACTGACAACGAGGATTTCTTTGGTTTTGAAAGTGACATCCGACACTGGGGAAGATGGTGGTGAATGACTGACTTTTCTTCTTGTTAAAGCCGTGTCGCTGCACCTGAGCCTAAAAGGTAGTCCGAATCTATTTTTCTGGTGTGCTGTAGGTTATTGTTATGTACTACATTTGTTACTCATTTATGAAGCACAGTACATGTTTCATACTTGTAATTACCGCTACTTGTACATATACCTAAAAAGTTATGCAAATATGTACCCATAACTTGTTTTTCAAAATATTAATAAAAGTGATGTCTCCAAACAGCCATCTCTTTCCTGACAATTCCCTTTGTGCATATTCTCTTACATATGATAAGTCAACATTGAAACACCTGCAGCTTTTAGTCAGGTGCGGCTAATGTATGTACAAAACAGGATTTTCCCCTGATTTTAGCTTGTGCGGCTAATATACAGGTGCGCTTTGTAGTCCGGGAAATACGGTAATATTAAATAAATTCTTTTTTTTTTTTTTTTTTTTTTTGTGTCCCGTTTGGATCTTTAGCCATCAGAATTGTTGTCTTAAGGCCAAGAAAGATGCCAAGCGGATTTATTTTACCAAGTGGATCATTATGGCCTTGCCATATTGGTCCATTTGATTGACCTTTATTATAATTATGAATTTATTTTATTTTCAGTTGCTACAAACGGGACAGGACAGGGAGAAAGAAAGAGGGAGAGAAAGAAAACCAAAGGGGAGAAGAGACGGTGAGAAGGGGGGGAAGAAAGAAAAAAAAACAAAACACCTGGGTCACCTGTATGGAGAAAAAAAACAGAAGAGAAAGCAAACAACAAAGAGCAACATAGTAAAAAAAAAAAAACGGCACCATCACAATAAACTAGCTAGCAGTAGTTACTAAATAACAAACGATATTGTGCAGCACGCAAGATAGACAGCGCACAATGTGCTTTGAGGCAGCAGCCAAGAAAGCTGTAGTCCGCGTCTGTGAATACCCATGTGTACACCCGTGTGCATACCTGTGTGGATCAGCATGCTTGCATTCCAAAGGTTTCTCCATGTAACGATCTGCTAGGGAGTGTGGGGGGGCCACAGCCCCGTCCTCCAGGGTATGAAGCAGGTATGGAGGAGATCAAAACTCCAGACATCCAGAGGCCCCCAGAACACAAGAGACCAAGGAAGGCCAACAGAGGGGCAGCCACGCCACTGTCCCAGTAAGAGCTGAGGAGAGTCCCAGATGAGGGCTCACTCAGCAGCCGCGGAGCAGAACCCAGGGGGAGTTGCAGTGACACGCCCGTGAGCTCCGCTGGCAGCCAGCCGTGCCTGAGTGACCGAGCCCCAGGCCGAGAGGCCGGGGGCACCCCACCTCCGAAGTGGCCCGAGCGAGTCCCAGGCTCCAGGCCCCGATAAGCGGCCGTCAAGGAGTGAGCCGGTGTGTACCCGGACGCCCACCCCCACACACAAAGAACCATCAACGCACCGATACCTGAGGGAGTCCGCCACTGGCAGGGGAAGTGGTGGTGGGTGGAGATAGGCCTCCAAACCTTGGAGGGCCTGAGATGTCCCCAGAGAGGTGGCGTCTGATACCCAACCTGACATATAGACACAGACATACAGGCACACACATATACAAACATCCATTCCCACCCTCATGCTCTAATATGCACTTAATATTAATATTAAATAAATTCTTACAACAGCTGATCAAGCTTAAACGTGCTGCTGTTGTTTAGCGCGACATCCGCTGGTTTCCTCTTTCGGCGCAAAGTGAGCGATAAACAAGAGAGACGATCAGCTGATCACTGATCAGTTTTCATGATTGAAGTAGCAACAGGTGAGGGAGGGGGGAGAATGAAAGAAGAAGGGGCAGCTGTGCAGCGTAAACACAGAATAACTCCAGCTTTGTGCCTTTTCCATTGTAGCTGAATTACGGGACAAACTGTTCCTTTTCACCTCAATAAGAAACGCGTAATATTTTCTCTGAATACCAGACGGGACGATTGGCAACTCTAATAACTTATGAACAAAATAAAGTTCAACATCAGTATCATAGCACCCACCCAGCTGTATAGAAGCTCCGTCAAGCTAGCTATCACGCAGTACGGAAAAAGTCAGCATAACGAAAATAAACTCCACCTAAACTTGGTTTATATCTGACCCAGAGAGACTGCAGGTCATAACTTCTTACCTGAAGTTCAGTTCACACTTGGACCGGCGGCCGCCTCGGGTCTCTCCTCTTGCCTCCTTTTTCCTTCATCCACCTGCTGGCCTCCACCACTTGCTAATGTTACTGAATCTGTGGAAGCTCCGCGATGCCACCACACGAAGTAACGAGTAACGACCCTATCTAAATCCCAGTAACGAGTAACGCGTTCCTGATTTTGGCATAATAACTAGTTACTGTGCTCGTTACCACAATAATAACGTAGTTACTGTAACGCGTTATTTAATAACTCGTTAGTCCCAACACTGGTGATATTACACTTAAATTTGTTCGCAGGGTAATACAGAACATGAAGCAAAACACACTGATAAAGAAAAACTGTTTTTTAAGGCAACACGATTAAAAAAAACAAACATCAAATACCTCCTTCAGTAGCGGTAATAACAATAATACAAATATTTGTTGTTTTCCATGCATGTGAGAAGCCTACAACCACTTAAGAGAAAAAGTTCCTTGTAAATACTCAACTTTGGTCTGGGTGATTTGTTATTCTGTGCGCTTCCTCAATTAATGACATTTTACAAAGTTTTAAACAGAAAAAGTTGCTGACTGCATCTTTCCCCTCTTAGTGCCATCTTACAAATGCAGAAGTTGGTCTTTTAGTGCATACCAGATGGCACACCAGATTTCAGACAGGATGTCTCATATCACTGTTTGACCAAGCTTGTCACTCAAAGCCCTGGTTCAAAGATTCCTCTAATTCATGGCCTTCTGCTTAGAGCACTAAAAAGAAATGTTTTTCTGATCCTGCTAGTAGGGCTGGGCCATATCATACCGTTCGTGGTAATACCGGTATAATGTTAGGCAATGATAAGAAAAAGAAATATCGCGATAGAATATGGGTAAGACACGCATGCGCAGTGCCTTTGTTTTCATACGCACATGGCAGAAAAAGCCTGGCGGCGACGAAGAATGAGAGAGGCGAAAGTGGATCGTTGAATGAAACAGATGAACCAGAATTGGTTTGTAAAAATGCTGCAACTTCAGTGGTGTGGAACTGGTTTGGCTTTCGTCCGTCAGATACACACCAAAGCACAATTTTTGGTAGAGCATGTTAGCGGGCCATTGTTATTACTGTTTTCTTCGGAGTTGCTCTTCAAATCCTTTGATTTTCTGAAAAATCACACAATAATGATTTAAATGTTGAGTCTCATGCCTGTTTAAGCTACACATTTTCTAGTATGCACCTGTATGACAGAATGCTGAGGAACTCTTACATTAAGCCCTTTAGTACAGTACTAATTACGATATTGCCGTTCGTGCTGCCTCACTAGGTGAGGAAATTACTGCAATCAAGGAATAATCTGCTCTCGAAGTCAAGAGGCCATGCCCTAATGAAGTGTAGAGAGAAGTGTACATTTGTGTATGTGGTGTTTTTATCTTTGTTTTTATTTTTTCTTTACAGCGATTATTCTACTCATGTCTCAACTCTGTTCTGTCTGATGTTGTTTGGTTTCTTTTATGTTCTTTATTGTAGTAGTTTTCTAATTTGTCAGTGCAATGTATACGTCCTGGTACTGGGGACATAGCTATTAGTAATGAATGCACCGAGGGGTTTCCAAAGCACTCCTTTTTTCTGTTTTCTTTTTTTTAATAAACTGAGCTCATGGACATATAGCTTTGAGCACAAGTTTAATGCATTAGTGATGTAAAGTCACAGTTTCCCACTGAGAGGCTTACAGATAAACAATGAGATATGCCTGTCATGTCTTTCTTATAAGATTTAATGATGCACTATAAACATGACTATTAGTAAGCCTAAGGGCATAATGATAATCAACATCCAAGGCCTTAGGAATTGATGCCCTATACATCATATCACCGTATTCCTAAACAGAGAGACAGCTTCAGCTGTTTTCGTTTTTTGTTTTTTTTTTCTCCTGCAAACGATAGGAAAGTTTCATTTCTGTCTTAATTTCTTAACTAGATTGCCTGTGTGATGTTTGAATGTACATACAGCCATCATAATATTGAAACTCTGTTTTTTCCAGTCATGCCACCAAAACAGCTTTTCCTTTTAAGGCATGGATACAGAATTTCTAGCTGTGTTGTCTGGTGGCTGGCACAAGAACTTTGGCAGTGAAGTCTTAGGGACTTGTTTTAGGGGCTTGAGTCTTCATGGATTGATTGGCGTTCCAGTGCACGAGTGGATACTCGCCTTGCTTGGGATCTCTTGGGAGGCAGAGTTATAATGCCTTAGGCTCTTTGTTTTGTTCCTCCAGCCCTTCTTGGCTAGCTTTTGCAATGTGGCAGGGCATCATGCCTTGCTGTGGACAGCTGCTGCTGTCAGGCGGTGGGTGTTCAGTGGTGAGGTGAGTGGTCACCATTTGACCTTAGAACTGAAGAAGCTTCTCGGATGAGAGGTGAAACGTCTTCAAGCAACTTAAAGAAGCCCAGACGCTTTTCTTTGCAAGCTCCTTTGACTGGTCAAATTATGGTTATTTTCCAACACCATACCCTCACTCTATAAGGTATGGTATAAAGTTCACAAAGGTCAAATGCAGTTTGTGAAACTACATGGGTACACAATCCTGCTTCCAGCTGGATTTTGTAGTATGCACACTAGCATGCTTTTCTGTTCATGCATGATCTAATACATACTTGGAGAGAACTGCTGAAGTTTATAAAGAAAAAGAATAAATTCTTTATATTGTCGCTAACTGTGTGTCTGTTTTAAAATGTAGGCAATTAGCTGCTTACAGTGAGAGCTCAGTTTTTATACTTCATTTTAAAAGTGTAACTAATGATGTCCATTACCCAAGCCTCAGGTTTAATTTTCCATAAGAATCTCCTACATTAAATTATGTAGATGTGTTGGGTATTGCATAGTTTGTTGTAGTCTTTGTTTATTAGTGAATGCTAGATATATATATTGAAACACTTGTAATGAAATGTTATTTGTAAAACTAATATAGCCTGCCATTACAGCTGCTGTTGTGGATTGCCACAACCTTCACAGCCATCCTGCAGACATGTACAGCAACTTTAATAACTGCTGCCATTTATTTAGACTCTTTCTTTCCTGTCAGTCTTTGCAAACTAACTTAAATAATTTCTTCCTTTAAATTTTCAACATGTCTAAAAGTACCACCTCGGTACAAGACTGTTCAAAGAAGTCTTATCATTAATTAACGCTAAAATGTTAAATATGATTGATGTATCTCTATCACTGGATAAGGTACCACAAGCTTTTAAGGTGGCTGCAATTAAACCACAGCTTAAAAAGCCGTTACTTGATCCAGCTGTTTTTGCTCATTATAGACCAATCTTCAGGCGTCCTCCTATTTCAAAAAATTTTGAAACTGCTAATTGATCATTTGCAGAGGAACAGAAGTTTCAGTCAGGTTTTAGCATTTCACTGAAACAGCACTAGTGAAGATTACCAATGACCTTATCGCCTCTGACAGTGGACTCATCTCTATGCTTGTCATGTTCGACCCCAGCGCAGCATTTAATATCTTTTCTCTGTCCCCTAGCCCCCAACCGGTCACAGCAGATGGCTGTCCCTCCTTGAACCTGGTTGTGCCGGAGGTTTCTTCCTGTTAAAAAGGGAGTTTCTCCTTCCCACTATTACAAAGTGCTTGCTCATAGGGGTCATCTGGTTCTTGGGGTTTTTTTTCTCCAAAATACTGTAGAGTTCTTACCTTAGTGCCTAAAGTCCCTTGATGCGACTCAGGCTCGATATATGGAATTATATACATAAACCTGAAAGGAACTGCACTGTGTGTGATGAATGCCTGTATCATTTAGAATACCTATATAAATTGAAATTACATTCATATTATTTATATTAAGAAGTTATGCGTTGATCCTGAGGGGTTCTTTAGATTAGGTCTGCCAGGCTCCCTGATTAAGATATAATAAGGCTGTAGAGAACCCTTTTTAAATGGTCAGAAGCAGTAGTCAAGCAATGAGTGTTAAAATCCCCCAAGACTCAGATTTCAGCCATACATGTCTTCAGTCATTTTTCTGATATTATGTATTAAACGTCATTGCAAATGCTTACTGGATGACTAAATGTAAAGTGCTTAATGGCTCTGACGCTTTTCCGTAAAGGCTGCTGTCTGTAGTTGTCTATAGTTTGTGACCTTTGGAGAGCATTATAGCATTGGCCATATATGATCTTTTTTTTTTGTTTTTGTAAGTAATGCAGATTCTTTGTCTGAGGTTTTCATTAGCTTAGCAATACTGTATGCTAAAGTAGTAGAAAGCAATGCGGTCTCAAAGGTTTTTTTTTTTGGGCAACGCATGACTGAAAATGCCTTATTAGCATAAATTCATCTGTATTTTTGAGCGAGACGTAAACAAGCAATTGGTCAGGAAATTTCTCCTATTTACTAGTCTAAAGATTTGATTAAAGTCGGTCTAAATTTTAAACAGTTAACCCCCTTAAAGCTGAAAATTTGCACTTCAATCACTTCTTGATTATTTCATTTAAACTCTTCTGTGGTGGTACACAGAAAAATTACAAAAAATCAATCTTTGTCATTGTAAGTGGTGGGAGACAGAGTCTGCAGGCAACACAAAAACACCCAACTGACTAAAAGCAAGGTACTGATCACTTCTAAACGGAGCTGTGGGAGTCCAGTGGTGCAAGTGCAGTCAGTATCGTTTAATACAAGTCAAGACAAAATGCCATTGGTGCAATGAAAGGGACAGTCTGCTTCTGCTCAGCTGCAAGGTTGGTGAGATCAGGATGTCTATAGCCATTATTATACTGACTGAGTTGACTTTATATCACCAAGCAATACTTTTTTCCCCCTCACACTTAAATTTCTTCTGTAAATAAGAGCTAACCTGATCATTAGATCTGGACACTCTATTTATGAATGTTTTGTTCCCATACTTGGATACACAAAATTCTCAAATTATGCAAAATTTATTTTTAATTAGTTATTTTAACCTTTTTTTTTTTTTTTTACTTTTTTCTTCAGTATCATCTACTGTGCCATTTGTTCCTGTCCTGGATTTATTTAGGGCTTTTGGGACTAGTGGACATTTCCTGCACATGTTTGTGTTTTATATGCATCAAAACACACTTATGAGACAGAAAGATTGTACTGGAGGTTTTCACAGGAAGAATAAATGTGCTACTGCAAACACAAGGACTGGCTGCTCCGATGCTAAGAGACTCCCCTCCAGCCACTGTATGTTTATGCTTTAAGAGCATAAAAAGCCTGTAGTGGGCTTTAAAATGTTGGAATTGAATTGCTCTCGAGCTGAATGTGAATAACGACACATATGAGTTTGTGTTAGTCATCGTCAAGCTGAAATTATGCTTTAAAAATTCACATCGAATTGGAATGTCTGTGGAAAGAAGATTTTAGTGCTACATCTTTTACATTTAAAATGTGGAATTAACATGTCTATGTTTACATGTTCTATGTATGTTTATTTATCCCCGCCCAATAACTTAAGATATATGCTTGCGTGTATAAGTATGTAGGTGTCCTTTAATCAGGACAGTGTATGTGGGGACAACAGTCAATAGCTGATATCTGCAGCAGTTGGAGTAGAGGTAATAGGATTAGTGTCAGACTCGGATATTCAGCAGGCCCATTCCCACCAAGCCAGCGTAGCTCTGCCAACAAAACATGCACACATATAGACCCCCTCTCTTGCATAATATCCATTAGCCACACTCTTATATATGCTTCCATAATTACTGGCATAGGAGCAATTCTTTGCTATCCTTATTCTTTGATGTTCATAATCAGTCTCAACTTCAATCTGATGTGACGCCTTGCATTAGGGCAATGCCCCATTATCCTGCACTTTTACTGGAAAAAAAAATCCCATGAAAAGAGCAAATTCAACAATTAATCTTTACGTGATTTTGTCTTTCCGTGCTTATAAGCATCATACTTTCTAAGTGGGATTTACTTAAACCACAATGCCTATGATTATTGTATTGAAGGACCATCATTCATGGCAGCATTTTTTTTTATCAGCAGTGAAGGTTTTTGACACATCATGATTATGCTACACTTTATAGAATGATTTTAATCTCGAGTTTGGTCTTTTAATGTAAACTGGATCATCTTTTTTTTTTTTTTTTTTAAACTGTCTATTCAGATTGATGGTGTTTTCCATGAGCTCACCCACTGGTTTTAAGTAACTATAGAATGAAAAATATCTTTTGCAGCACATAAGAAAATATGCCTGTGATAAATTGGGGACTTTTTTTGTATATAGATTCGATCATATACAAGTATGCAGATATTATTCACAGATACTAAAATGTATGGCTTAAAACTTTTAAGCTGCCAAGTTGTGAATAATTTACTACAAGTGGTTGGCATTGTTTGCACCGTATGCCTAATGCAACACATATTGTTTGACACAGACAAGCCCAGTGATAGGTCTGTTCATCCAGAGACACTGATGAACGTAAACAAAAAAAGAGACAAAAGTATTTTGCATGTAACATATGTCACGTTTCAATTTAATTCAATTTAATTTATATTTCCAAATTTAAAACAAGTTGCCTCAAGGTGCTTTAAATTGTAAGATAACGATGTTACAATAATACAAAAAAACTCAGAGAAGACCCCAATAATCATATGACACCCTTTGAGCAAGCTTTTTTTGGCAATTGGTGGGAATGTAAACTCTTTTAATAACAACAAACCTCCAGCAGAACCAGGCTCAGGAAGTGGAGCCCATCTGCTGCGACCAGTTCAGGTGAGAGAACGAAGACAGGATAACGACGCGCTATTGAAGAGAGCCAGAGATTAATATCAACTAATGATTATAAGAAAAGTTGCGCGTGAACACACAGTGAGTTAAAAACTTATGTCTTGTCACATAAAGTACTGTATATAAGCAGGAAAGTACTAAATCATTTGATATCTGCTGCAACATTTGATTGGTAGTGTCAGAATTTGGAGTAAACAGTGTACCTGTAAAAGCATGGATCTATCCTTACTTGTGTTAATGGTTCAGGCTGGTGCTGGTAGTTTAATGGTGTGGGGAATATTTTGTTGGCACACTTTTGGGCCAGTTGAGTGTCTCATAAATTCCTTTATGGACCAAAATGTAGCCATCTTCTCAAAGTGGTTTCTTGAACACAGTGAGTTCACTATACTGAAACGGACAACAAAGTTGCCAGATCTCAATCCAGCAGAGCATCTTTGCATTGTGGTGGAATGGGAGATTCTCATCATCAGTGTCCAACCAACAAATCTGCAACAAGCATAAGATGCCATCATGTCAGAATCGTTGCGGAGAAGCATCTTATTTAATCAATGCCACCAAAAGTTAGGGTGGTCCAATGTGTCAGGTATGGAAAGCCCTTTTCCCAGTAAAAAAAACACTCTGTTCCAACTAAAGAACAGCTGCATACAATAACATTAAGTAGCCCTCTGTTCTGTTTAGGTAAGCCACTTTACACCTAGAAGTGGGGTGACATGATCAAATAATTTCATGTTCCAAACTCTCTCAGGTGTGCTGAGGCTATATTCTTCTCCAGCCTGCTGGCGCAGATTAGCTTATTTCCCAGACAAAGGTGTATGAATAACTTCCAAGCAAATATTGAGTAGAGGCTAAATTACATGTTTTTGGCATGGATTTGTGAAACTGTGCCACCTTGAAAACAGTTGTTCGTGTGACAACACTGGTTGCAGAAAAAAGATGCAAGCAAAAAGGTGTTTGGCAACCTCTCTAAGTAATGTCAGAACAGATGGAACAAATGTAGGCTTTTTATTGGGTATTTTGCATGAGGTAAAAGCGGACTGCCGTGGGTGCTTAGGATCATTATTATTATCATTATCGTCATAATTACAGTTTTTTCCTTCAGAGCATATCTCGCCTACTTCTCTATTCTGTCTCCTTCTTTTTTTCCCCTCTATATCTTCTCACTAGACATCTACCAAACCTTTTCCACTTCCTTCACATCTCATTTGTCTCTTCTATTCATCCTCCCTCTCATTTATCTTCTTCTGTGGCATGGCGACCATTGCTTCTTTATCAGTGAGCTGCAGCAGGAAGCATGTCACTCTCCCTCTGTCCTTTTCTCTCATCATTATTCCTTTTCTTTTCCCCTCAAACTTTACTGGTTTCATATTTCTTTCCTACTTTTTATGTCGTGGAGGGATTTTTGTTGTTGGGGTTTTTCTTTTGTTTGTTTTTGGCTTGTGCGCAAGGTTACCTAATATTAATACAGATGCATATTTTTTTTCTTTCAGTTCATCCTTTCAGTCAGTTTTACTTGTAGTTGTTTTTACTATACCTATTGTTTTGGCAAACCATGTTTACTTTTTTGGTTATTGCACTTGCACTTCTTACTCTATCATTTTCTTACTTTATCTTTTCCCCACTTATCCAGAGCCCCCAATTACTTTGCCGTTTTATCTTCTTCACAGTACAAACTCCAAAATTGAAACCTTGCCTCAAATGACCTGAACCAATCATATTTCACATAGTTCACTCCCATCAAGCAACTGAACAAATGACATAAATGAGAAATGCTTCCAGTTTACAAAATCACCTTCATTATGCAGTATTTGTGTCCTGATGGGATTGTTTTTGTCTTCCCTTCTGTTTATTAACAGAATGGCTGAAATTGCCATGCTAAGGTTTATACACCAGATTTGGACTACCTGCCAAGAGAAAAATAATGAAATAATGAATAGAGAAATAATGTTGCTTATGAAAAATGCATTTAATCCTCAATGTTTGGGGAAGCACATTAATGTAATCACTTTACATTTGTCTAACGTATTACTGCTCCTAAATTCAGCACTCAAAATGCAAATGTTAATCAAATATGTGTCACTTGCAGTGCATGAGTTAAATGATCTCTATATTGAAAGTCATACAATGTGGTTTTGTGTCTTTGTTTTGTTTCTTGCTTTTTATGCAAGATGGTGTAAAAATCACCTAACTTTGATTAACACAGAAAGCTGTATAGAAATGGCAAAGTATCTACAAATCAGGAAGTGCAAAGATCTCCATATGTCATTAGGAAACTGCTTTGTGCTGATGTGTGTGAAAATGTAAGTTTTAAAGGTAGAATTATCAATCTAAGTGTGTGACAGCGCACCTCTCGGAGTAGTGCAAAAGTCTAAAACGTGTCCAATGGATTACTCACTTTGAACCAAATAAATACTGTATTATTTTTGCTTTTAAGTGTTATGCATAATACATTATAACCCAAACACTGATAATGCATGACAGAAAATTTACATGCAGAAAAAATAAGAGAATATAAGTTTACTTTTTTTAATGTATATGATGGTATTTGTTTAAGATGGCGATGCCATTAAAACCTGAGTTGACAATAGCTTCTCTTAAACAGCATGATGCTTTGAGTCAAATTTGACCACTTGAGAGCAGCTTACATGTCTAGTTAGAGATTCTAAAGGCGATGAGCTGGCGAGGCTGCAGATGTGTTGTAAATTAGCTGATGAAATTAACATTTGCCCGCAGTGTAATCCACTAAGCCCGGTGCTGTCAGCATCTCCTTACACAATACAGTTCTTAATTTACACTTCAATACATCATGCAGGCCCACAGTTCATTACATCACACAGAAGTCGGTGTATGTGCTCACACACTCGCGCTCCTGCGGGGTATTTGTGTGTTTGCAGTTAGACATGAGGCACCACGGGATGTGAGATAAAAGCTGGAAAAGTACAGGTTATTGCATCATTAACTCCAGTTAGCATTTGTCTGCCTGACTTAGTTTCCTTTCATATCCTCTGCTACAGTACAAATGTGTTTTTCGACTGAATAGAGTAGTCTGTTGTAGTAAACTGTAAGAGTGGAAATAGGAGAGCAGGTCTGAGAGATCAGAAAGTTGAGGATCTAAAAAAAAAAAGGCTTACTATTGTGAAATCTGTGAGATTATTATCTTTGCAATATGTCCTTGCTAATCCCAGTCCCGAAACCAATATTGGCAATCATTGTACTAATACCATTTGTCTTTGTGTGAGCCTGTCATTCAGAGAGCTTTAAGGATCTTGGTCCCTGGTACACATGATGTTGTGTGAATTAAGTGTGTTTAAAGTCCCTCATTGGCCAATTTTAAATAACACTGATGGTTTTATAGAAATAACTGAGAACCGTTTGCTTTGGAAAAGGACAACAGTAGTCTCGGGATTACTTTAGAGATGAGGGCTTTTACAGCCCCTGTCATTTCAGCTGTCTCTCTTCAACTCTCTCATGTTTCCCACTCATCTCTTTTCTCTGTCCTGAACAATGAGGTAGAGCTATGATTGCCCACTCTTGCATCCCACGTCATCTTGTTTTTATCACTCGCTGCCTTTATGGGGTTCTTTGAACCACATTACTTAGCCAGTTCCTGGTACTTAATTCCCATGCATGACGATTCTTTCCCTCTTTTGTCATATTTGTCTCCTCGTTCCCTTATCACATTTCATTCCTTTGTACCCATCACATCTACACCTTTTGTTGCCTCGTGTCACCGTTATTTTTTTTCCTCTTCTCTTGTCTTCTCATCTCCGCCCTTGTTTTTCCCCCTGTGTTGACAATGGGTCGTGCATACTGTTTATACTGATAGTGGCAACATTGTAAACTGCTTTTGATCAGTGTTGCTATGTGCACAGTCTCAACACAGCATGTCCTAAATACAGTCCATTGCTCTATCTCAGAACTTTATTTTTTGGGGTACAGAAACATTTACACCTCAGTATTACCAGGTTGGCCCCCCATTTTCCTTAAGAACGGCTTTGTTTCGTTTGTGGGACATATTCAACAAGGTGCTATTCCTGCGCATCCACAATTTGATTTACTGTTTCTCCAAAGCCCAAATGTGCTTTATTGGATGGGAGACATGGTGATTGTGATGAATTCATTGTGAAACCAGCTTAAGAGGAGTTTTGTCAGGGATGTGTTATCCTGCTTGAAGCAACCATCAGAAGATGGATACACTGCGGTCATAAAGAGATGATGATCGCAGCATAATAGAGGTTAGTTGTGGCATTTTAACAATGTTCACTTGGTTGAAAGGGGTCCGAAGTGTTCCAGGAAAATACCCCGCCCCCCACCTCACTATTCCACCACCAGCAACAGCCTGAACTGCTGATACCAGGCAGGAAGGACCCATGAGTTCATGTTGTTTATGCCAAATTTCTGTTACAACAGAAAATGACTATTCTTCTGCTCATATCACTTATGTTACTTCCTCTTTGTGCTGGATGCGGGAAAGGGGTTTCTCTGTATCTCTCTTTTTCCATTCATCAGAGGCATCGTCTGTTCTCCAATTTTGGTGAGCCTTTGCAAATTTTATCCTCAGTTTCCTGTTCTTCTCTGACAGGAATAGGAGTGTCACCTTGTGTAGTCTCCTGTTGCTGTAGCTGATCTGCTTCAAGGGTCAGTGTGTTGTAGGTTCAGAGTTGTTCTTCTGCACACCTTGGTTATATCGAGTGGTTATTATAAATCTAGTAGATCAGCAATTTCCAAATAACTCAGACCAGCTTGTTTGGCACCAACAACCATACAAAGTCACTTAAGTTAACTTTCTTACACATTCTGATGCTTGGTTTGAACTTCAACCATACAATCAAGACCATATCTACATAAATCCATAAGGTTGCTGCCATGTGATTGGGTGATTATATACTTGGGTTGATTAGCAGTTGAACAGGGTTAACTAATGAAGTACCTTGGCGAGTGTACATTCTGTTTATTTTCTTAATTCTATTCACTTATCAATTTCTCTTTAATCTTTATTAATAATAAAAATTTAATAATAATTATAATATTAATAATTTACACTACTTCAGCAAACTTTCATCCACACCCTATCATATGCAAAGACTTGAATTGTTTTTCTGGCATTTTTCTAAAAAGCTCATTTAGTATATATGAAGTGTGCAGTCCTGATAAGGGGCTACATTGCTGCTGAAATATTGTAATCTCTACATACAGACTTAATTGCTTCTATTCCTGTTTAACCCAAACTAGTCTGATATTTACTGAGACATATGAAGAATTGCATTAATAATGTTTTCCCTAGTTTGATCATAGTAGATGCTTAAGAGGACCATGGTGATTAAAAATGTATTCAAGTGCCATGATATGTGGCTTCTGACGCACACACCCATACACACAAAAAAGACCTTAAAGATGTTGTGGTATACAGAGAGAAGGTAATTATGCAGCTCAGATGAAAGCTTTTCCATTAAGCCACTCTGCAACATCCACTCTTTACTAGTTTGATAGCATTGTAATGACGAAGACCAAATTAGTATGACAAGTATTGTTTCCAGTGATTGGCTAGAGACTAAGATTTGCCACTGCAATATTGTGCTTCTCTAAGGACCCAGAGTTGTTTTTCAGTTGTGGGCTGATGTGATTAAGAGTGAACACGCTCGCCAAAATGTCAAGTTTGTGCTAGGTGATAAAGGAGATCACAAGGAGAGTTGTTTTTTTTTGGGTTTTTTTGAAATTCAAGATACTCACCTGCTTTGAAGCAACAATGATAATTAATCTGTGGGGAAATCATAGCAAAAAAAAAAAGAGCCAGAATACGTGGAAATGTTACAAACGGTGATATAGTAAGGTACCCACACTGATTAAAAACATATAAGGGTGACTAAAATTGTCTTTATACATTTTATTAGACGCACACAAAAAGAAATCTTCAAAACTTGACTGCATGCGTGGAAGTTTTGTTTGTGCAGTGGTGTTAACAGAACTTGTATACCTCTCTAATTTATTTGCAGACCGAGTCCCGGCTTTCAGGCTTTTGCCATCTGTTGTGTTTGCCTCTGCTTCATTTCACAGAAAATAAATGACAGTGTGCAGGTTTACAGAAATGTGTTAGCTGTAGTCCACCATTCAAGTCTTCTGTGCTTGTTTTTGTTTTTTTGTTTGTTTTTTTTTTACACTGTTGTCAATTATTATTTTTCCAGCGCTTTCTTCGGTATAAGATGAATGACAGTGACTGTGAATACTGAATTATTTTTCCTTGTGTACGTTTTCTGTTAGTTATATATGTCAGAGTCGCCACACGTAAAAAGTTTCTGTTGTATTTTCCTCCTTTTTTGTAAAAAAATCCACAGTGCATTTTCAGTGAAAG
Organism: Copadichromis virginalis; assembly: GCF_057382275.1. Classification (NCBI taxonomy): domain Eukaryota; kingdom Metazoa; phylum Chordata; class Actinopteri; order Cichliformes; family Cichlidae; genus Copadichromis; species Copadichromis virginalis. The sequence goes on from NC_140629.1 coordinate 27,091,783, forward strand.
TCCTTTACACACCTACTTACACACATTGCAACACATAGCAGGCATTAATAAAATTAAGAGTAATTAGTGGATTTGCCTTTTTTGTCAGGCAGGTCATTTTATGGATTATGTTGATATTCTTTCTTTAAGTGAATCAAGATTACACTTTCTTTTCTAATTAAGATACGCTTTCCTTATTCTCTAGGTGTAGTATCTCTCTGTAGTCATGAATTTTTGTGTTTCATCCTGTTTTGTTCCTGTCACATACTTTGTATATATTGCTCTGTATCTCTCCACTATTTATAGTGTGCAATACCAATAATCCTGCGTCGTAAAAAGGAAATGTGTAGTTGTCCTTCAGAGTGCTAAGTATTCATCTAAACCATTAAAAATTCTGTATCTTGAACAGCCTCTGAAATGAATGTATGGGAACTGTTAAGACCTACATTACAACCATGAGCAGCTGGTTTGCTGGTGTTTTTGTTTTCTCCCAAAGCGCTGCCTAACAGACCCTTTCTCAGGTGGGATCACTAATTTTTCCACTCTCCATTTTCTTTGTCCTCCTGCAGTTGGCCCTGGAGGATCCGGTGCACAGCGTTTCTCTCCAGCAGTTTGTCTATGAAAAGCTGAAGGCGCAGCAGGCCCTGATGGGGGACCAGGGCTTTGGAGCCCTGATGGAAACTGTGGACACGGAGCTCGTCAGGCAGCTCCAGGAGTTCCTCCAAGGCCTCTAAATCACATCTAAAGTCTTCACTACCTTACAGAAACGTCCTTGCCTAATGCTACCCTCTGACCCCATTTTTGAAAATGTACTGGAAAGGCTAACAATCTGCCTGACATGTGGACTCCTAATTCAAACCTCCCCAACCTCTGCCCATGCTATGCCTTATCTATATTCAAAACCTAGCCTAGTCAACTGTCCTCAGCTAACACCCCATGCCCCCACCGACCCCCGCCGCCCTCTCTATTATCTTATTTCTTGTCCTTCCCTTTTTTATAAAGACTGGGTTTATGTGGGTCAGAGTATCTTCACGTTTTTAAAACACCTACATGACAACATCAACGCACTAGAGCTTCCACTCAATACTTATATTTTTCCTCACTTTTTTTGGTTTTGCTGTGAAATAGGTAGAAAATTGAAAAAGTTAAATTAATGTTGTGACGGTTGGGGAGTATGGGGGTGGGGGAAGAATCATCTGCAGTGCCAGAACAGGAGCCTCGGACTATTTTCTATGGAAAAACATACAGATTGTAGCAGAAAAGGGGATAAATCAAACCTGAAGGACCTGAAGCAGTGTTTACAGAATCTATTCTTAAAAGAGAAAAAAATGAAATGTAATTTTGTATGTATGTAAAGTATGGATGATATTCTGCCTGACATTATTTGTAGTTTGTTTTTACATCATGTTAATTTCTCTACAGCTATTTTTTTTAATAATAATTTTGTCATAACCTGAGGTCAAATTGAAGTAACTACTGAGAGAACTAAAGTGTTTTTTTGGTTTTCTTTGTATGGTGGCTTAGAATTTTGTTTTTTGTTTTTTGATTGCAGAATGGGGGCTTTTTAAATGGTTGATTTGTAAAAGTGCTGAACTATGTTTATATATACATACCGCTGCTAATTGATGGTGTGTTGGAGCACTTTAATAACCAAAATGGTCACATCTTTTTCATTCTTTTCACGTCAGTATACTTAAACACAATTGTAGAAGACCTCAGAGTAGTGCGACAGGATTGTGCATACTAGGCTGAAGTTGCATTAGGCGCATTGAGAGCCTTATCTTGATTTGGTGCCACATCTTCATTTTGACTTATTCCAAATGTGACATGCTGTTAGGTTTCGTCCTCACTTTAATTTGGAAGAATTTAATTCTGGCCTGTGCGGCTGTTATCAAGTGGCTTTCAGAGCCATTGAAAAGAATCACAATGCATCACTGGTGGAAAAGAAGTTAGCTGTCCTGCAGTCTTTTTATTTTTGTTTCTGAATTGGCCTGTAATTGGCGTGACAGTTTGATATATTTGATTTGAGAGGAGTCATTTGTTTTTGTGTTCTATCTTAAAATGCTTAATAAATAGGAACGAACCTATTTGATAAAGAAAAGTAATAAATTACTGAATATTGGCACTTAAGTATTTAATAGTTGCATTTTTACACACACAGTAGGAAACATTGTCTAAACTATGTCGCAATTTTAGACTCATTTACATAAGTTTTTTTTTATGGTTTAACAATTTGTTTTCTTTTTTCATCGTGGTGCGTGTTAACCTTCTCGAGAAAGCGATGGCCCTGACATTAGCTCCTTTGACACTGTGATAAGAGTTGAGTAGCAGTCAGAATTACAGCCTTATGCTTTCAGCCTTACCTGCCCGTGAAACACAAGACCTTTTTACTATTATGTTGACTACTTAACTAGTTCAACAGTAGAAGATTTCTTCACTTGTTAACTCTTGATTGAAATTATTAAGTTTGTTTTCAAAACGACATAGTAGAGGAAGTTCTGGAGCTATAACTCTTGGTTATGTTTTCATGGGGAAAAATACTTATATTCCAAAGCCTTCAATAAAATGCAGTAATCAGCCAGAATAGTTGTCTTTGTATTCCCAGTGCTTATTTTGTGTAACTGAAAACAGTAGTCCCTATTGAGTTTTTGATGTACTTTTTTTGTTTTGTTTTGTTTTTTTGTTTTTTGCAGTCTTATTCTATTGAGTGCATTTTTCTAGCAGATCAGACATAATTGTCCTGCAGATAATGCAATGGACTTGGAAGTTGTCCTTAATTCTGGAACCTCAAGGACTGAGCCACTGATTGCAGTGAAAAGGAGCACGAGTGGAAGAGGCTGAGGACACTGAAATATGATGGTTAAGCATAAGGTTTAGATGCATCCTCTCTTGAGAGTACAGCATGACTGATGTGCAAACTCAAGTCAGTTTGGTAGACGCTCTTTTTTTTCTTTTTCATTTTTTTAAAGGAAGCTGTCAGTTAGAAAAATGGGGCAATAACTACTGAGAAAGTACAAGGAAATGAACTGGCAATTAGTGGGAAATAGAACTAGATCCTACAGCCATGCTTGTGGCTCTTTGGTTTGAGCAATAGAAAAAGTTCAATTCAGTTCAGTTTTATTTATATAGCGCCAAATCACAACAACAGTCCCCTCAAGGCGCTTTATATTGTAAGGTAGACCCTACAATAATACATACAAAGAAAAACCCAACAATCATATGACACCCTATGACCAAGCACTTTGGCAACAGTGGGAAGGAAAAACTCCCTTTTAACAGGAAGAAACTTCTGGCAGAAGCAGGCTCAGGGAGGGGCAGTGATGCCAATGCACAGAATAAATATGACTTTATGATAGTTTTATGAGAGAGTTCAAGTGATGACTGAGATTATTACAATTCATTCTGGGGAATAAATTGAATAAATTTTTGTACAAAATTTGTTCACCCTCACCAAAATTATTAGAAAGTCATCCACGATATGCCTTTTGACTGGTGTGCATACTGTATGGATCTGTGTGAGACAAAACTGTAATACTTAAAAACAAACACCAGGTTGAAAATCTCAGGTAACTGGTAAAATTAGCTGACTAAATTCGAACAAGCTTTCAAAAGTGGTGACCCCAACGATGGGTTTAAAGCATTTGATTACACTTTTTCAACATACTATTTTAAAATGTTTGCGCACATTATCATTATTGACCTATAGCACAAACCACTGCTGTGGAATGGCTACACTTTAACTTTGAAATGCTTAAAGCTTGTAAAATCAACCAAAAACTGAGGATTCTATTTGACACAGTATAAAACATCAATAAGTGTTTGAGCTGTCACTTGAAAAAGCATCAAAAGCAAAAGAACAACTTCAGAAAAACTTTGGGGTGGAAATTGTTGACGCTCACAAAACAGGTGGATATACAAAGAGCTGGAGTGACAAGTATAATCAGGAATTCAATATTATTCAGCCATAACAATGAGCCTGGCAGGTAGGAAGTCAAAGATTCTGAAAGATTGTAATGAAAAGAGGAGTGAAGTGTGTCTAAAGACCCCAAAACAACTTCCGAGACACTAGTAAATGACTTAGCCTATTGGGAATTGAAGTCTCTAAGAAGACAATCACTAGAATCCTGCACACATTGACACGTTCAAGCCAAACTGTTGTATGCAAAGCACAACCTGGAGAACGATTACAGTGCATCTGGAAAATGTTCCCAGCACTTCACCTTTTCCACATTTTGTCATGTTACAGCCTCATTCCAAAATGGATTCAATTCATTTTTCACCTCGAATTCTACATGCAGTACCCCATAATAACAAAGTGAACAAACTTTGGTTGAAATTGTTGCAAATGTATTTAAAAATATTTAAAATTAAAAAATAAAGACACAAATTTGTTGACAAACCTTGGCCCCAGTGTGAGGTCCACAGCGCTCTGGAACAAGTTATCATCCAGGATGTCTCTGTACATTGCTGCATTCATCTTTCCCCACAGCTCGATGCTGCCACCACCATTCTTCATTGTAGGGATGGTATTGGCAGGTGATAAGTGGCGTCTGGTTACCTCCAGACATTACGTGTGACATTAAGGTCAAAGACTTTTCGTTTTTACCCGACATGAGAATTTTGCCTGAATGGTGGATTACTGGGAAATGGGTGTCCTTCTGGAAGGTTCTCTTCTCTCCACTGAGCAATGCTGGAGCTCTGTCATCGACGGGTTCTTGGTCATCTCCATGACTATGGCGCTTCTACTCAGATTGCTCAGAGTGGCAGGTGGTCAGCTCCTGGAAGAGTCCTAATGTTTCCAAACTTCTTTTCATTTATATATGAAGGCCACTCTTTGGACCTTCAGAATGCTGCAGAAATGTTTCTGTACACTTCCCCAGATCTTTGCCTCGATACAATCCTGTCTCAGAGGTCTACACACAATTCCTTGGATGTCATGGCTTGGTTTGTGCCCCGACATGCAATGTCAAATATGGGACCTCATATAGACAGACATGCCTTTTCCAATCATGTCTAGCGAACTAAATGCATCACATCTGACTGATCATCAGTAGAAGCAGGACGTCCAAAAAAAAAAAACTAGGATGCTTGAAAAAGTGGTGTTAAAAAGTCTTTGCTCTATTTAACAGCACTTTGAAAATACTTGTGCCATTAATTCTGTTTTCATCTGTACATGCCAAGAAATTTAACATTTTTATACGCCCACTTTGTACTCTTCTATCTATATATAGGGTTTAAATTATTTGAGAATTGATGTACTCTATTTTCAGTTGCATTTAAAACAGCACTACAGCTTTTTGCTTTTTTTTTTTAATATGCATTTTTTAATGCTAAAAGGCAGCAGTGGCAGGAATTGGCCCATTTGTCTTAATTGGTAGAGAATAAATGTACTTCTGGCTACTGGTCACTTGAGTGGCTTATAGAGTGCAGAAGGGGTGATTAAGGATTCTGCACCCATCTTCACTTCCCACCCTGCCTTTCTTCCTTGCCAGCACTATTAATCCAAGGGACTCGGCCATTCATCTTTCTTCTCCCACTCTCTTTCATCCTATTGCTACTAGTTAGTTCTGTAGAAACGGATAAGAACCACAGGTAGACTTATCCGCAAAGCATTTTGTTAATTATCCTGTGGTATGCATGACAGGAGACCAGGGAGGATTAGCTCTAATCAATAATTTGCATTCTTCATTGGATTAGCTTCCCACTTCAAAGATTATCATTACACAGCAGCATGTTAACTCTAAAACTTTGGTAATTGCTAATTTTCTCATTTAAGTCTTCTCATTTATGTACATTTATCATTTCATTACCCGGGATCCTTTAGATATTCATTTTTTCTGAATGAGGAAAAAGAGGTAAAATATCAAAAAGCAAAATAAATTTAGAAGCCCTGTTTAATCGGTGCAGTGAAGTTTTCTGCTTCACTTTATTTATTTTCACTGTTTTGGTACCTTTTTTAAAAAAAAAAAAAAAAAAAAATTCTCTTCAGAGACAAAAACTACAGTGTAGACTGTTTTAATACTTGCATTGCACATTTGGTAGCAATTAACTTACAAAAATGCTGTTGAAGGCTTTTTCAAAGATAGCAAGCGAAGTTTAAATATCTTTAATGTTTTTTTGTTTTTGTTTTTTTTTACCTTTTTTCCTTGCTCCAAGTTGGTTCTGGAAATGATATCCAGTCTCATTAATCATAGTAAGTATGAAGCCACAGCCAGCAAACATTTACCTGATCTTAATGACTGAAGGGGCAGCCCTGGCACAGTCCTAAGGGTACAATTTTTACACTTTGATTGTATTAGCTTAAAAATAAATAAAATATAACTATTTGATACATTTTTGTCAAACTGCTGAAATGCATTGCAGAATCATGTTTATTTCTTTACACATACCTGTTTTTGTCTATAACTTGGATATTCGTGACAAGTCTGCTCACACACTCGACATCCCTCAAAGCCATGTTCCACTTTAGAGCCTAAAACTCTAAAGATGCATGCACTGACCACAGGGTACCCGTATTCTGATTGCTGATTCCAGCAGAATAACATGCCAGCTCACATTGATCATCTCAAACTGGTATTATAAAAGTTCACTCAAATGGCCTCCACAGTCATCAGATCTCAATCCATTAGAGCCCCTTAGAGATGTGGTGGAACAAGAGATTCATCTGTGCGAGGCTGTCATCACTGTGGACCAAAATCTCTGAAGAATAGCACTTTGTTGAATGTGGCCTTGAAAAGTTAACGGTAGTCCTATCTCTCAATATCACACTTTTATAGTTTATAGTTTTATAGTTTATAACTCTAATAGAACACCTATTGGATTTAGTGGACGTTGACTATGTGCAAAATATATTTACTTTAAATATGTCCTTCCTTTGCCATGCTTCAACAGCTACCTGATTGTGTCATTTTGATTGTGTGTGGGTTATGTAGAAGAAAAGTATCAGTGACAGCATGTGGGTGAGCGCCCATTTGTCTATGCATTGATTCTGATTAGAAGTGGCGGTTCTTGTCTGCCAGTGGAAGCCTGTAATTAAAACCTGAAGTTCTTGGCATGTGCCATCATTATGTGGCCATACTGCATGTCTTTCAAGTAGGTGTATGTGCACTCATCGTATTGATGACTCAGTGTCCTCGTGTGCTCCTGTGTGCGCATCTGTGTGTGTTCGAAATCTCGCTTCTGTTACAGGAATATGAAAAGTTTGCTGATTGAAGTGTCACTTTGGTCCACTGATTAATGAGATTTTTAGGCAAGTGTGACAGTTGTATGGAACCTACCAATCAACCAACCAACCAGTCAGTGCTCCCTATTCAGAGAGCACTGACATGAGATCGATTACCTCGTGTAGAAATAGCGCCAGGTGGGGGGAGTGTGTGTAAAGTGGACATGACTCTGTCACATTAGCCACAGCAATGATAATGCCATTTAGCATCCTGACCAAATTATTATTTTGGTAAATTAATAATTAATATATTAAGTTAATGGGCAAAAATCATTTTGAATAACAGAGTGACTATCTTTGAAGTGATGGTTGAACTGATTGATTGATTGGTAATTTATTTCAACATATGAACAATATACAAGTACGTTTAGAAAAGAAATGAGAGAAAAAAAATATACTATACAAATTACATACAAAAAACATTCTGATTAATTTACATGTTGAAACTGAAGAATGAATTTAATAATACCGCTTTAGATTTTTAAAGCAAAACAGAATAATTAATGAAGGCCTACTTCGATGCAATTAAAGCTCCACAGTTTGAAGTATTTTTGTATTTTTATAATTGTTGATTTGTAGTTTGTCATATCAAGTCATTTTAATTACCAATTTGGGAATTTTATTTTGCTCATATTAATTATGTTTATTTTATTGTTTATAAAACTTTATTTCTGGTTTAGTTTTTATCAATTTTGATTTGTTTTTTAACTTTCACTACTCTGTGAATTTACCCAGTTGAGGTCGACAAGATATAAACGAATCTTTAATAAGCTGTATGGATGATGGCAAACGCCTAGACGCTATAAAGCTAGCAGAAAAGATAGTATTCATTGAGTGAATGTAATCAGCATCATCACCTTAACTAGAAGTTGATGTCCTCACCTGTAATGTGACCAGACATTCACCACAATTACTATAGGTTGCTCTGCTCCAGTCCAAAAATGTGCATCATTTAAAAAAAAGAAGCTATAATTCAGCAGCATGTTATGTATAGATCCAATATCTAATTTAAAAACTTATAACTTGACTTTAAAAAAAAAAAAAATCTCTCTTCTTCCTCTCCTGTCTTCTCTGTCTTGCATCTTTCTTTACCTCTGTTTCACACAACAACATGTTTTTTTCTCTCACTGGCAAATTCAGCAGTTGTCTGCTAGCAATACATTAGCTAGCAGACACCTTTTGTGACAAACTGCCCAGAGGTAGTTTTTGTGTTTGGTGATATTTGTAGAGCTGTTTGAAAATTTGCATTTCATGCTCAGTCTTGTTCTGGAGCTCTAGCTAAATGTTACCAGAGCTTTATTTACATCTGCGCCATGAACGGATTACAGCAAAGACAAGGAGAACTATATGTTCTGAAGTGTAAGCAGCTGTGGGATGTACTTATTTTCTATAACTCATATCTCCATACTGTCCAAGAAAGGGACACCAGATTGCAGAGCATGAAAAAAATGAACTAATTTGACAGTAATATGCGTTAACCTGCCTATCAGTTGTAATTACTCAATAATTAAAGGCTCCAAAAATGCTGTTGTGGATAATTAAAGCGGGATTTAAGAGGTTCAAAATATGTATTCCTATACAAACATAACGCTTCACGAAGGCAACTCACTCAGTTATGTAGACATCCCAGTTTTAACAAACATGCACCAAAACCTCATCATCCTTGTTGTAAGGACAAACCTGACCAAACTGACAGAGATGAACTCTTAACACATTTTCTTTATTCAGTACTTTTAGCTCATTTTTCCTCCTAAAGCCGTGTGTGTGTTTTATTTCGTTTAACACAATGTTTCTGTCTTTGTTTTTCATTTACGCTAACTGAAATCTTGCAGGATTGTGCCACTATTTGACACTTGTGCAAACGAGTACATGCCTTCTTAGATCATCATTACAAGTAAAAATAGGCTTTCGCAACCTGCTACTCATCAGCAGTACGGCAGCATAATGCAAATAAATATTTAATGAGAGCTGAAACTACAAGACAAAATGTCACAGGAATTCTGTCAAAGACCAGAGACGGGAACGCAGGAAATGGAGTTCTACTGTTCTACTTCACGCCTCAGAGTATCACAGTACATTTTACGCTGCAGGCTGTAAGAAGTGAAGCCAACGTGAAACCCACAGGTGGGGACTCCAGTAATAATGCAGTCTTGTTTTCATCTTTTGCCTCCCTCTTGCTCATATAGAATAGAGTAGTAGTTATACTGCAGTCATATTACTGCCACACTTTCTCTCTCTTATCAACACATTGTCAGTTATCTCAGGATATGACTCAAGACTTTTTGCCTTTGGCTGGTTATCAACCCTCAGTACCTTATGAGAGTAAAATATTTCCTTAGCAAGTGCCAGAAACAACTCGTATATTAAAGCAGTTTTTGTTTTTTGCTCATCGTATATTTCGTATATTATTTATTATCTAAATTAGGAAATGTTATTGTATACTAGTCTTTATTCAGGTGAATCTATTTGGAAAACCTGCATTTGGGCTGCTAATGGTTTATTTATTATTCAATTATTATTCATTCAATTTACAATCCTGTGGCCTGAAATGGATTTAGATCCATTATGTTAAGGTTTTCTTTCAACTGAAGATAAGTGATATATGGAACTGACCACTGTATCGATCATCTGTAAAGCCAGGGGGTTCTTGTGACCTGTACAGCATTAGTAGGCTATTTTCTTTCTAATTGAGTCGCTTAATTTATGTGTTGTTGTTTTGATCTTCTTTTCTCCTGACTTAGGTATTGACAAACTAATCCGTCTCCGCAAGCCATCATGGCATCGGCTGACATTAAAGGTAAAACAAAAGAGTGTTTCTCGCCTTACGCTAGTGAGAAAATTAGGAAAGGCGATGATATGAAAATGTTTTTAGTCAAGGTTTCTGGAGGGAAGTAATCCATTTTCAGCTGTGAACAAAAAGACTCCCAATAGCTGCACATTAATGTTGATGTCAAGCAACATTTTAGTTTGAGTCCAGCGCCCAGGGCACAGTGATAACAAACTACCTTTTTCCTCACTGTATTAAAGAGTCGTTTCATTTAGAGAAGTCATTGAAAAGCAACACATTATGACCTATTTAATGTAAAACGCATATGTAGTACTGTGGAAGTGCTTCAGCATTGAATGTTTGGAATTTTACCCACCGCACAACATCAGGCGGGATCATTTTCCAACGTCAGCGCAAACATACAGCAAGAGTAATAACGACAAGAAGAACAATGATTTTCCCACAGCAGATTTGTGCCATGTGTGGAGCAAAGCAAAAAAACAGTCTTGACTTTAAGACAGTTGGCAAATGTGCTTGTTCACAAAGGCTTAAAATTAGGGTGTTGAAACTCAATAGGAAGAGATGATTAGATGCAATCAAAATGCATGTTATGCATACAAACAACCTAAAAAGCATCAGGCTTTTTAGGTTGTTTGTATGCATTAAGTTAAAAAGAACTGAGACCACAGCTGAAACTCAAAACTAGACACTTTGACTATCCCTAACTACTCTAGAGCATTACCCCTTTTTTCTAAACATGAAAAAACCAAATGGACCAGTGCTTTCCTAAAGAAGAAATTTATTTAAGTTCATTTTCCCCATAAATAGATGTTTCAGGCTGTCAGTGTCATTGTATTATCCATGAAAAGAATTCTGGAAGTGAAATAATTCTAAAGTAATCCCCTGAAATGTCTGGAAAGGAATCATTGATAAGTGGTAGCCATAAAGGAAAGTAGATAAGGCCTGTATCTGAAAAGACAGGCCCTTATCAGTGGTATTATAAACTAAAATGTCCTCTTATCGGTTATTCGCTGTTTAATGGCACTCAGAGCAAGGTGAATAAAGTAAAAAAAAAAAAATTTAAAAAGGCACAGAAGTCAGAGTAATATCGTTCTTGGGAACAGAAGGATTACTTGAGTGTGTATATATACACAGTCTATTAAGCATTTTCATTGGAGGGTATTCATGGACTAAGTGACTATTAGTAAAACAAGATAAATTAAGAAAAAAGCACTTACATTAGAAGCGCATAATCACAGAAAAATGACTGAGAATCACATTCCTGTGAGTAAACGTGAGGAAGCTGTTGCCATGGGATTAATGACCCCCCTCTCTCGTGTTGAGCCTGTTCAGCTCCAGCTGTGCACGACAGAAGTGGAGCCGAGCGCAGCGGCAAGCCACTTGCGTGTGCTGTGATCTTTCAGGTATTGTGGCAGTACTGTCCACATGAACAAAATAGATTCGCAGTCCAAGAGACGTGTCTGTGAATTGTCACAAATGCAGTTAGTGGGAAAGAAAAGCAAAGAGCCTTACTGTAACAGCAAAAGCTGTGTTTGTACAGTTTTTTGTTTGATATAGACATCGGCAGTGGAATCCCCTGTCCATGTTCACAACAACGAGGAAATCCCCCTGGAGAATGTGGTGATGTTGCAGGTCTTTGAAGCTCACAGTTTCTGAAACATGTTACACAGCGTGATAAATTAGAGGTGAAGTGATACCCCAGTCAAAATCACAAACACAAATTTGACTTTGTAAGCATTGCCAAAATATTTTCTGCAGTGCTTTTGTACTGGACTGATTAATTACCATTAGGTGTTCTTATTATAGTGACCACCCTGTGGAGAAACTCAGAGGATAGTTTTCTTCTGTCACTGCAGCTGCTCATGTATCGTATCAGGAGTAGTGTTTATAGTCAAAATGAGACTTTAATCTCCACCGTAGAAGGGATACATTGGTGGTAATTAGCTAAATGACATCTCTTCAAGCAGGAGTTAAAATTGTCATTGGCTAATTTCACATCTGATGGGCTGCAAGTTTAACTGTGACACGGCAGCTGCAATGACTGCGAGCTTTTGTTTGATGTGGCTCCCCATAATCACGCTGACAGCCTCTTGACAGATGTTTGACAGAGTGGTTTCAGGTTCACCGAAGTACCTGTAAGTGGAGTGCGTGATCAGAGAGTGAAAGTGGGGTGTGCAATCACCATCACACAGGCACAAACACACGCTCACCGCGTCCTCCTGTTCTTATCCCAGTCTCCCTTCGACCCTTCTATTCTTACTCATTCTCTGTCTCTCTCTACTGGTGGCTGATTAATATTGGATGGCAAATCTGTCATTATGTTTCCTACCAGGGAAAGCGATTACAAGGTTGCATATATGAATATTATGCAGGCATTTCTCTGTAAAGGTACACAATCCAGGATCAAAACGATGTTAATAGTGTGGTAGAACTCCTCTGTAATTGCAGCAGCATCAAAAGAGAACGTGCTCACGGTGGTGTAGCACCTCACATTGTCACCTTTTTAATATCACAACATGGAAATGTTCCAGCTTTCTCCTCAGTATAGTGAACATCACTCTAAAAACTGTTGGCTGCCTCTGGCTTTCACACGTCAGTTGTAGTGCGCCCACAACAGGGAGGAATCTCAACAAGAGATTTATGGGTGCCCTGGAGGTCCAGACGCCTTGTTGGATTACCTGATTGCCTGTGGTTTCAATTTCGCATTATAGGAGATTTACAAGTTCAGGAAAGGATTTGATCTGTGAAAGCATTTGCTTATGATATTATGGCTCGGTGTGCTGTCTGGCTGATGTGTGTGTCACACAGTAGAGGTGTCATTATACATGAATAGGTTTAGCTTTTTTATAATTTCTAGCAAATTATTGTACCAGTATGAACTCTTTGTGTTTCCTACATGATGGTGCATCATGTGTAAATGACATATTGTTTTCTACTTTTAGCTCTTTCCCCAGACACATGGGCTTTATGTTAAAGTGTTACCTGGTAAGTATTAGATCTATGATGCCTAAATTTGGTGTCAGGGCGTTCACTAAGGTTTTCTTGGTACAGTGTGCACATGTTTGCTGTCAGAGCTACCAATACAATGCTGGATACACTTCTCAGATATTTTGGTTCACATCACTGGCATGATAGCATCACACAGTTGCTTCAGATTCGTCAACTGCACAGCCATGCAAATCTGCCGTTCCACTAATTGAGATCTAATTTATGTTTTATTAGTTTTCTTATTTATACAACATATACAACAAATTCAATTTAATCACCGTGAGGGGGAAAGCAAAACCAAACCGAACAACAACAGAAGAGACAAATGGACCAAAACAAGACCAAACAAAACACAAGAACAAACAAACCAAGAAATACAATGACATTATACAAAATCGGGCCTCCCATTTTGTACATATTTCAACCATTTCAACCAATATTCTTCAAATGAGTCCGCCTAGCACTTTAGCCTAAAAGTTATTCTTTCCATAACAAAAATATTATATATCACATCAATCCATTCATCTATGGTAGGAATATAAGATAAGATAAGATAAGATAGAACTTTATTAATCCCTCGGGTGGGTTCCTCTGGGAAATTCGACTTCCAAAAAGCACAGCAACGACCAAAGTCCTCTTTAATCCTCTTTAATCAAAAGGCGAGTTATGGCCTTTTTGCAAGCTACCGACAGCACACTGAAAAAATATTTATCCGGTTTGCATAGATTAAGACTCTCTAGGTTGCCTAGGTACAATAATGTAAAATGAAATTGTATTTTCTTTTGGAAGATTGTTTCCATGACCTTATGTATTTCCTTCCAAAATGGAACCACACAGGGACATTCCCAAAAAATGTGAAAATGATTTGCTGTTGCATGTCCACAATGCCTCCAGCATGTTGGACATGTTGGACAGCAGGATGGATCCATGCTTTAATGCGATTTATGCCAAATTCTAAACCCTACCATTGTGCACTATGCTGCAGCAGGAATCAAGACTCTTCAAACCAAACAATGTTTTCCAATCTTCTATTGTTCAATTTTGGTGAGCCTGTGAAAATTGTAGCCTTAGTTTCCTTTTCTTAGCTAATAGGAGTGACACCTGGTGTGATCTCCTGCTGTTGTAGACCATCTGCTTCAAGGCTATACTTGGAGTAGAAGATGCTCTCCTGGTAGCAAGTGGCTACTTGAGTTACTGTCGCCTTCCTATCAGCTCAAAGCAGTCTGGTCATTCTTCTCTGATGTCAACAAGGCCTCGTCACCCATAGAACTGTTTTTTACACCATTCCTGTGTAAACCCTAGAGACAGATTTGTGGAAAAATCCCAGGAGAGCAACAGTTTCTGAAATACTCAGACCACTCGGTTTGGCACCAACAACCATACCACGCTGAAAGTCCTTAAATCAAAATCACCTTTCTTTGCCATTTATCTTTCTGGACCGTGTCCATATACCTAAATCCATTCATTTGCTGCCACGTGATTGTCTATAATCACGAAGGTAAACAGGTGTACCTAACAAAGTGACCAGTGAGGATAAATAAATATTTCACAAAATAGTACTTTTTTTATGATATTGTATTTTACTTTCAATCAGAAAAATAATAACTCAAGTGATGCACTAATGAAAGAACTCGTTGTTAAAAGTATGTGTTTTGTATGAATAATACATAACCATGACAAGTCCATAAACCTGGTGTATTGTCCGTATATATTGCTTCATTTATCAAAGGCAACCACCATCCCTCCATTATAGATTATTATAAAAAATGTATTATTTTATCATGGACAATGTATGTAGGCTTCATTTTTATGTTGTATTTAAAATGGTTGACATAACATTGCAGTTCAATTTCAGTGCGGATGATTACAGTCAATAGATAAACGTCCAGAGGAAACCAGTCAAATCTAAAACACTGACTTATACATAAAAAAAATAGCAATGAAAACAATAATTTGAGAGTGCAATATTTGCGAAGCCTGTCATCTTTGTAGACACACATAGATCTGTCTGCCTGAAAATTGTGGGTTTAATATTCTTTAAGTGTTGAGAAATCGGCAAAAACATAGAATATACTCAGCTGCTCTGTTCATTTTATCATCCTGGAGAGAATTTCTTTCTGGAAATATGTCTCAGATTTATGATGTAGGCTGTCATGACCTTATCCTCTTAAACTTGTGCTTTTCAAGTGCTTGTAAAATGAAAGAGAGTTGTTTTATCAAGATATAAAAGGGTCAGGGGAGCTCACAGTTGCAACTAACAGTAATTTTCAATTTTCTGCCAAATTGTAAATGATCTAAGAAACATGTTCTTGCACAGTCCTCTGTCAACACTAAATCCACTTCTGCTTGCTTCTGTTTCACAGTCTTTATGTGCATTCATGCTTTTCTACGTGTTGAATACTGATATTGTGGTTCTTCTGTTCTTCCCACTTCTCTCTGGCATTCATTTGCCCTTCTTTTCATTGTCTTTCTTCCTATCCCTCTGTGCAACTGCCTTTTATTTTGAAGCCTTTTGTTAGCAGAACTGTTAACTGAGTGCATATTTGCTGGCCACCCACCTGCTAAAAAACTGTGTGACACGTCTGGGGAATTACTGCAGTTGAGTTTGTTGCAAGGAACTGTGGCAGAGACTAAAACCAAATGACCTCTGAGCTTATGTGCTGCTCAATTAGAAGCAATAAGTCCTTTCTCTGATTACATTCTCTGTAAAAGAATTCATCATCACACCTTAAACTCTGTTCCTCCATCTCCTCTTCTACTAATGACAAGTAGGGGGTAGAAAAAAAAAACTAAACTAAAATGATTTAACTGCGCTCTGCCTAGTGAGGTTAGAAGGCAAAGAAAATTGTAAGTAGGAAATTCATTGACAGTCATCTGTGATTCTGTGGAAAGATGCGAGCGGAGGAAGGAGAAGGAGGGCTGAGATAAGAGGAAAAGCAATCTCAGAAGTGAATACATTAAAAGCTGAAGTACGCTGATGAAAGTTGTCAGAAGCTATGAAATACATAACAATGAACAGCTCTGCAGCTGCAGCTCTTTGTTCTGCTTATCATAACAGATTCATATACAAAAGCAAGGTGACTGCTAATGGTGTTATTTTATGTTAGAGTTGGTTTATGTGAAGCATCCTCTTTTTTGAGTGACAAAAGCATGCATTCCCGCTGAGTGATTCCCATAATTTTGGAGATTTGTAGTTGACCGTCTGCTGCAATTTTGAGTGAACTGAACACATTTTACTAGTAACAAAAATGCTTTTTGTTGAACTGCCAGGATTTGAATGCAGGCTAATCAGAATAGAGGCTCTATGTTCACGGGACTGTCGATGATCTCTCAGTGATGCAAGAAGACGCTGTGAAAATATGCGGCCGTATTCTGAACTGCTAAATACGCGAACTAAGTCACGGACACAAAACGACCTCCATTCACCCCCCCCTCCTCCTTCTTGTCTTCTAGTCTGTTTGCTCAGGCACACGTAATCCCCTGCATCAATGTTCTCCTTTGATACTTACATAAACACTCATGCACAGTGGAAGGTTAACAGCAGTTGGTCTTTCTTGGGCAGCATGAGGTCAAATCAGCTTTAGGGGATTTAAGGAACAATCAGAAACTAAGCCTTTGAGGGAAAACAACACTTCAGTCCACAGACATGCATGAAGTGCTTTCCAATCATTCCTTGACTCTTTTTGTGTGGAGCTGGAAGTGTCATGATTGAGTTTTCAGCCCATTAAATCTGTTTAGAGCAGAGTGGTCACTGATGCTTTTTATTGTGTGTAGTCAGACTAAGCTTGCTGTAAGGATTGACACTGACAGTAAACGAACCCTTTTAAGGTAGCAGGTATCAAGGATAGGCCAAGTTTTCTATCATCACCCATTTCTCACCATCATACTTTATATTAGGTACACCTATACAGAATCCTATACCTACACACACATGCACACACACGCACCCAGAGGACACAAATACACTCAAATCCTACACCTGGAATTTCTGATGTGGTGATACAATGGTCAAACTGGCACAGCATGCAGGATGGAGCAGAAAGCTGTACTGTGATTAGTAGGTCGATGTCATACGGGAACAATCGATTTGACATTGAGCGCCGTAGGCCACTGTACACACCAAATGTGAATCACACTGTCAGCTCAAGATCACCCTTAGCTCTCCCCGAAAGAAATGACACAAAGATCAGGCAGGCAGGGGTACAATGACGGGCCCTGTTGCTCTTAAAATACACAAAATATTATGAATCCAACACATTTTCATTGCCAAGGTTTGAGATTACATGAATTTGTTTTGTTCTCATGTTAGCTTGACATGTTTGGTTCATGTCAAGCTAACACTCAGCCACAGATTAAAGGTTTATTATTTATTTCTGAATCATGTATTCTCTCTCTCTCTCTCTCTCTCTCTCTCTCCCCCCCCCCCCCCCCCCCCCCCGTTTTGTCCAGATTTGTGTCTCAAGTAATTTGTTCCTTTGATAACACATAGAGGCTTATTGTGTACTTTTACATGCATGTGGTAGATGGAGTAGATTTCAGTATATAGTCTCTGTGTGTGCTCCAGTGTTTAGATGGGTAGGGTATATACTGACTTTATTTCATAGTGCACAAAATAGCAATAGCAACAATAATCAGTTTACATAAGCACAGGACTGGGAGAAAAATTATACACACATTATCGAGGGATTTGAGATGAATCACTGGTTAATATTAGTTGGATTGGTATTGTCTGCTGTCCTCTAGATGCATTATTTCTCCCCTGGGATTTTCCTGTGACAGTAATCCTTTATTCTATTTGAGGATACAGACAAAATTACTAGAATGACTGTTTCAGACTATCCACAGACACTCATATGTCAGGTCATCTCATGTGATCTGATCTGCAATGACATGGTCTTAAAGGTCCATCTGACCTTGTGACAAAGCAAAATAGGTTAATTTATAAAGACATCCACAAAAGCCTATTTCCAAAAGTTATTTCAAAGCAGATTTTAAACTTTTTAAAGTGTTTATAACTGGAGGTTAATGGTTCCTCTAAACTATACTCCTCACTGATTTTACAAATTAAGTTTAACCTTAGGCAATGGATGTTTTACCAGAATAATGAAAATCTCACTGTTTCCTGTGAGCTCTTGCTGTTTGTGGGTTTTTTTTTTTTTTTTTTTTTTTAAATGACATCAGAAACAGCAGTATGCGACATTACGTGATGGCAGAGCTTCAGTTCATCCTTTGTCATTTTTTTTTTTTTTTTTTTTTAATAAATAGGACAGGGGGAATGAATGAGAGAAAGAGGGGGAGAGAAAGAAAGAAAACCAAAGGGGAGAAGAGACGGTGAGAAGGGGGGGGAAGAGAGAGAGAGAAAAAAAAAGAACTCCTGGGTCACCTGTATGGAGAAAAAAAAAACAAACAAACAAAAAAAACAAACAGAGGAGACAGCAAACAACAAAGAGCAACATAATAATAGAGAAAACAAAGCACCATCACAATAAACTAGCTAGTCATAGATATCAATATTTACTAAATAATAAACGATATTGTGCAGCACGCAAGATAGACAGCGCACAGTGTGCTTTGAGGCAGCAGCCAAGAAAGCTTTAGTCCGCGTCTGTGAATACCCATGTGTGCATACCTGTGTGGATCAGCATGCTTGCATTCCAAAGGTTTCTTGCTGTTTGTGTTTGACACAGCTTTATATTTCCATCCATCTTCTACTGCTTATCCAGGGTTGGGCTATGGGGGGCAAAGGCATAAGCAGAGATTCCCACAGATTCCATATCCCCACCCACCTCCTCTCCGTATCCCCACCCACCTCCTCTCCATATCTCCACCCACCTTCTCTAGCTCATCAAGGGGAGCACTAAGGTGTTCCCAGGCCAGCTGAGAAATATGTCTCTGTAATCTTTAATCTCTCCTGAGTGGGTAGCTCAGGGTCTTCTTTTGATAGGACGTGCCAGGAACATCTCACCCAAAAGACCCCCATAGGGAATCTTTTTAGATGCCCAAACGACCTCAACTGGCTTCATTTGATGGAGGAGTACTGGCTCGAATCTGAGTCCCTCCTGAATGACTGATTTCCTCGTTCTATCACTAAAGAGGAGCCCAGCTATCCTTTGGAAGAAGCATATTTCTGTCATCTGTATCCATGAACTCATTCTTTCGGCCAGTACCCAAAGTTTGTGACCATAGCTGAGGATAGGTACGTAGGTAACCAGATAAAAGGACCAGTGCAACATTCGCATCACTGTACAGGTAAGAAGCAATAAAGGGACCAGTTCACCCTGCCTGGACCAAAGTTACTGGGATCCCACTCAGGCTGGCATATGTAGTGTGATCGCCCTATAATTGGAGAACACACTCCAGTCAGTTCAGAAGCAGTTGAAGAAGTTACTTGAAAAAAAGTAATCAGTAACTGATTACTGATTGCTTCCCCCAAAAGTAATCCCATTACTTTACTGATTTCTTCTTTTCAAAAGTAATTAGTTACTTAGTTACTTAAATTTCAACAGCTGAAAAATGTTTCCTACATGAACATGGCTCGGTGTCTCTTGTTTACTGTTTTCTTTTACTAAGGCAAGATCAACATATTGCCTTAGTAAAATAGTTATAATAGATAAGATAAGATAGAACTTTATTAATCCCTCGGGTGGGTTCCTCTGGGAAATGTATGTAGCCTTCAGCAACATTAGGTGTACATTGCATTAAGACTTAAAGACTGAGAGAAGATGACGAGTTACCCTGTGTTTACACCTGTCCAGTCTGAAGGCACACATGTTTGTCTAATCATCTTCACATTCACAGCACACAATGATGGTAAATGGAGACTCTGGCCCTGTCACAGTCTTTATAATATTAACATAAACTGCAGCTCAGGTATGTGTGTCTCTGGGTTTCCCAAGCACACACACATCTCGAGCTAAACCTCCTCTGAGAGGATGGTGTTGACATCAAAGGAGAATCGTGTAGTTTTATTGAACTAAAGAGCCACACACCTCAAGCTGACCTTCGCTGAGAGCATAAAATATCCTTCCTTCCTGAAATGATCGAAGAGTTTGTTCACAATCACTCCGGCTAGATGCAATTGCAGTCCACACTGTAACTGCTGATTGATAGATGGTGGCAAACCGCTGTAAATCACAGGAAATGCTCCATCACCTACCAACCAAATGCTTTCTTTTTTCTT
This sequence comes from Copadichromis virginalis, assembly GCF_057382275.1. Lineage (NCBI taxonomy): Eukaryota > Metazoa > Chordata > Actinopteri > Cichliformes > Cichlidae > Copadichromis > Copadichromis virginalis. The sequence goes on from NC_140629.1 coordinate 27,111,940, forward strand.
TTTTTTTATATTAGTTATGCTTGTATGGCTCCGTGCTACTCCTAGAATTATGAAGTGTTGTGTCACTTCCTTCTGTCAGATAACAAGCTATTCTGGTCAAAAGATTATGGCAAACAAATGATGTTTGTGAATGACTGCAGCACTGATGGCAAACATGATGACAATGAAGGCAGTTTCCCCAGTTTGCACGCTCCACGTTTTCCTGAATTTAGTAGCTAAATGGTAATAGACAGCTTCAGGAACTTTCTAGATAAACATGCTAACAATGCCCATCTATCTGCTGATGCAGGGAACCTGCTGCTGTTTATTATCTGTGATGCATGATACCCATCTGATGCACTCTTCAAACCTAAACTGTCTAAATGTGTAGAAGAAACGGGTGTTTTCATACTTGTGGGTTCTAGCAGTCCTTCATGACAAACATACACACACTTGCTCAGACTCACAAAGGCACCCATGTTCACACGCCTCACGTCCCATATTTTTTTTAAATCATTCATTAACAATTAAAAAAGAAAGAAAGAAATTGAGTTGAATTTTACTAAAATAAGGATTAGCATTTATCATCAGCAACCTACCTGGAACCTGCCTCATAACATTAGAACCACTGCATTAATGGTTAGTGTTTTCACCTGCAACCTTTCAACCTAATAAGACTCCTAATAGATGTAGAAAGATCCTCATCTCATATTCAGGTTCAAACAGAATTTGTTTCCTCTAATGTGATTGCACTTAATATAGTTGGGTGTGTGTGTGTGTGTGTGTGTGTGTGTGTGCGCGTGCGAGCGAGCGAGCGATGACCTTTCATTTTAAGATACAGGCTGCAATGCCAACATTAACTTTAATATGCTTGCAGTGCCACTTATGTGTGCTTGTGTCTGTTTGGTAATTTTCTTGTGCAAACCAGACCCTCTTGTGCTAAGCTGAGGGAAGTCGCACACCTGGGGATGTGTTTATCAAGATAAGACGTCTTACTGAAATCTGTTTTTTTTTTTTGCCTTTGAAATTGCTCTTTAGCAGCTGCAATTTTGTAGCTTCAGATGAAAACAAAAAGTAGGCTGTTTTGGTTTTTGTCAATTTTTGTTTGAGATGGTTATTATTCAATATTTCCAAAAGCTTCTTGAAGTGATCGAGATTGCAGGAATCAGGAGTCCTAAAAGGAAATTGAAACAGAAACAGAAAAATAATGGATTATTTGGAAACGCTAAAATGGGCCTTTTTCCTAACTATTTCACCAAAGAGCCAATCAACATCTAAATTGAAACGCATGAATCCATCATGTTGTTTCACCAATACATGCACACACAGTATAGATTCACAACAGCTTCACTGACAGGATATTGTTGTGTACTTCATTTTTCTTGGGTAAATGGATCTATAATGTGAATTAGTAAAGCATTTGTTTGGTGTCTTGGTTAGCTGAAGACCAGCAAATGCGAGCACCTTTTGGGAGGTTTTGGGAGTCTGCTTTTCTGGTACTGTGGAGGAAAATCTTCAGCAAGGATCTTAGAGAAGAAATTGTTGCTCCCTATGAGTCTTGGAAAGGCATTTCCAAATAATTTCAAGTCCATCATTCTACACTGAGGAAGATTATTCACAAATTGGCAATCCTCCCAGAGATTCTTCCCAGAGAGCTGGGACATTCCAGCAAATTCATCATGTTTAATGTTCATGTTCATTACAGTACAATTTGAAAAAGATAATGATGTATGATCATGCTTCCGTGTCCAAACTACACTGCGTTCATCAAGGCTGTTGTCTTTTTAACGTGTTTAAATGCTTTGTATCGTGTTCTATTTAAAAACAAACCCCTAAAAATAGTCAGTGATCACTGTTGGCCTCTCTGGATTTTTATTAGTACTATTCATCCGCAGCACGTTTTAAAGCTACGTTTTTAAAACCTTACCATGTAACTGCCGCCCATTGGCTCACGGTTTGCCAGACACCAAACTTCTACCTCTGTTAAACTTTATAAATCCTGTTTTTCATGGATGCCTGGATGTTTATCTTTAATGTTACACCTGGTTGAGCAGCTATGTTGATCATTTTATTAAAGACAGTTTTTAACTCTCGGTGATGCCACATTGTTTGCTTGAGTTTGGGAACTGAATCAGAATCAGAATCAGAATCAGAATGGGTTTATTGCCAGATGTTGAGGTTTACAACATTAGGAAATTGCTGCGGTGCTTCAGTGCAGACAATAAGAATTAAAGTGCTATGTAGAAAGAAAGATATGTGCATGAGATATACATGAGATATATACATGAGAATAAGAATTATGAGTGCTACGTAGAAAGATATATACATGAGTGCAGGTGGTGATCAGTGCCAAACATGAAATGATGCAGTGACACAGCGTAGGGTCATGTGTTAGTGGCGGGGACAATCATGTGGTTATTGTTCATGTGTCCAACAGCAGAGGGGAAGAAACTGTTCTTATGGCGAGAGGTTCTGGTGCGAATGGACCGGAGCCTCCTGCCTGAGGGGAGCAGGTCAAACAGACTGTGTCCAGGGTGAGAAGGGTCAGCTGAGATCCGGGCTGCACGCCGCAGTGTCCTGGAGGTGTACAGGTCCTGCAAAGATGGGAGTCTGCAGCCAATCACCTTCTCAGCAGAGCGCACAACACGCTGCAGTCTCTGTTTGTCCCTGATAGTGGCTCCAGCGTACCACACGGTGATGGAGGAGGTGAGGATGGACTCGATGATTGCAGTGTAGAATTGCATCATCGTCCGTGTTGGCAGGTTGAATTTCTTCAGCTGCCTCAGGAAGTACATCCTCTGCTGGGCTTTCTTGATGACGGAGGTGATGGTGGGCTCCCACTTCAGGTCCTGGGTGATGGTGGTACCCAGGAAGCGGAATGAGTCCACAGAGGTGATGGGGGTGTCAGTCAGGATGATGGGGGGGAGTGGGGCTGTGTGCTTCCTGAAGTCCACAATAATCTCCACTGTCTTCTGGGCATTCAGCACCAGGTTGTTGTGGCTGCACCAAGACACCAGACGTTCAACCTCCCTCCTGTAGGCAGACTCGTCCCCGTCCGAGATGAGCCCAATGACGGTGGTGTCATCTGCGAACTTGATTAGCTTGACAGACTGGTGGGTGGAGGTGCAGCAGTTGGTGTACAGGGAGAAGAGCAGAGGAGAAAGAACACAGCCCTGAGGGGAGCCGGTGCTGATGGTCCGGGAGTCCGAGACATTCTTTCCCAGCCTCACATGCTGCTTCCTGTCCGTCAGGAAGTCAGTGATCCACCGGCAGATGGGATCAGGCACATTCATCTGGGAAAGCTTGCCTCGGAGATGGTCTGGAAGGATGGTATTGAAGGCAGAGCTGAAGTCCACAAACAGGATCCTGGCGTAGGTTCCTGGGGAGTCCAGATGCTGCAGGATGAAGTGTAGGGCCATGTTGATGGCGTCGTCTACAGACCTGTTGGCTCTATATGCAAACTGCAGGGGGTCCAGGAGGGGGGCCGTGAGGGTCTTGAGATGGGAGAGAACTAGGCGCTCAAATGACTTCATGACCACAGATGTCAGAGCCACGGGTCTGTAGTCATTTAGTCCAGTGATCCTAGGTTTCTTGGGGACAGGGATTATGGTAGAGGACTTGAAGCAGGCAGGCACATGACATGCCTGCAGTGAGGAGTTGAAGATGCCAGAAAACACTGGGGCCAGCTCGTTTGCACAGTGTCTGAGGGTGGCAGGAGACACACCGTCTGGGCCGGGAGCTTTCCGAGCATTCAGACTCCTAAACTGCTTCCTCACATCTGCTTCATGAATATGAAGAGTTGTGGTCGGAGGAGGTGGTGTGAAATCCTCTTTTGTGTGGGGTGAGGAGGGGGGTGTTGTAGGTGAACAGTTTGAAGGTGGTGATGGCTCTATGGAGGGGGGAGAGGTGGGGGAATGAGTGTCCAAAGTGCCTCTATTGTTGGGGTCGTTGGAGGTGTGAAGGCTGCCTGATGGCTCGTCAAAACGACAGTAGAAGTCGTTAAGGGTGTTGGCCAAGAGCAAGTCGTCAGTGGAGTGGGGGGTTTTAGGCTTGTAGTTTGTAATATTCCTAAAACCTTTCCACACAGAGGCCAAGTCATTCTCTGAGATCTGCTGCTGCATCTTCTCAGAGTGCTGATGTTTGGCAATGTCCACTTCTTTAGTGAACCTGTACTTGGCCTCTCTGTAGCAGTCCCTGTCTCCGCTTCTGAACGCCTTTCTCTTTTCCAGCCACAGCTTTTTGAGTTTAGGAGTAAACCAGGGTTTGTCATTGTTATAACTCACCCTGGTGCGTGATGGCACAATGCTGTCCTCACAGAAGTGGATATAGGAGGTGACAGTGTCCGTAAACTCGTCCAAGCTGTTAGAAGCAGCCTTCAATGTGTCCCAGTCTGTAGACTCCAAACACGTGCGAAGCTCCTCCACAGCCTCGTTGCTCCACAGTTTTTTGGTCCTCACGACAGGTTTGGAGAGCTTCAGCCTCTGTCTGTACGTGGGGATCAGGTGGATCATGACGTGGTCAGAAAGTCCGAGTGAAGCGCGCGGCACCGCGCGATAAGAGGAGGTTGCCAGGGAAATGCCTCTTCTCTCTAAACAGAACATGGAAGTACAGCTTCTGAACAAACCACAAGACCTCTGGAGCAATATTCACATGAAACTAATGAGCTGGGTTTTATTTCTCAACTAATTCAGCATATTGGGTGTGTTTCAGTAAGAACACCATATAATTTAGTTTGCCATAAAAAATACAGGAGTTTGTCCCTACAGATAATATGTCAAATGCAATATTGCAGAAAATATTGAATACAGCGTTTGCTGTAATTTGCTGAACTAAATCTTAAATTGGATTTTGTTTTTATGCCAGCTTTTGTTTTTTAGACACACTCTTTGTAAACTGCTCCCACTGTCATCTAACACAATTTTGAAGTTATAAATATTTCTAGGTTTTTATTTCCTAGTCTCTCATTTTGACTTCAGTTTTGAAATCGGGAGATCAAAGGGTTTAGGACTGTAGCGGTGCTAAACCCACTGCAGTTTACAAACAGCAGCCTGCTAGGCAATATCATGACACTTGCTAGATGCCAGAGTGTAGCCTAATGAACTGCTGCTTTTTTTTTTTTTAAACTGAGGTTGGCAAAATTGGAATACATATTAATTTTTCTCTGCTTATTTGCATTTTCAGTGCTGATTATATATCACTAGGCAAGTTTAAAATTAATATATTTAATCCAGTTAAATGAGGAATTTGATTTGACTGAATTTGCCCCATTTGCTCCATACTGTTTTCTGTTTTGTGGGATCCCACACGGATCAGTTTTAGGTCCTTTCATATTTAAGATTACTCACTTTATTTAGAATACTATAGAAGAAAAGTACATTTTTATTCCTGTGCTGAGGATAAAAACATAGAAGCTGTAAAATGTTGGCTCACTGCAACACTAGAGATAGTTTTCAAGCCAATAGTCATGTTTAAACCAGTCTACTTTTTTCATAGCAATTAGATAAATGAATTTCAGTTATTAGTATCCTATCTCCTCAGTATCACTATCATCTGCCTGTGGCTCAGGGGTACAGTTTTTATTGGTCGCTGCATGTCTGTCCGTTTTTTCCTTTTGTCTTATCTCATTATCAGGTTACTCTACATTAAATGATACTGAAAAGTAAGATGTCCATAGCAGATACATTATACAACAGTCAGACTGTCTGAGCAGCTATTGATTCAGCATCTCTAATCTATTAATTAATCATTTCACTTTGAATATAAAATAAAGCGTATCTGACTAGAGCACAGCTGTAGAAAATGGAATGTCTACTTTTAGAGCAGATTAACTAATGTGATCACCGTCAAATTAAATTAGTCTGTTTTTTATAAGACCAAAAATCGACCCAGCGGTTGAGCGGTCTCCTGACAATCCTTTTGAAGTCCCCTATGGCCACAGTGGTCATTTCAGAATTTTAACGGATCATTGTCACAGAACTTCTTAAAGGTATTCAAACCCTGGGGCTTGTTCTAGGCAATAGATGAAATTCATGATTTTTTCCCTTACATTTACCCAACTGAGTCAATTCTAAGTTCCTTTACTGGCTTTTTATCTGTGAGGCAGACTCTGGTGTTGATGGACCATACCTGAGGTGAGTGTTGTTGTGTCACTTTGGAATTACACGAGTAGAAGAAACAATTAAGTCAAAGCCTAAATCTATAGATATGCTATACTTAAACTGTACACATAATCCAGTTATATATAATAACACAGAGTTATGTTGTGTTTGCACTAAAGTGTTGCATAAACTGTGTCAGCTGATTTTCTAGGTGAGTCTTGAAAAAATTAGCTGCTAATACAGGATGAGAGTTACCAAAAGTGTGCAGTCGGTGTAAGTTTGTTTAGCATATTTATTTGTCTGGTCTGTTTGGAAAATTTCCGTGTTAACATGAAGCAGAGCAGAACAAAAACATAAATATGTATGATTTATCCCCCCTACAAATGTAAGTGCACTAAGGTCCACCTCTAGGCATGAATCCATTTTTAGTCATGAGGTGAAGCATCGCTAAAAAATCTAATTACAATGACCAGGACTTTGCTGTTAGGGTTTGACTTCTGAGGACCTTTTCATTATTGAATAAAGCTCCACGAAAAATCGAAAACCAACTTCTTTTGAACTTTTTCAAAGTTTCACCTTTGCCCCTTGCCCCACCAAATCATAATTAAAGCTTTGAGCCAGAACTACTGAGATATAGACTTATGATCTAATGGTGGCAGCTCCTGTGTCAGGCAGACGGCCAACGGGACACATATTATTAAATCTTGTCCTAGGCATTTCATTTGTATTCCTGAAAGAGAACACATTCTTCCATAATTTGCCTCAGGTACTGTGAAACACACACTGTGTCCACACTGCAATTGATCCCTATTGATTTTTACCTAGACGCCTTGTACTGTAAGACCGTCTTTTCCAGACAGATTTAATGTTTGAGTTCTTATGATGAGTCTGTGGTAGGGTGGATATGATTTGGATAAAAGCCCTGTGGGGATGTGAGTTACGCGTAAAACGATTTGGTGTGTGGGTCAGTAAGAGAGCCAAATCTGTCAGTCATTTCACTGCTTACCTTCTGTTTCTCTTATCCTTTGCTTGTCTGTACTTTTACACACTGAGGATGGCATATCTGTCAGGAAAAGAAAAGAAAAGAAATATTAAAAACTTATATGATGATTTACTCATGAAAGTGGCCACTTTCTCATTACTTTCATATATTGTTTTAGTAAGTATCCAAAACATACAAGTGTCATTTATATAATCTTATATCTGTTTTCACTCTTGTATGCTTTTCATACAAGTTTCACACAAGACAGATGCAAAATTTATAAGATTTATATATTATATCTTTTCCACATGGGATCCCTTGGCCATCCCTTAAATCTTGATTTCAGCCACATATGCCTGAGTGCTGACATAGTGCCATTACTAATGTGTTCTGTTGCTTGACTGCCTCTAAATTACAGTCCATCAGCAACTGACAAATGTAACTGTACCACAGTATTACATGATTTTCACCCCCTTTGTTCTACTCTCAGATTTACAACCTGTCTCTTGAGTGTAATTCAGAGTGATTAAGGCTGTTTATTAATCCCACGCCCCTGACCGTGATCCTATAATCAATCAGCTATATTACAAGTCTCGCACACTCTGACAAAAGTAAATTACATAGCTGATTTCCCATCATCCTCACTTTAATACCTCTCATAAATCACACATTAAGAGTAAAGCCTATATAGGCTGTATAGATCTGTGTGGATACATGCTGCCCTGTGCAAAATCACTGAAACAATTCATAGCTGCATTTGTGGAATGCATGTTGTTTTATATGTAGGCAAAATAAAAAAACAACACAAAATTACAAAACTTTAGTTTATAGCTTAGAAAGCAACATTTATTACTGCTATATATGCACTGAATACATAAAAGTAAATGAATAGGTTTATACTACATTAGATAGAAGATAATATTGTATTAATACTGATAAAGCTATTTATAGGCTGTTTGTGTGTGGGTGGGAGAGGAGCATTGATAACATGCTTTGCCTACAAATAAAAGTATAGTTGTTATTTCAGAAGAAAGCTACCCCAGTTACCCTCTCTACAGCTAATAAATGGATTGTGTCTGATGTCACTGGTTGCATCTGTTGCCAAAATGCCCAGAGCCTCTTAGTATATCTGGAAGCATATATTTTTTGTTTTTATTGAATAGTTCACTGCGACTTGCTGGGACACTGCATCTTGCCACAGAACTCTCTCACATTTTGTGTAATATGCAGATGAGCCCTAGTTTGTTCACTAATCACAGTGAGGGGAACTTGACTGACATGCAACAATGTTTTTCTGCAAAAGGCGATCACTGACAATTTCACAGTCTGTGCTACTCCCTAGTCCTTGAATTTTATGAGACTAAAGCGGTGAGTTTCACTCCAACCTCAGCTATCCCTTTGTGTCCATTCTTATCACTCGCATCTTCCTGTTTTGCAGATGACAAACTCAGTTGCTCTTAGTTTTTGCGCCTCTAGTAAACATGCAAATGAGTGCACTTCTAATTGCACAGCGTAAAATGTAGTTGTGTGCTTTATAATGCTGTATCTCAGGCATTTTGCACTTTTGGTCTATTTGTTTAAATTCTCTAAATAAAGGCAGAAGGCAGATTGAAAACTCTTAAAGAACAGAGAAGTATTTTCATAAAAAGATATGGATGAAAGAGCAGGTCCTGCTGTTTGAAGCTTGATGCAGTCACTCTCCCTGTTTTAGGAAATTATAGCACACTCTCACTAAAAGCATTGGTTGAGGGAAGCAGCAGCCCCCTCCGCATCTCCGTCCCTCTCTGTATCTCCGTCTAAATGTCGGTGTCTGTATCTCTCAACTACAAAGATGCAGATTTCATATCTCACACTTCCACCCGGAGGTGTGCAAGAAGTAAAGTGGCATTAGTAGATGACATAGCTACAAGTTAATATTGCTCAAAAATAGCTGATTTTTTTTTTTTAATTTCTATGATTTGCTCTGTTTCGGTGTTAATCCCTTTGATCGAGTGGAGTGCTGTCAGTCTACCCTGAAATAAATCGAAGTGGATGGAGGCAGAGAGCAGACTGGGAGCTCTTGAGTCATAGAGAGACTTTTCATAAAAAGTGCAAACACTATGGCACAGAACAAAGAGCAGACCCTGTCGTTTGAAGCTTGGAACAGTCCCTCTTCTATATTTTTTTTCTTTATGGAAAAATTGTAGACACACACACACACAGACACACACTTATCTCTCTCCTTTACTCCTTCTGCTTCTTTTTCTTGGTCTCATCTTTGACTTTCTCCATAGATACATAAGTTCATTATAAAAAAGAGCTTCACGAGGGAAAAAAAATCTTGATGGTTTCCACTTTGCCAAAATACACTTTGTCTGTTCTACAAAATAAAAGGAAGCAGCTTAAGATGAGACAGCAGCCTTGTCCTTTCCATGTGTCACCACGTCCAAACACAAAAGCAGCTTTGACATGCCTTACCCTTCTGGGATGAAAGATAGCTAAAATGATTTCAGTTGGGTAAATAAAATGGATAACTGCCACTGTCAAGACACAAAGAATCCATCTGAAATACATGCCGTCTAACCCACTTTGCAGCAGAAGGCAGTATACAGCTCATAGTCTAAGTCAGTATGTTACTTATGGGAAATGGCACTGTTTCAAAAAATGTGTCTTTTAGAAGAGATTAAGATTAAATAATGACTGCAGAAATGCGCCTATTTTAGGAGCCACACTGGCTCAAATTTGTTGATAGCGGAGAATTTCCAAGGGGCATGATTGTTAAAATAATGTTCAAAATTAAATTACACCCCAGATGTGAGTCTATGGTGTAAAGTCTTTTTTATTTATACTGTAACTGGTATTAAATGGTATTTAATTTAAATTTATTATTTTTTATGGGGGCATCACCAATTAAAGCAGGACAAATGAATTTCATAGTGTGGGTATCAAGGCGAAATTTTAAACTATTTGTGATTAAAAATGCATTCAAAGTGTGTGAGTAAACAATTATTGTGACTTTAAATTGTTCCTGTCTGAGCATAAAAAATGTATAATCCTGCTTGTATTTTTATTTTTTTTTAAAGAAACTGAATTATTGCTTCAAAATGTAAGTGGGTTACCCCATTCGTGTTTTAAAGAATACAAGTTGTAAGCTCTTTAAAATTTCATTTTACAGTAAATAATGGATTAAAGCATACATTTTCCATTTTCTTTTCAATAACAAATACCTTTATATAATCATGCAAAGCATGGCTTGTGATGTGTTTCAACAGAAACTGATGAGCTTGTGAAAACATTGAGCTGCCATGTCTATTGAGAAATGTCTGCTGTAAATATTCCGTATTTACAGACAAGTGGTCTTTCTAGAAAGAAATGATTCATTCAGATGCTGATATTGATGTAAAGACTATTCATAATAATAATTGATTTGCTGCTTTTCAACTGTAGCTTTTGTTGTAAACTATTCATTTATTAGAATAAAAATGTATGAGTATCTCTATTGCAGCCCACAGATATTATCTTATTAGGCAGGCGGTTTCAAGTGAAGAAATTAAAACAGGTCATTGGTGAAAAACAATTATGAATGACATAATTACTGTGATTATTCTTTTGCTTATCTTAATTTCAGAATATGAAATGTGCAGTGCATTGCCTTTGAAATGAACAGCTCTTTTTCTGAACGTGCTTAGATTGCAATTTTCTTTTCATACAGTCCAGTTTGCAAATCTAATGAGAAAAGAAAAGTATTTGGTCAGATGCTTAATTAAGGCCCTGGAGAGAGAACACGGTTTCCCTTTTTGTTTTGTGTGCCAAAGAAAATACAGCCCCTTTTCACCTTCTGAAGATATCTAGCATAGCAAAGCAAAGCAAAGTTATTCATGCAGACAGACTCAAGTCAAAAGGTTAAAAATGGGCATGTTGCTAGAGGGCTGTTGATCTGAAGTTTGATTTTCAGAAACCCCAAGCTCTCAAGTGGTAAACAAAAGAAGACCGTGCTTGAGTGTTAGAGACACTGTGGTGAAAGATTCAGTTAATTGAGCAAAGGCCTGAAATTGCTCAATTAAAAGCATTGGCATTCTGACAGGGCAAACAAGGCAACCAGTGCTGGTCTAGTGAAATTTAAAAATAGATATTAATTAATTAAAATGCATCAAAAGGAACTTTCTTCTTTAATATCAAACTGCATTCTGTCAGACAGTTTCTTAGCTGTTTGCACACACACTTAAATAACTGCCTATGTGTGGCTCTGGTTGCTCTGGAGGCAGGATTAACTCTGCTTGACTACAGTACTGGAGTCTGCAAATTTCATTGATGTGTCTGTATCCTGATAACAAGCAATTTGTTCTGGTCGTTTGCGCATGTGCATTTTAGTTAAACCTCTGGCCTCTGACCACTGACTCTAAAACAAGAATGCCAAATAATTTTTCCGCATCCAAGAGATGAAGCCAATGAGCGAATGCTTTATTTACAGAGTTTATGCACTTTCTTATTCATGTCCTTGCTCTCTCCACAGAGGCTCCCCCTCTTTTCTCCGCTCTTCTCGTTCCTGGCATCCTACTGAAATATGGGAGGCATGATTAGAAGATGAAAACCACCTGTGACCAGCCTCCCCTGTCACTGCCCACGTGAAACCTTTGCTCGATCCCTCCAATGCCACAAACTACACCGTACCAAATACCCCTTTGCCTGACTTAGGCCGGGGAGTTGTTCGGCCTAGCCTACTATCCCTTCCCTGACGACTGAGAGAGGAAGTCACCACAATCATCTGTGCCCCGACCTATGGCTCACCTTGAACTTAAAGGACTGGCGAGCCAGGACTCTAGGACCTTTCCCCACATATGCTGCACCCAGGTGTCACACCGGATAATAACATCACCCAGGTAGGCAGCAGGGCATGTAGCATGTGTACCTAGTACCCAGTCCATGACACATTGGAAGGTGACTGGGGCTTTAAACAAGCCAAATGGAAGTGGGCCAAATTGATGCAATTCATACCAAGTGAAGGACAATATTTTTTTCTTAGACTATAGAGCACAAGTGTCAAACTCCAGTCCTCGAGGGCCAGTGTCCTGAAACTTTTCCATGTATCCCTGCTGCAACACACCTGAATAACATAAATAGGCCATTAGGAAGACTCAACAGAACTTGACTGCATGCTGAGGTGGCAAGTCAGCCATTTGATTCATGGTACAGCAGCTCATGAGTGAATGAACATGGTGCAAAAAAAAAAAGTACTTGTAGAAGTACATTTTTCCAAAGACTTTACTTCACTTTAATTTACTTCAGTAGGGTTACGGGTTGCCACCTCAGCATGCAGTCCAGTTCTATAGATTCTTGCTAATGACCTACTAATTTTATTCAGCTGTGTTGCAGCAAATCCCCTCCTTCTAACAGTACGTGTTTCTATTGTTATCAGTGAACAGCAGCAGAGTAGAAGAGTTGATGTAAGAATAATTGACAATTCTTCAACCAGGGAGGAGTGCAGAAAGGTGAAGACATCAAGGAAGAGTGCAAAATACATAAGGCAGGCAGCGCAAAATCGGAGTTTTAATCTGGGCCAATTTGTCTTGTTAAACATTGGAGGAAGTGGCGTGCATTGACTTTCTGTCAAAGTCATTGCATACCACTGATTAAAAGCAAATGTCTCGTTTTAAGTTGACAGGTTACCCGTAAATCAAGTTAATATATTGTTCCTCTGGCCTTTCCAATTTTTGAGACATTGGCTGTAGAAATGTATATAATGAAGCCAGAGGGCACTTGCCTTGTAGTACTCAGAGAGCCAAAAAATGCATTTGGAAAACTCAGCATTAATACCTCTTTCTTGAAAACGTGACCAGGCTGTTGTGAGCAGGTTCCTAACTTGCAGCTATGAGAATGACAATAACGTTTGCATCCTGTCATATTGGGGTTTTTTTTCTTCTCTGTTCTGCAGAGTGATATGATTTGTGGGTAATGCTTAGTATAAAACTTGTCCACACACACACACACACACACAAGTCCATGGCCCCATTTTGGACCTCCTTCTCGATCCCATCATTCTGCCTCACTGTACAAAAGTGTCTCCTCTTCCCCTCATCCTTACGTTCCCTCACTCTTGGTTTTCCTTCCCCCCTTTCCATTTGCCCTGAAGTGTGAAATGAGAGCGCAATGAGTTGACTACTTGAGAGTAGATAGGATGAGCGCAAAGGGTCTGTCACAGCAGAATGATCTTAACAGGTCTGTTCACCTCCAAATCCCCAAGCCCAACCACTTTTTCCACACTCCAGAAAAATCCGCTGTGACACCACGGCCATCGACCGGTTACTGATCAGAATCAAGCCAACCATCCAGGCAGTTGGAGAGTCACCACTACAGCAGGACATGCATCTGACTGGGAACCTCAGATAAAGACTGTAAAGACTGCTGCATAAACACACCCACATACACATGCAAAATCAGCACTAAATTATCTATGCATTCATACACACATCAACAATTCCATCAAGGTCCCATTCCATTTTCAAATTGGTTCACCCTCCTGACGAAGAACTCCAATACGCGCACACAAAATGATAACTAGGAGAAGTAATTGGATTTTAAAGTAAAACACTTTCCTTCAAGGCTGCTGCTGCAATGCATTTTCTGGATCTTAAGAAATAATAGATATTGATATAGAGTGCTGACATAATATGAAGTTATTAGTTGAATAATGAGGGATGACAGCAAAGTACAAGAGAAAACAAATGTAAACAAGCCAAGTTGTAGTTTCAGCCTCACCACCTGTTGTGTTTCTGAAGCTAATAACTACACCTGGTTCAGTTCTCAAACCAAATTAATCAATTGCACAAGATCAGTTTTCCGGTATTTTCACAAGTTCCATGCTTGGTTGGTGCAGATGTGTGGGCATCTGTCTCTGCCTCATACACACAAAAAAAGAGGAGAGGTGCATCCGTCAACCCTGACAGCGTCGGACAGATACATGGAGCTTTTGTGAAAAGGGTACTAATCCACTTTTAGAGAAAAGACCTAAAGACAGAAAAAATAAATAAAAATTACCACGGGGGTGAGAGAAATGGTATGAAATATCATAGACTGATAATAACAATATTTGCCTGTTGGCTGTGAATATATACACACATATATAACATCTCTGTTTTGAACTGCAGGAAATATTATGCTATCATACTGGAGATATAATCTCTGGAGAAGGGATAAATCTGTTATAACATTGGTAACTTTTAGCATATTAGGATTCAAGATGAGGACTGGCTGACTCAACAAAAACAGCGGCGTGTTACAGCCTATTTGGCACACTACTCAAGAGGAATGCTAAATAGGCTCATAATGGACAGGTCCAAATTGTATTATTCAGGCAGTTTTTATTTTTTTATCATCCATGACACTGCAATGGTCAGATATGACCTCTTACTAACACATCATTTTAGCAGCAATAACAGTCTAGTGGTGAAAGATGTGCATTCAATTAAATAAACGTGCCAATGCAGTAATGTCAATTATTCCAAGTGTTAATTCTGTCTGAAAAATCCAATGAAATGCAAAGATATTAGTAACCAGTAGTATATTCATGATATACTACTAGCTCTGGGAGGATGACTGCATTATTATTATATAATGTATGACATCATAAGATTGTTAACACTCAAGCACTGGTGTGTGAGCAGCATACAAATGTAGGCAGTGCTATTTTGAACTACTTTATATACAGTTTTATATACAGAGACATGTAAATCTGAGCTGTGATGAAAATGAGTGATGAGCCAGGAAAGAAGGGGAAAAAAACACAATTCAGTTTTTGTTTTTTCTTTAGTTTGATTTTTTTGTGAGTAAAAATGGATCATTTGAATATTTATTGATATTTATGTGCAAAGTTTAGAAGGAAAATTCAGTATCTGATGAGCTGTCAACAACTTAAAAGCTCATCAAATATGTCATTCTGTAAAATGTTGTGGGACTGATAGAGCTATGACAGTATGACAGGTATAGATACGTTGCATGTATTACATCAGCTTGTGCTTAAAATATACAGTATACTGAATATATCTGTTGGCATTAAGATGACCTTAAATATGTCTGTAAACTACGACCTTGTAAATGCTCCCCTCACAATTAGTTAACGTAGAAAATGCCATTTAACCATAAAAACCACTTTATTGACCAACAAGCTACTTGTTGACTTTCATTGGGGTTAACCCCTAAAAGGCTGCAATCGTGCCATCCATGCTTGAAAGAAATTTGTGCAACTACAGCATTGTGTACGGTTCAATATCCGATCACGGTTCATGTTGCCTTTAGGTGCACCTCGTAGATTCGGCAATCTATAGTCATGTTTGACTTTTGTATAGTTCCTGGGACACTTAGAACTTTGAGTGCACTGTTGGAAATAGTTCCAACAGTGCAATGCTGCTTTGTTTTGTTTTGTTTTTTTTTCCCAAATAGTACGCAATAATATCTATTTTTGTTTTTTTGATGCAGTTTATAAATATTAGCGTATCCCAAAATGAAATTATGAAGACCCTCAAAATAAATTTCCTGTGATTGGGAACTATTTTGTGCAACTCTTTTGGATTTACAGTTTGGAGGGATATACCTTTGACATTTCTGTAACTAGGAAAATATGTTTTAAAAAAAAAGTTTTTCTTTGTTGTTTATTGCACCCTTTTTTATGTAGTTATATGGACTTAATACATGCATATTATTAAAATTTGGGATATAAAGGTTGTATTGATCCATAGCAACTTGAAATTCTTCAAAGGCTTAAAAGGGTTAAATGCTAAATGTTTTGTTCAGAGATATTTTTGTAATAGATTTACAGCTACATGAACCAGATCTCTTCAATAATTTACTGTGTTTGTTCAACATAAATAACATTCCCAAAACAACAGAATACACATACTTTCCTGCCGGTCTTCTTATGTTTTTAATATCTTTGCCTTTAAAAATAGATGGTGAAGAGGACAAGCAATGGTATCCTGAGTTTCACAGAACCACTTGAGAATCAATCACTGCCGTAACCGTGAGAGATAAGAAGTTAAAAAGGCGGCATTCAAAACTAATTGAAGTCATTATTATTCTATAAGCAAACAGCTTAAAAAAACCCTACAATTTTAGACCAAAGAATGTATTTTTTGATTAAACATCAATTTTTCCTCAAACTTGTCAACCTCTTGACTCTATCTAGGGAGGTGGTTTAAAAATACTTCATTTCTCTTTTGCTTTTTTTTTTTCAAACCTGTCTCCACTTACTTTCTTCCACACAGTCCCCTTTGATTTTTGGCAGGACTTTGATAATCTGAATAATCAGATGAGCTGGGCCTGTGAGCCAGCCTTGAAATTGGGCTATACCAAGTCAGGCAGTAAATCATTTTAACACTGCTGTGAAGAGGGAGGACAGTACAGCCTGCTTATGTTACAGACCAGAAAACTGTTCTATCTGAAAAGCACACTGCAGAAGACGTTAAAAGGGAGCCTCAAATACGTGATCAATTAGAAAATAATTTCATTCGGGGTAAATTAGTTTTTAACTCGATAACAGGTGAGACTGACACATGCATATAACTGTATCTGCTGTGCAAAATCATTTAAAGCACTATCCTCAGTGCAGCGGCATTGATATTGTAGTAAAATGAACTCAAAAACCTGATTCATTATACTTTGCTGGGTAGTTAGTGCCCAAGGGCATTCAGAGATTACTTTTCATTTGGTTGATGCTTTTAGATGAATGTATTGATTAAACACATTCTCTAAGAGGAATAGTACTTGGGAGCTAACTGTGTCTCCACTTTTTCCATCTGCATTTGCTTTAGAAGGATGTTTGTCAGAGAAAAGTAACCTGAATTTGTGATTTCTGTGTATTTTTTCTGTCTTTCTTTGAGCTGCCGAGAGTGAGATGCGAGGATACAATACGGTGTGCAACCGGAGCCAAGATTACAGACAGGAGATAAAGGAAAACATGACTAACTCATGGATAAGATGAAAGGATTGTTAAAGAAGTATTCTCAAAGGGATTAGTCAGGAAGAGTAATAGGAAGAGCGATTATGGATAGGTTTTAATTGAGAGGCGAGAGGATGGAACGGTGAATTAAGTCCTCTGGCAAAGGAGCCTGAAGAGCTAATGTGTGTTGTGTGAATGCATGCGAACGAAATACGTTCACATGTCAGGCTATATTTTGTGTATTGCTGAATCTTCACATAACACTTTACTTTTAAGTTAAAGCGCTTAAAAATAGGCATGTATGTAAAGACAGTCATAAAGATGACACAGTTCTGTATATTCATAAACTGAAGGACCAGGATGGGGAATGTTTTCTGAATAATACTTAAAAGGCACTAAAGTGTGAAGAGTGTGAAAATGGAGCAGAATTATGTGTTTTATTCACCCCCTTTTCCTAAAGGCACATCTACAATGTATGAATTATGAATGCAATAGCTTGCATAAAAGTGAAGAGATGCTATCTAGAGAACAACTGTATGCACTTCAAACGTATAGAACACTTTGCAAAAATTCCCTGAGGGCTCTCTGGAGGTCTGAGCTTCCAGCTTGCTAGTGTACAGTTTCTTATTAAAGCAAGGCTGAGGTTTAAGCAAGACCTCAATATGGATCATTTCCTTTCACAGCTATTTATAAAGCTGTTTCTAAATACACAAAGATCTACAGGTCTACTTTTTTGTGACTATGACGTGTTTAGAATTCCCACAGTGAGTATTTCTTGTGTTTCTTCACCAGAATAAATCTGAGGATACGGAGAGACACTGTCAAATGTTTTTCATTTTGTTTATTTCTGTTTATACAGACCTTAATATTAGAGTTAGATTTGAGTATAGGTAAAATAATAATAATAATAATAAAAATACCACATGTAAATTACAGGATAATCAGAGCACCTCTCTAGAGATCATGCTTAGCCTCTGAATTATTTACAATTTTGTGTTTACTCGAAGATGTAGAAACATGGAGCTGGTTGGAAAATTAATTAGCATGAGGCATCATGCATAGTAGGGGTCCATAAGAACTTGCAGCAGATAGCTGTTTGCTTGTTTCATGTGTGTTGCAAAGACATGAATAAGCCATGGATTAAACATGAAGAGCTGCAGGATTACACAGTTATAACACAGTCACAGCAGTGGCTGTATACATGGTTCCGGGTTTCTAAATTCTAAAGCTGGGCTGAATGAAGCTTCTACATTTATAAATACATAAATTTAAAAATGTTGGAGGAAAGACTCTATATACAATATATGTATAAATACATATTGGTTTATATATATAAAAGCGTGTAACATAAAATTACAAAGAATTTGGAGATTTGATCTAAAGTAAGTCAAAGAAATATTCCAAGAGTGCAGAGATTTTCTTGTATATGAGATAAGCTGTCACTGATTGGCCATGGTGCTAAGAACCTCGGGCTGCACTGCATTGAACATGAACACGATTCTGTCGAGGAAATCGCTGCATTTTCTCAGAAACCCTTTTTGAAAGTCACTGTCAGTAACACAGTCCATTCCAACATCCAGAAATACATGTTAAAACCTACCATACAAAGAAAGAAAAACCTATATAAATAGAAATCCTGCTGTTGTCTTTTTTCCCAGACAGATTTAAGATGGATTCAGGCAAAATTTAAATTATTATTATTATTTTTTTAAACTGCCCTGTGGTCTTGTCCAACAAAATCTGAAATTCTATTTCAGTCATGGAGGTGGACTGCTGCGGGGAAAAGATTAAAAGGACCATCCCGCTTGTTATCAGCACACAGTTCAAAAGCTTGCATCCATGATAATATGAGGGTGAATTAGGCCTTACTGCATGCTTTCACTTTGGTGAAGGCCCCATTAATGTTGAACAGTATCCAGGTTTTGCAGAAGAATGTCCTCTTAAGTCTGATGTGGAACACAAGACTATTTTTGGCTCCCTATTATTTTCAACAATCATGCTTCCCCTCAGTCAAGTAACTCATAGTTTTAGTTACTGTTATACAGGTACGGCTACAGTCACACTATGGAAAATGATACTCTGAGATCAAAATTATTGTGTGATGAACTTGCAATCTCCCTGCCTTTGAATTAGTCTTTTTTTTTAGGACGGGACTAAGTCTGAGACCTGTTGCAGTCAGCTGCAGCCTTCAAACTGACTGTGGTGCTTCAAGATGGTGATGAGC
The DNA here is from genome assembly GCF_057382275.1 of Copadichromis virginalis. Classification (NCBI taxonomy): domain Eukaryota; kingdom Metazoa; phylum Chordata; class Actinopteri; order Cichliformes; family Cichlidae; genus Copadichromis; species Copadichromis virginalis. The sequence continues at coordinate 27,131,133 of NC_140629.1, forward strand.
CATGAGCTTTGAGCCATCCAGATGTGACAGTGGCAACTATCACACACACATCAAAACACATAACAAGGGATGGAAATCGATAACTGGTTCTTAAGGTCATTTTATGGTGAGAAATTCCACCTCTGAAGAAATAAGTAACGTACTGCATTACTTTTAAGAAGAGTGTTTTGTTCATTTCTTTTTTTGTGTACCTCCGCAACACTGCTAACAAGAAAGGGGAGAAATACCTCCAACATGCACAAACATTTGACCACACATCATGCAATTAATTTGCGTTGAATGTAATATCTTTGATGAGCTGCTTAGTGGTGGTGGTGGTTCTCAAAGCAGAGTCAATGAGAATCAATAAGTGATATCAACAATGGAATCACTAAGTTCTTATCAATCCCCATCCCTAAGGCATGCTTTTAGATGTTAAATTTAACCCAGTTCGCAGTAAATTGCCTGCCACAAACCATAGTAACTCAGGTTTGTGTGGTTCATTATGTGCTCATTTTACTTTTGGTTAAATGGGAAAATATTTATATCAGCTTTTTTTCTTGTCTATTTTCAATTAAACATAGAATTTAAATGATTTGCAAATCAGTGCAGTTGCTATTTATTTATGGAAAATCCTATTTTTATTTATTTATTTTAAAAAAAAAAGGGGTTTCTTTCTCTTCAAAATACACACTTTTAACAACTCAAACTTTATATTGTCAGTATGTTTGGTTGAACGTTTCCTTCCTTCTCAAGGTGTGGAGCCTAATATTCATTTCCTCCTGAATGTTTTTATATTTTGAGTTTTAAACTGAAATCACAGTAGATTAATTAAGCAGAAGGAGAAGAGAAAGACGGTTACAAGAATGAGAAATTGCATCATGAGAAATAAGCAGGAAAAGAAGAAAGCCCTGTGGGTAACAGTTAACTAGTCCAAGACGTTATCTAACCCATCCCCATCAAATATGATTTTTTTTAAAAAAAAAATGTTTTTATGTTTCATTAAGCAGGAGAAGAAGAGAAAGAACAACAATAGTCGATGACTATAAAGACTTATGCAAGAGCCTAAAAATGTGATGCAGAGAAGTGCATCAAAAGTTATTTTAGCAGGCCTTGGAATAACTATTAACAGTAGAGTCTCCACAGCTGTAACCTCTTTATTTCTGGACTGCAACATCATTTAAGCAAGCTGCGCACCATGGAGTACCATGGACACACTGTGAAAACTGTAAACAAAATAAATGAACGCTTAAATGCATACAATGAAACTAAGTCACACAGCTTAAGAAAGGACAATAATCCTGTTCTCTAAAAAGATGAACAACACATGCTTACTGTAGATTTTTTTGATACAGAGGTGAAATAAGACATCCGTTTTTGCAGGAAGGCATTTAGAATAAGAAATGAACATATTAAAAAACTTTCAAATTAGCATTAGTATATTTACAATATACTGTAGTTGTAGTTGGTAGAGTAGAGCAATAACTGAAATGCATCATGTGTATTTAAACGTCCAAGGTAGGTTGCTAACCATTCAGCTTGTAGAAGAACGAGTTTCTTTATGGGCCTTCCTAGTAGGGGTGCAACGATACTCGTATCGATATTGAACCGTTTGATACAGTGCTTTTGGTTCGGTACGCATATGTATCGAACAATACAAAATTTTTAATTTACTTTATCAACTTTTCTTCTGACGATGCTGTCTGTGTTGAGAGCTCAGTGGATCTGCGTTCGACTACTTCGCCTAGGCTGCACTGTCGAGTGAAGATCCACTCTAATATGATAGCACTAGAGCTGGGCGATAGAACGATAACGATATGTATCGCGATATAACTTTTACTCGATAGAGAAATTAAGCTATCGCGATAGACCTCGCCGCTCTTGTCCTCAAAAAAAAAAAAAAAAAAAAAAAAAAGGTCAGCCAATCCAAATTAAGTAGCGCAGAGCCGAACCAATCACAGCCGCAGCGTCACGTCGCGTGACTTGTAACGTACAGCACAAGTGCCAAGCCGCACGTGTGTTTGTTTGGGAAGCAGCCAGCGGGTAATGGAGCCAGCGCATAATGGAGGAAATGAGTGTGCCGACTAGAAAAATCAACCGAGCGTGACCGAAGAGAAAACAGATGATGGTTCCAACGCCGGAGAGATTGTCGAACGGAAGAGCCATAGAAGTTCCGTAGTGTGAAGGTATTTCGGCTATTTCAAGTCTGACAAAAACAGAGTAGCGTGCACTGTAAATTGTGCCGAAAGCAAGTCTGGAAATACAATAAACTGGTGCATGCGTCACACTGTGCGCCATGTTATTGTTTCGGTGAAATGAATTTCTACAATACTGTTACTGTTAATTCTACTCTCTGCAGTGTTTAAATGCTTACATATACACACAGTTACTGTCCCTCCACACATACGACTCGGTTCTGCTTCTATGCCCCAGCTTTGTTTACTTTTTCCCACCGAGGTTTCTAGACTTCTGATTGGCCAACATTTCTGCACGGTTAGGAATCTAGCGCCACCTGCTGCTTTGGCATGTTCATAGCAGCGTTTTCCTTCATTTCTGCCTTTATGTGTGGACGGGATTATTTTTTAAAACGAAAACGGAAAATCTCCGTTTTCAAAAATACCCGTGTACGTGTGGACGTAGCCTCAGTCTCTGACTGGAAGCGCTAATTCGTCATTCGGCTTTTGTCAGACTAAAGTAACTGTTAAAACTGTTTGAAAAGCTAAGCTATACAACAAGGAGAGATTGAGAATTTCCTTTTAGTTCTCAGTTTATTTGATATTGACAAAAGTTAGTCAGTTTTGTCTGTTCTTCTGTAACACAAACTAAGATTTATTTTTAGAATTAATATTTTGTTTCTAAGTGGAATTGACAATTTAGTAGTCTGTTTCGTTTGTTCTATTTTGAAACTTAAACGCTTTAGTGGCTGCCTTTTGTGTAGTTTGCAATATTTGCCTTTATTTATCTGAAAAAGTCTCATGTTCCTTAAGTACATCTACCCTGTTGAACTTATTATGGGAAATAAATATTTAAATAAAAACAAGCTGCTGATTATTTCACATTTTACTTGTGAGCAACGGCACATTTAAATCTTACAAATATAGTTATTTGGCTTATATCGTGATAGATATCGTTATCGCCTGAAATGAAAAAAACATATCGTGATATGAAAAAATCTCATATCGCCCAGCTCTAAATAGCACTGATAGTTTTGAGATATCTGAGGTGATGCCACTGAACTGATGTCTTCTTAGCTGGGACATATGATCGACGGTTATGAATTCTTCTGTACAGATGTCACTGGGCTTCGTTTGAGCTTGACGAATTGCGCCTCAACATTAAGGTTTGCCAATAAATCATGTCGAACCACTTGTGTGTTGAATATCAAATACTGTAGGTGAGAATTTCCACAAGCTATCTGTCTCTTTCCTCATGCAATCCAGGTAGATGACATCCTACTACTTATACCACATCCATGTCACCTTGTACTGCTTTGGATGATATGCCCTTTCCTCAAACATCCAAAGCACAAGTGATTCTCATAAATCAAAGCTTTCTTATCATCAGTGTTCTTTGCTGCAAAGGTTGAACACTTAGCAATACCATGACTTTCATAACTGCAGGTGATCGAATGTTTGTATTTAGTGCTCTAGCTCTCTTAGGCTACGTTCACACTGCAGGCGAAAGCGCATCAAATCCGATTTTTTTTGACCCTATGCGACCCATATCCGATCATGCTATGACAGTGTGAACGGCGCAAATCCGATATTTTCAAATCCGATCTGGGTCACTTTCGTATGTGGTACTGAATCCGATACATATCCGATGTTTTAGAAAGCGACTGCTGTTTGAACGGTCAAGTCGCATTAAATCCACCTTTTACGTCACCGACACAAGACTGAAGCCAATTATCAGCGCCCGAGAAGACATCGCGAACGCTTCCTAGCCATCCAGTGTAGATGTCAGTGAAACTGTTGGGAAGACAACGTAAACATTTTATTTGTACTGTATAATCTGCAGATTCTGACAGAAGTCTGCAGCTATCCTTTGAAGCACCGCTCCTCTCTTAAACAGCAATAAGGATCATTATTAGGTTATTTACATTATTATGTAAATAACAAAATAACTTAAAGCAAAAATTGGGAAACGTAAAGTCCGAAGTCTTTATATTAAGGGCCATCAGTCAAACTGTTTGTTCTTGGTCTAAACAGAGCGCGTTGTGTGTGACATCTTCTTTTGCGCATGCGGGCCGCTTTGAGCGTTCACACTAGAGCGCGTTTGCTGTCGCATTTTATTTGTAGTGTGAACGAGGAGACAAAAAAATCGGATTTGATCAAAAAATCGGAATTGAGCATTAAGACCTGCAGTGTGAACGTAGCCTTAGGCAATCTCTCCTCTGGGTTTTGGTATTCATTAAGAATGAAGGTGCTACTGGATTACAAATGACTTTACAAATTTCTCTATTTCCTCCACAACTACTGGGCTTCATTTGTACAAAACACGTTCTGGTTGCTTCCTAAGTAACTTGTGATTTTCTTCACAGTAATCAAGGATGGTAAGACCTTTGACATGAGGTATAGCTTCAGCGCAACCTTAGAAGAACCTTAGAAAAAATCTGCAAAGTGCTAACAGATCATTTGGAGCTATCTTGGGCCATTTAAGCAACTTGATTTTGAAAGCCTTTCATATGACAAATGGACTTTCATACCTCCCTTCTTGAATTGCAAAAACACTCTGATAGGTGCTCTCTGTCTTTGTGTAAGAGAATCCCTCTACATCCTTATGTGCCTCTCCTGCAAGATAATGCTTTAGATAAAGCATTGTCTCATTCACTGGGAGAGGTTTATGACCTATAAGAACCATCAATGAGATTTTTCATTCCACAAATTGTTGAGGATCACCAGTAAATGTAGTGGGTTCTGGAACAAGTAGGCAATTTAAGCTTGGTGAGTTTGTAATTGCTTGAATTAGGCTGATCATCTCTTGACTTAAAGAGGCCATAGAGATTGGCTGTTGAATTTGAAATAGCACAGCACATGGATTTAATACATGTTGCATTGTTATTTCAAGAGCCTGATTTTGTTTCACGATTATTTTCACCATCATGCCATCATCACCTACTACTATATGTTTGTACTCCAGATGCTGCTATTTATTATGTCACTGTCCAGTTGTAACTTTTGTAACTGTATTATCTTCATGGCGCTTCAGATGCATTTCTGTCTGGCTTTATTTCATATTTAAGTGTATGTAGTTTGGCTTTCTGAGCTTGCATCATTTTAACATCCTTTGCCTATTCTTCTGTGGCTATTAGTTCTGCAAGTACTTCAATTTGTTCACTTGAGTATCAAGGACAGGGGCTTAAGTATATGATCGAAAAGATCAAAATCAAAAACATTTTTAAAAAAAAGTAAATAGTAACATGTAAGTAATCACTGAGTCGCTGACAGGTGGTCAATACCAAACTGCTTCCAGGTGTGTCAGCAAGAAAAGTGGGAGAGGCAGCTAGGCCCCTAATCTGAAACACACAACCAGAGTTATAACAAACACACCCACATTTACACACTGATTGGCTGCTGAGATTGAGCAGCTGATGGATCCAGTGGATCCTGGGTTCAAATCCACTGGGTAGTAAGGGCCTTTGTGCTGCAAGTATAAAATGTGAGAACTACTGCACCATCTTCAATGAAAGAAACCACACAGTGAACTCTGTCAGCATGGGCATCATTACCAGCAGCATGTGGTCTCAGCTCTCAGGCTCAAGAATTCAAGTTTTTCAGTCTTGTATTTAAGAACAACTGTACTAAAAGCACATCTTTCTATGCATTGTTTTTGGCCCTTGTGTTGCAACATAACCACTTGCATTTGACGCTCTGGGTCTCTATCCTGTATTTCAAAGGAATTGTATTATTTTTACAACTTTTTGAAATACTTATGCAAGATGAAACACTCAAAGATAAACAAATTAAATGAAATAAGAATCATTTCTCAACAGCACTAAATAGGATGGTTTGCATGAATGTGAAACACAGAAACCCTTTGATTAAAAAATAAATGAATTACAAATGCTTCATTTTGCTTCATTTGAACTATAAAGATGAAAAACAGAAACGTAATCTTTTCTTAAATGATATTTAGTTTAGATTGCACAAATAAAAATACCACTATTTGCACTTAATGATTTCAACATACACAGACTTGTAATTTCCTGGTTTTTAGGAAATGCTTTATGCACTAACTGCATGTAGTAAAGACTTTTTTGAAATACTTAGTAAAGCGTTTATTTACCCATAGTTAAAGAAACTGAACAACATAATTTCTTTCCTTTCTTTTTTAATATATAACTTTCTTTGCATTTGATGGTGGGATTCGTGGCCTAGTCTTGTACATTAGAAGTCCATAGCTAAGAATTATGCAGACGCTGTCTTGATCCTATCACACTTTTCCTGTGACTCAAACCCCACAGCCGTCTACAATCTCTAAACTCCTTGTTATAGACATTACTACAGTCACCATTTATTACCATGCTATTTGTCATGAGTGTGGTGGATATTGCTCATACTTTGAAATCCACAGCGTCTGCACAACCCTGTTAATTCCAGACCTTGCACTATATGACTCTCTACAGCTACAAAAATATGAGGTACCCATCCCTCATCGTTATTCCTCAAGCCTCATTCCACTCTGTGAAGTATCTCCACGGTGCACTGGACCATGGCACAATATATTACACTTTACAGCTTGAAATATAAAATACCGACCCTGCCACACAAACATTTAGGTGGACGACCAAAGATTAAAGTATTTTAGACTGTTTGGATGATGTCATGTAATTTTCCTGTTTAATGATTCCTTTACAAGCAGTTTTTTTTTCCTTTTTTACATCGAGTAGAGAATGGATGGATGCCTGGATTCACACTTTCACTTCAAGAACAGTTTTCTTTGCCATTACATATCAAAACAGCAGCACTGAAAGGATATAGACCGCTGACAATCTATATATCTGCATTTTTACACATTTCTCATGTACTGTGTGGTTAAGATTCTCTGTCACAGTATGCTCCAAGCAAACTTGTTTGTACAATGTATCATTCAAATGCTTCTGAAGTGTTGATGTCAAAATTGCCAACACATTTGAAAGAAGGCAACAATCATAGGGAGAGTAAAAAGGGGAAAAATGGTAGCCTTCTAGTCTCTGCTTCATGACTTTTATGGTGTTGGACTTCTGTACACACATACAAAGAAGACCAATGTAATATGAAGAATAAAAGGGGAGGACCAGAGACAGAAGGTCGATCCCTGATGCCTCCCATACCTCAATTGTTTTGACCAATTTGTTGTGTAAATTACTCTGATTCAAGAAGCTTCTGGACGGAAACCTCTTGTAATTTCGAGGTAACTGAAAGAAGTGTTTCAAATATCAACAATTTCTATTACCGAGCATCCTGACCTCCAAATGAAATTGCCTTGTTTCTAACCACTACAAAAAGTGGCTTGTTAGAGAAATATTGACATTAGTATGTACACATGTGTACATACCAAAGCAACTACTGATCCTTTTTATGGTAATCACAGTGTCATTTCATCTGTGCTCTTCACATTCCAGTGGGAAATCCTCTGTACTTTTTTCAGTTGTAGGCTGTCATTCTATTAGGTGACTCCACCATCCAAATTCTAATATCCTCCTCATTTCTGCAATGTGCCACACAATGCTACTCGAGCTGTCCTCCTTTCTCTAGTTTAATATGTCCTTACACTGCTGATCATTTTGGTTTTTAATAATTCTCTGCATAGTGTGCCATTAAGTCGCTTTCCAACTATTTCTGTCACACATGTAAAAGTGATTCTGATTCTGAAAAACTCTTCAGGGACCCAAATGCAATTAATATTTCATGTTGAACTTTGCAGAAGATCAACATCTCTTGGTTATAATGAGATTGCATCTCCATGGACTATAAATTATTTCTGAGAGTTTTCAGCTCCCATGATATGAAAATGCCAGTCTGGCTCTTAAGGGAGCAACATTGCAATCAATTTCCTAATGCTAAGTGAAAATGTCAAGAACATTCAATGTTGATTTGCCCTGAGGCCTTTGGTGTTTAGCTGAAGCTCATCATTAAGTGTATATACTGTAAGAAATCTCTATATAACAGTGCTGTCTGAACTGCTTTCAAGGAGTCATTTTTAAACCAAAAACATCAGCCCTGATCCTCCGCAAGCTCTGCCTTTACACAACAGGATAATAGAAAGGTGATGAACCAAGATACATGTATGAGCTGATGTGGCATTTTGTATTCTCAAAAACCTCATTTTGGTAGGAAGTCCAAGTCAAATACTAACACACATCAGAGTGCACCTACAATTTTTGTCCAATATTTCTTCCTCTGTGTCTTGCAGGGGTGATGAGCACATAAATGTGAATGAAATACATATAAATCAATATGCATTGGTAAATGTATGCATTCGATGATAACACCTTATTCACAAACACATTTGACAATGTTTGCGATGAACACTGGAATCACTTGATTCACTTCAGTCTTGAAAATGATCTCATCTTCCTTTAATCCCCTCAAAATCTAATGTAATCTGTTAATGACTGGATTATTTATCATTACCTCAAACACAGTATATATATATAATTATTAAAATGTTAAATAATTTATGCTTAATATCATGGTGGTTGCCAATGCAATTAACTCATTCTTCATTTAATTTAGTCTTTAATTTTTAAAATATTTACAGTTTCTATAACTTAAAATATACATAGAGAAAAAGCGTACTGCAATGATTAATAATAATCGATAATGACAATATTGACTTCATGTGAAGTCACATGTATGCGACTGTGCAAAAGCATTGAGCTTTGAGCTCTTAGGTGCAGTGGTTTACTGGAAATATGAAACATGTGTGGACACGTAAACACAACATATCAAGCAAAAACAGTTTGTACAATTCTAACGTGCTTGAAAGTCAGTATTTCTCTCAGCATTTCTCTCCACCCCTACAGTGCCTCCTCTCATAGTCTTTGACTGACTTGCTCTTTGTCTTTCACCTCACCCAGGACTAGTTTTCCTTGGGAGTCACTGCCAAGAGGCAAAAGCAAAAGCCTTCAATGTGGGACGCACAGACACCTCCACCATGGTTAGGTGGCAATTCATGGAGGGGGTAACCAAAAACTGCCAGTTTGCACCAGAAATTTGAAACCAGTATATGAGACCTGTTGCCTTTTCATTTCAGTTCCTGTGTTTGGCATGCCTCTGTTCAACTATCATAAATAGTTTTTGTCCTTCACTTACGCAGTTTCCTCAAATTTTTTAATGACGCACTGCACACATGTGTTGGTGTCCGATTTAATGCCGGCCACACTGCATTAAAATGATAATGTAGTATTGCAGCTCCATTATTCAACGTCCTTTAGTTCTGATTTTGATTCTTCACCAACTCTTAAAGGGAATCTTGTTCTGTTTTGCCACTAAATCCTCCTTTATGTTCAGCAAATGGTAACATTGTTTTTGATCTTGGACTGAAAAGTGGCAGAATTTAAACTAATAAAAATGACTTGAAGCCATATGCTTTGGAGATATAAAGTTATTCCCAAAACTTGAAGTTGGGAATTGTGTATGAGCTGAAAACTGTTTTCCAAGCTGCATGACACAGTACAAATTGTCTTTGGTTTTGTTCCTTCCACATTACACATCATTAGATCATTTGATTAACGGAGCTTTAACAAAAATGCATTTATCTAAAAATAAACTAGATCATGTCTTTTGTATTGAAATCAAAGAGTTCTCTGTTTGGATGGGCTGAGCTCATCTACTGAACATGAGAAGTTTGCACAGTGCTCGAGCTATTGTTGTTTGTAGTTATGTGTACTGCAATAATATAAAGCTGTTGCAGTGTGATCCTGTCAAAGCTTTGGTGCAATATGCAGATAAAGCAGTAATCCTCCCCCTCCTAGCCTGCATTTATAGAATACACTGGAGCTGTGGGTCCTTCTTATTGAATTTCATGAAATTCAGGTCATTTCAAGCAGAATGGCTGTGTTTACATAACTGTCTTGGGCCTCTTGAGGTGAAGGCTTGTTGCCTTATATCAGCTGTCCCAACTGAATGAGGTGAACTAGACCCCTTCTCCACTCCACCTGTCTGATAAATGGCCTGGAACCAATTCCCTCGCTTTGCTTTTTTATGTCGTCACCTGTCTTTGATGTCATCAGATAATTGCTCCTTTTAGAACTCGGAAAGGGCCACTCAGCAGTCACGGGATGGAGGAGTATCCATGGCGACAATCTTTGTTATTCCACACTGCAAACAACTGTTTATTGTACCCTGGATGAGGAAAACGCTTTTGAGTGGAGATACTGCACATCTGGTGCTGAGGGAAAAGGGAGGCAGAGAGAGACAGACAGAAATAGAAGGAAAGAAAGACATGGTGAGGGAGATTGGAAAGTAAGATGAGAGGCAAACTAGAAGGATCATATTTTTTTATGTGTGAGTTAGTGACATAGAGAGAGTGAGACAGGTATTTAAATGGATTCCAACTGTTCAGGGACTGAAAAGAAAGCGAGGTGGGGGCTTATGTAGGGAAAAAAACAAAAAAACAAATCAGTGGGTTTTTGTTTCCTGTGTTCACAAAAGGTTTTTATGTGCTAGCACTGATCCTAACCATGCAGGAGAGATATAAATGCCCACACTGGCTACATGGATAGAAAGACAATCCCTGTAGATGGCAGATAGTGCAGCCAAAAGTTTCATAAAATGAACATTTTAACAGTTTCTGTTCAAATCTGCCAGTTTTCTATCATTTTTCATATATTGCAATCACGCTTTATATACAATTTCACAATTTTTTTTTATCAGTAATAAATTCATAGAACAACAATGTGAATTATTTCAGGGCCTGTGATTCTGCTGGATCCATCAGCTCAGCAGTCCCCCTCCTCTATTCCTATATTAGACTTGATGACCAAGCTAAACTCCACTATACGTCAAAGCACTTTGAATTACAATCTTCTTCACACTCCAATGCAAAAATGAAATTGGCCAGGCCACGTTTTGCAGTTATTACCAGTGGATATTGCCAAATGCAATTATGGCAGAGAATGCAGGCCTTCCAGCGAAGGTTTGACTTTGACTTGCTGCCGAATTAACTTTATTGTATATCTACAAGGTGATGAGAGTCAGGCATATTAATGTTCTGAAATGATACAGGAAGAACAGCTTCCGGTAAAACAGATGAGCACATAACTGGGACTATGAGACTGCTCATACAAAGAGAATGTTTAGTGTTGTTCACAGTAGGGTTCACTTTTAACGCCGAGTAAAATGGTGAGGGATTTGTTGACAAAATATATAAGAACTTATCAGGAATGCACACTCTGTAGAAAGAGGATTTATTACACGTTTTGAGTAAATGAGCATGAAGCCATATTGTGTGAAATTGCTCCCTTTCTGCAGACATTTTTGTTCTTGGTTATACATGGACCCTTGAATATATCTCTGGAGGCTTGTCCAGCATTTCTTTCCCTGCATTGCATGTTAATGGCACTAAAGAGAAAAGACTAGGTTTAAAGCAGGATGTGGAGGAGAGGAAAGGAAATTATCCAGAGAAGGAGTAAATAAAAAATTCTAACAACTCAACTAATGAAAGTAATCATAGTGGCTCTCAGTGCTTGTTCAGAACATTTTGGATTTCAGATCCACGTCCTTTTGTTTTGTGTATTGCATTTTTGTGTACTCTGCCCTCCCAGTCTTTATGGTTGGGAGGAAATTATGTGTTCCATATTGTACCGGTTTTGTCTCCCTGGAATTTGATCCAAATCCACATTTACATTTACATATAAATGTGTATTATATATTAACTTTATATCTCTAAATCATAATTTCTTCTTTCATTCTTTCATTTTTGGATCTTTCTACCTTTGCCTTTTGTTTGTACCCCCAAGAAAAGCATCTGCAGTCAGTTGACATTGTTTAACTGCCAAAAAATTTTTTGCAGATAGACAAGAATGGATGTGTGCGTCATCAAACATTGTTTAGAGAGTGTTGTATGCTGTAGACTTTGTAAAGCCCTTTGAGGCAGAGTTGTGATTTTGGGCTGCATAAATTGACTTGATTTGAGATGCAAAGAGGGGAGAAAAATAGGACAGAGTAAGTGATAGAGAGGGGAAAAAATGAAGCACTGCAAACTGACCGCAGCCTGAAAGAGAATTACAGGCAGGGAGAAACAGTAAATGATAATGATTGGAGGGTAAATGGAGCAAGTGCACATGAAAGCAGGCCAGTAAAAAAAAACAGAAGAAGGAATTTTAGAGAAACCAGAAAAAAGCCTCAGTGTTATGTGGGCCCATACATCTGAGTGTGTTTTCCAAGACACCATATGAATCCATGGATAATGTGCACTAACACAGCCAGCAAGTAGTCTAAAAACCTAACATAGCTGCTTTCCAGTTTACAGAAGTCTCACTCCCCATGGAGTTTCACTCAGGGAATTCTTGTCATTTTGCAAGGCTGAGTTTTGCAATCAGTGCAGTGTATTGTTCACACATCTCTGTTAATCCTAGCCTAGTCCTGGTGGATTAGAGCAGGCGAGTCCTCTAGGGTCTTGAGGCTCAACTTTATTGATACTCAGTGTTGTTCAGGGGGAGAGAGAATGTCCTGGTTTTGCAGGAGGAGAATCAGATATTGTTCCACTGTCTGTACATTTTTTCCATTAACTTGTCGCCGTCACTTTAATCCCACCTGATGTATTGCAATTTTTCTTTAGCATAACATAAAATCTGTTATATGATGACATGAGAAATGTTAGCGTTTGTTGTTTTATATGTAAGGGAATATGAATCCAGGCTTACATGAAGGGAAGCCAATCAAAGAAGATGTATAGTATTACTAATTGTAATAAATTACCAGTCAGGAAACCACTCTGCATAATTCATATTTTGTCAGATTGAATATTGTATCCACTGTATATGCAAAAAAGACTTTAACAGTGTCTGTGTGCCGGGAATTAAAATTCTCCTCTCTGCTGAGGGACATAGATGATCTCCAAACATGTATATGTCTCTGTCCAGATTTACTGAAATGTAGTTGAATATATCTGTTTATTTGATTCTCACTTCTAGGGATTTGAAGGCTTTAAAATGCAATTTTGGTGAATCCAATCATTTTAGGCACATAGTAAGGCAAGGGAAAACAACTGGAAAGACATTACAGTATGAAAGAATATAAAACATACTCGTGTTCCCCATGCAATGTTATGTAGTGCACTAATCTCAGTTCATTCAAATATAGCAGAATAAAAGAGGGAACCCATGCCCTTTGTTCAAATGAAGCTACAAACAGATGTGCAGATAAAAATAATACCTTTTGCCCAATACAAAAAGAAAAACAAAACAGGCAAACAAATAAATAAAACATTTAATTATCACAGTATGAAGTCAGTTAGGAAGAATAAAATATTGTCATTCAGTTGCTGCAAATGTTGTGCTGTGTGCAACATCTGCTGGTCTACCTTTGTAACCTTAACGGGCTGCAGGTGCTGTCACATGCTGTCTGCAGTGACAAGGTCACTAAGAAAAACGCAAAGTATAGAAAAAAATGGTCGGAGTTTACGTCTTCTGCAAGTCTTGTAAATGTGATAACTTGAGAACAAGTCGACGTAGGATTTTGAAATTGATACCATAGATGGAGAGGATGAGCAGTAGCACTGGCGGTCGCCAGATTTTTTTATTTTTATAATAACCATAACTAATTTTATCGTAGGTAAGCAACAGAACTGTAAGTTGTCCCACTTATTGACTGTAGAGAGCTAAACATAACTCCTCATGAGTCAAAATATATTTAGCAAACTTATTAAGTGATTGACTAAGTGACTAAAACTAAGACCCACAATGACAAACCCATAATATTTATAACCTGTTGGTCAAAGTAATACTCCAGACATTAAATATTGCTTGAACAATATTTAAGCATCACCTCAGGCATAAATGCCAATTATTTATTCACTTTTTAAATAAAAAAACATTAATTATGATTCACTCATTTATAAACTACACTTATAAATTTCAGATGTAGATGCTTTCGGCACTTCAAAACAAAATAAATAATTAATTTAGTCATAATAAATATATATTGGTAATAAATAACAGTAATGTTTCTGTTTATGTGTGGAGGACGAGTTTGGTGATGTAGTCTCAGGTTCTAGGGGAAGAAACTGCTCTGCCTCTATATGCAGAGTAAACACAGTGTGGCCGGCGCAGGTATTGTCTTTAGTATCCTTGGGGTCTGCACAGACACTCACCTCATCGACATCCTGATGCTCCGTCGAAGTGTTGGTGATGTATTTGGGAGTTTTAATCACCCACCGCAAAGCCTTTTGGATGCTGGGCTAGTGCATCACATACCAGTTTGTGATGATTTCAGTTAAAATGCTTTCTATTACAAAGCGGCTCAACCTTCAGAAGATTGTGTGAACTTAAACCCTCCGGTGTGTTTTTGTCTGAACAGAAGCAGTAAAATGTTTTTGACTTTTCTGCAGTTCAAATTCAGCAGTCTTTCCAAAAGCATTTTTTTTTTTGTTTTCTTGTGACACTTTTGCCATTTCTCATTAAATGTGGTCATGACCCTTTTTTCCACGCTGCTTTCATCACCTCCTCGCGGTAACTGGCGGTTTCGCTGTTTGTCTGCATTTTCTTGTTATCCACTGCTGTTTTTTTCCCCGAGGCCTTTTGCATCAAAAATGCAGCACCATATTTTACAGTCTTCGGTAATTGAGCTCTTCCTCTTATGTAATCCAGTGCCTCTGAATGCTGCCTGTGTGCTGATGAGAGATAAATCTCTGGCAACATGTTGAAGTTCATACTGGAAGCTGATCACAGGACCTCTTTCGCCAAATTATATACCGTCTGCCTGCTCACTTTATCACAATACCCTGGAGAGAAAAGCAGTAACATAAGCATTAACATACCAGCTGTCTGACAAACTGACTGCGTGAAATCTAAATCAATGAAAGTTTCAAAGTCACTGGACATTTTTAATATGATTTCATTATTAGTATGCACATATGGATTCTTATAATTATAGATTCACAAACAAAGTGCTGTTTCAGCGATTTTAGCTGTGAATCTCCACTGAGGGGTAAGATTTGAAAATATTTCGGGATGCTTTAAGAGTAAGGATCACTCTACTGGTAAGGCAGAATTTGTACTGACTCTGCAAATGTTGATAGTATATTTCTCCTGGGTCTGTGCAATCAATAACAGCTGAGACAGGCATATATTATCACTATACTGTATAAACCCTATCCTTTCCCATTTTTATGTAGTATTTTCCCAGCGGGAATCTTTCTCTCCACTTCAATCAAATTTGCTCATCTTAACTCATTCTTCCCATTTGGAAAATTAATAATTTCAGCCTTTGATGGCTTAATCATAGCTCAATTTTCAAAACAAAGCTTTATCTGAAAAAACATTGTTGCCTTTTTACTAATAATAATAAAAAAGGTTATCTGTGCATGCACAGAAAAAAAGGATTTAATCAAATGAACAGTACTCAGAAAAAGACAAGCAACTCACAATGACAGTAATTTCAACTTTTTTTTTGTTCAGTAGGCAAGTTTGAAACATTTTAATACAACATTTCACCCAAACAGCTCTGCAGAAAACTCTGTTGACTGAAACGAAGAATCAAATTTCGTTGAAATTTAAACTGGCTTTGATAATGAGCATTACAAAAATAGTTCACTGTGTTTTTGACTGCAGATCAACTAAGGCTTTCATGTCTCCCATAGAAACAACATTTGCAGTAAATAAATGAACAGAAAAAAAGCTGATGGAGTTTGATCACAATCATTATTCCGCGTATTTCTGAACCACACATTATCTCTCGTGTGTTGTTATTAACTCTGACTAAATTATCATAATATTCTCCTTTTTTTAAAAAAAAACTTTTAACACCAATATTTTAGATAACTCTCAGTGATGACAACTTTTGATGATAATCATAAATTGCTATGATGTTTGGATAAACATAGTTTAGTACATATTACATGTCATCGTTTTTTCATTGAAACACTCTAATTTTCGACCTGCAATTAAATTTTTGCCCAATTTACACTGATTTATAAAAAGCTGCAGAAAAATTACACTTTAAATTGGAAAAAAAAATGGATTTGATTGTTAAATCTCCAACAAGCGATGTTTTCATTTTCTCTAGTATTGGTGTTTCAGCTGAACCGAAACACATTAACACTAATGCACAAAGATCTTGAGCTACCCCTCATTTCTTTATATTTTGCTTCCCCAGAGCGAGACTTTCTAGTACTTTAAAAATAAAATCTTGAGTAATAGTTCTCCAGGTTTTCTAAAATGCCTTTCATATTTTTTTCTTTGGACTTTAGCTGCTTTTTCTCTCATTATCAGTCAAGTCCTTATACCTGAACATTGTAACAGGATTTTTTTTTGTTAAGCCACTTAACACTGACATATGAAAAATTCAAGCTTACAAAATGTACCTGCTTAATCAGTATTAGCAAAAAACTGGCGTAGTGTGCAGTGAGTTCTTAAAAAATCTGAGGAAACTGGAAAAGTGGATGACAAAAAGATGATTTAGATCTAGAGCGGATGAACAGCATGTAAATGTGAAGTGTCTACAAACACACCGCCAATGCAGAGTGGGATCATCTTGACAGAGAATGCAAGTAAAGCAGCTAGCATTAAAAAAAAAAGAGCTTTGGATGTTTACTTAAGCCATCCAAGAAACCTGGAGAACTATTCCTGAAAACAAGAGTTTAGTCTGTACTGAAGAATAAAGGTGGTCATACCAAATACTGACTTTCAGTCTTGATATGTTATATATCCTTATATCCTGTATTGTCATTTCTCTTTGCATATTTGTGTTTCAAAAAATCATTGCCACTAATTCCCATTTTCAAAGCAAATACCAAGAAATAATGGGTGGCTCAAGACTTTTGCACATTACTGTAAAATACTCAAAGACAGCACTATGAAGGTGTTAGAATGATCATCAAGAGTAGATAATTTCGTACAAAATAACCATACCTCCCTTCATGACATCTTTCACCTTCTGTCTATCTTGATCTCTGTTTCTCCCAATAACATTTAAAGGGTCTCTCAACATTCAAGACAAGAGGTCATCTGACAGGTTCCACTGCTCAGAAAAATGGAGCAGGAGCAAAAGGTCAAGGATTTCTGCCAGCCAGACAGCAAGTGGGTGCTGCTCTTCTCTGACCTGCTTTTTCTTCTTCTTGATGTTAAGACTGGGAAAATGAACAGACAGTGAAAAGCTAAGAGGAGAGGATAGTTACTGAATAGTGAGAGAGGAGTGAAAAGGTGAAAACTGAAGTGCACAGAAAAAAGAGAACAACAAAGGGGAAGGAGAAGAGGGGAAAGGATGAGAAAAACACGAGGGTTAGGCTGGGATGTAGACGACTAAAAGACTTCATCACATTATTATGTCATGGAAGTAAATGAGCAGCAAATTACAAATGAACAAAGAAAAAAAACTGTTAAATCAATCTAACAGAAACTCTCTGTGGATTGGGACTCAGGCGATTTGGGATAGGAATTCGATGTTTTTCTACTGAAAAGCAGGCATTGATCAGGATGCCTCTAAGATGCTTCCCTGTGGAGGTTTTCCTGGACCTCTGCCTACTGGGAAGAAACCTTTGGGCAGACCCAGCACACTCTGGAGGTATACACATACTATTTGGGAACATCTCAGGGTCAGATCCCAGAATTATTGACATCATGGTTGAGTATTGAACACAGACTAGTATCACTGTCATTGTCAATGTTTATTTTTCCTCATATCTGGGTCTTCCACATGTCTCTCATCTAACACTGTTGCACAGTTGCAAATACACACCTGGTGCTGCTTGTACAAACAACCATACTTGACTGGGGATGTCTGGGGATATACTCTCATATGCTGTTCATAAGATAAACCCGGTGTCTGCTGTTACTGCATGTATCTAAATGGCCTCAGTTAAAGGCCCTGTTTGTGAATGATGAAGTGTCACTGAGCGCTCCTTTAGATACATAAACTGCAGTCGGGCCGTGGCAGAGACAAATGGATGGACTCTGTTACAGGTACTTCTGCTGCTGTCCACTAACCTTAGAGTACAGCGCACAACATGCATGAATGCACTCACATCACACACAGTGACAGTCACATACATAAAAATCTAAACACGATGCAAACCTCTACAGAGAGCACAAATATACTACACACAGCAACCCCATATGGGTATATAAACACCTCGAGGATGCTTGCTCATGCGTAGATTACCAAGCACACACACTTCAATACAGCTTGATAAGAAATAACTTCACATACGCACTTTTACACTGCAGCAGCTTCCTCATCTGCAGCTTTTAGCTTAGCTACGAGTCCAGACTCAGATAATCCACATGATCGATGCTGATGAAGAAGTGAACAGGGGGAAAAAAATAAAAAATCATGTCTTTTTATTTCTGTTTCTCTCTCAGTCCCTCCACCCACCTTTTCTTTTTTTTGCCAGTATGTAGGCATATATGACTCCTTGTTCGCCACCCTCAGTGTGTACTTTATTGGAATAACTACCTTAAAGCACTGAGTAAATAAAGAGAATACATTACCTGACTCTAATAGTGGTTATTGGAAATGTAGCTCTCACTATAGATTATTCAGGCGGCCAGCCAGCCATCTCTCCTTCAAAAATCATTAAACTTCTTTGCTCAGCAAGCACACACACTAAACAATCTAAACAATAAACCTGTAAACAACTGTGTAATAAAAAGATGTGATTCGATTGGAGCTTAGTGGAAACAAAAACAGAAGAAAAAACTATAAACACAAATACTTTAGCGATTATATGTATCTCTCTATGCATGAAGCTTTATCTCATCTGTGATTATTTTTGACACTGAATCATTTCAATGGTTTTTTTTTTTACTTTTCATTTATTTATTTATCTTTTTGACCATCATAAAATCAATCAAACCCAAATCAGGCTTTGAGGCTGCTTCATCTAGACTGCATTACTTTCTTAATTTATTTATAACATATATATCAGCACCGTCAGATTTAGCCTGAAGGCTAGTTTTCATCTGGCAGGCTGATACAAGTAAAGAGAAACAAACTCACAAAACACACACAAGTAGTCCAAGTAATATTTCTTGCAGTTATCAGCGACAGTAGCTCGCTCCGCTCTGTTAATCGCTCAGCAGTTTGCTAAGTTGTGACCAATAAGAGGTAAAGGTTGCTCTAAAGACACCTAATTAGATGGGATCTGAACTATCAGTGGAGCTTAAATGAATTACTGTGTGTTTTTGCCTGGCGTGTGTGTGTGTGCATGTGTGTTTGTAAGTGCCCAATTAATGTGCACATCTTCTGCCAGTGTCAGTATCATGTTGGCAATTAAAACAACATGACTGAAAGCAAAGATGCTGTCTCAGAGGACCCAGAGCAGCGAGCACGGAGATGATATTATTAAAGATCTGTGAAGCAGCCGTGGAGCCACTGTTGCTCAAGGCAGAGACACTTAAGCCCCAAAAAGCAGTGTTGTCTTTCAGGTTAAATGTTGTCCCTGAAGCAAAAAAGCTGACATGTTAAGTTATTTTTACTTGGACTGTGAGCATATTTACAGGACACACGGAGAGACGCTGTGAAAATGCGTCGCAAGAGTTGGCAGCAGATGAAACGAAGACGGTGGGCGCTGGGGGTTTTTTGTGTGAAAGGGTTCATTTTAAGGCAATAGATCTTGCTCTTGGCAACATGTTTTGCCTGCTGACAGGCGCTGGATATGATGCAATAAGCCAAGTAATCTTTCCTCTCCAAGAGCTCTCGCTCACTCAGTCTATCACTCTCTGTTTCTTGCTCTGTTTTCAGTTGCCATTAACAAGGTGCCACAGGCAGCATGGTCCAAATTAACACCTACTGTATATTAACGTGATCTTCTGTGGGAATTACTGCTGCATCCAGCCGCTGGGAGAAATACTCTCACAGCATCTATGTGGTATTTTTCATGAAGAACTCTGAGATAATTAACCGAGTATTGATGTTTAAATCCAAGCTCAACAAAAATAAATAAAAAAATAAAAAGACTGCAAGTGAAGGTCAACAATTTAAGAATGTTTCTCAGCGTTAAATTGCAAAGACTTTGGGGATTTCATCATCTACATTATATAATTAGGCGATTTAGTAAATCCAGAGAAATCTCTGTACACAAGGGACAAGGCTAAAAACCGATACTGAACGTCCATGAACTTCTGCCCTCAAAGGGCCCTCTATTACAAACAGGTCTGATTCTGCTAATTGTGAGTCAATTCAAGTCAGGTCAGTTAATTTTTTTACTCCCAGTTTACAGCAACGGTCACCTCAAGGTGATTTTCTGATTGTTGGGGTTTTAAATCTCCAAACAATGCTTTCGCTGACCCCCACCTCTTTTAGGATGCACCCAGCGAAAATCCAGCATGTGTGAAGGAAAATGATAAAATGGATTTGCTTAGTGCTTTTCTACTATTACCCAGCACTCAAAGTTCTTTTTACTACAAGTCTCAATGAGCCAGTCACACCAACATTCATACAAGAGCTTGGTTCTATTCCCTCGTCTTGCCGAACATTCACACACACACACACACTCACAATCCGATGGATGCATCGGGAATTCTGTACTTTCCCAGGCATACTTCGCCATGCAGACTGGAGGAACCGGGTAGCCAATGGGGAACTATCTGAGTGGTAGAAGACCGTTACTACCTACTGAGCCACAGCTGTCCCGCTAATAGATTAATAGTTGCAATGGGGACACCTTAGCAGGCATTCCTAAAAATGCATAATATTAATAGTGAGAAATGCCTGATATGAACTCTTTTTTTTTCAAGTCAGGCATTACTGATTTCAGCAAGACAATGCCAAGCATTTATCTGCATGAATTCCAACAGCATCCTCCATGGTGAAAAGAGTATGACCCCCTTTCACTCCAGACAAAGCAGACCATGAGCTGTCGGGCAGCTGAAGTGCCGTTTTAAGTAAAAATAGGGAAATATTTTTTGCTTTGACAGCTGTAGCTATTAGTAGAAAAAAAACCTTTAGAGATTGTTATTAAAAGGGTTGATGAAATACAGCTGTAATTCTCTTGAGGAGAGGATGGTTAACACAATAGAACTTACTGGACAATTAATAATTTCTGTGCTTGTCTTCCTGCCCTCTGATTTAAGGAAGTGAAGTTTGTTGGCAAACTGTTTGTAGAGAGAAAAGGTGCTTTCTTTGTGGCATAAATAAGGAAGTGAGCATTTATTTTCATCAGTCAAAAAGACAGACAATTTTTTTGAATGATTTCTACCTTTAAAAACTCTTCAAATGATAAATAACATTTTGTTGGTGGATAATGGCAGCTACGCCTGTGTTTGGTGAATGGTGGGTGTCAAGTGCCTTGACGCTGAGTTCATCTCCTGTAGTGTGCGGTCCAAAAACTCCTGTTTTGTGGAAGTGAGTTAAAGACCCTTCAACTGTCTCTCAAAATTCAAATATTAGTATTTGGATTATTAGTGGCTCAAATCACATTATTTTAACAAGACATTGACTTGACAGGCATATCTATTGGGTTAAAAAAAAAAAATATATATATAGATAGATAGATAGATAGATAGAAATCAGTCCCCGCTTTTACACTTGTTTTGTTTATTTTATTTATTTTGTGAGTATGCTTGCAGACCACTTCATTAGTTACAGCTTGCTAATACTGGGCTGAACCCCCATTTGCCACAAAGTGTTGGAAACATTTCTCAGAGATTTAGGTCCATACTGACATGATAGTATCCATGATGGAAATCTCCAGTTCCACAACATCCCAAATGTGTTCTGTGGGACTGAGATATGGTGATAGCAGAGGCCATTTGAATACATTGAAGTCATGTTCATGGCACGTTACCCTGCACATCAAACGATCTGTACTCTGGTCATAAAAAGAATGGTCATGGTCAGCAACAACACTCAGAGGCTATAGACCCCAGGACTTTCCTACCTCTTTACTGCCACGCTTTCCTCAAACCAAATCCCTCTTTAAACTCATGCATTTGGTAGACACCTGTCAATGTTTGTACCTGAGACTGACTGTGTCTGTGACACACATCCACCTCCAAACAGACAGACAGATACAGCTGCTAAAGTCAAAACTGCCTTTGTGATTCCTCCTGCTACAGTAGACGTGTGCACGCACACACATACACACAAACAAGTGCAAAGTCATAACTGCCTCCAGGCAAACTAAGAGGGGCTTGTTCTGTTTAGAGTGTCACTGTTTGTGTCACTGAGGCATGTTTGGTGCAGAGTCTGTCCACTGTTTTTTATCAGAGTTTTAGCCGAACATCACTTATTGAAAAGGAGTGCGCGATCCTCTGGGAGAAGAGGAGCAAACAGAAAGGAGAACAAATGAAGCGGCGGCAGCAAATGTTTGGCGCTTGCTGAAGGAGAGACAGAAGAGTTCTTTCAAATTTCAAACGCTGAGGTGAAGTGTTCCTCACCGGCTGTAATACTAACAATGGGGTCCGACTCTTCATCTCTCTTATACTTTTGGGTCTTTTGTTTTTTTTTAAAGCAGAAAGTGGCAGAATGGATTAGATATTGTTTGCTTTTACATTCTTTTGTGTTTGCTGTCCTTGAACACATGTCCTCCATCACTGTGATGAGTTATTGTGAGTGTGCTAGCGTGAGCAAGAGACAGTCTCATCCATCAACATTTGGACTACCCTATGAAACAGGAATGTTCTGTTTTTAACTAACCTCTGTTCTAAAAAGAAAAGAAAACCCATACCTTAACAGACCCAAATCCTCATTTCTCCACGTCAGAGGGGGGTTTTGTGGCGTTATTTCTCAGAGCCTCCGGTGTGTGATGGGCTGTGGGATGTGAGATCCTTGAAAAAACTATGACAGATCAAAAAGACCCTGAAGTAGGAGGGGGCGAAGCAGAAACGTGTTGTGCTGAGTGCTCAGTCATATCCATGTCTCTCTTACTTTCTCCTTGTCTTTTCCTGTTACCATTCCCTTTTAAGCCTTCACCCAGTCTTCTATATCTTTGGGCTTATATTAGATTTTGTATTATGTAAGTCTTCTTTTTCTATTTTAGTTTCTGCTCATCCACTCGTTTCTACAACTCAGCATGCTTTTCTTTCTATAATTTGCCTTTCAATCCACTTAGACACTGTTTCGCTCTGTTCCTACAGAAGCAAACACACCACCAGAACTAACATGCAGTAGAGCCTATACATTTTTCCACCTTGTGTTATACTCTAATATAATGCCACTTTGAGCTTGTCCCTCGTTCACAAGAGGTTACCACAGTGGGTAGCTCTACATGTTTGATTTGGCAGATTTATTTTTATTTTTTTTTACACCGGATGCCCTTCCTGACTCAACTCCAGAGGTGTTTCTGCGTCCTTCCAGGAAGGAGAGGTGTTATCCTCATGTTAATGAGGTCAATCAGAAGGAGAATGCTCTGACGGCTTGATTGGCTTTATATAATAACGCTGACCTTCATGTGTGTTTATACATCAAATGATGTTCATGTACTTTATGAATTTATTGAGAGAATGATCATAAACAGATCAAACACCGAACTGCTGTCTTTACCTGAAGTGGTAAAATTATTTCCGCTTAATTCATGTCATTCACTGCTGGGTTTCCTTTGAATGCAACCTAAACACGTTGGTTTATTTTCCGTTTTCCATTTTGAAATCCCTCACAAGCTAATAAACTGACCTTAGATAATGGTCCATATTTATTAGTGCAAATTGTGTGTTTAAAATGTTTCTTTTCTCAGTACACAGTCCAGGCTTAGACTTTCCCACTGGGTGATTGAAAGGGACTGCTGTTTTCAGTCATGTGGTCACCTCTTTTCTCATGACCAAACCCCTGTTTAGCCTTTTAAATGTCCAGTGTTTTTGCTGCTTTGCCTCAAAATAAACAACTTAAATATCAGGGGGAAAAAGAAGAAAAAAGAGGTAGTAATTAATAATTAACAGCAGGTCTACTTCTTTGTTTACAGTTTATGCACTTTCCAAATTACTGTACCACCTTCAAAGAACTTGTTTAAATAAATGTATGTTCAATTTTAAGTGCCAGATGTTTGATCTACCTGTCTTGATCTATCTATCTTTCCTTTTTTTTTTTTTTTTTTTGCTTAACGCTCCATATAAACTCTATAAATGTTGGATATAGCATGTGCTGTTAGAGGACATGGGTCATAGTACTTCTCTGTGTTTAAGAAGAGCTGAAACAACTGATTTTGGCTACTCTCTAACCTACAGTATACTGAAATGCTTCTATAGAACCAGCATCAAACTACAAAATAAACCAGAATCAGCTAAATTTCACAGTTTTAGTCTTGAGGGCAGCTAAAGCAGTAAAGGCTAATCCCCCTGTTACCGATAGGCTAGCATTTTATATAAGCATCCTCTCCTCTCCTCTCCTGCTGGGTTGAAGGAAAGCTCCTGCGTCATCACAGTGCACCCACATACCTATATTACATTTAAGATTCCCAGAGTGATTGGGATTAATGCACTTCCACAACCGATTCCTTTGATATTACAGCATAGTTCAAAGAAGGTCATCTACTTCGTAATCCCATACAGCAGGAGCAAAATGTAATGATTATACAGTAATAGTCTTACACACAGTGTGACTCATAGTTGTGAAATATACTCATTTCTGCTCATTGGCTCACACCACAATCTGTATGTGTTTCTCTGAGCCTGTTATGAGCCTAGAGGTCATAGGTAGAGGATTAATTTTCCCAAAAGCATTTTAAGTGCATTCATGGTACTCTAACCGGCCACAGAGCAAAGTGATCAGATGGAGAAACCCGGGCATGGAGAGACAGAGGGGTTGTATGACATCCTCCTGTCCTATTAGTTTATTGTTTCAGGTGCTCTTTGGAAATGAAATTGTCAAAGAATCCAAGGAACTCTCTTTTCTAATAATATCTTAAATGGCTTTATTCTCATCTTTAACCTAAAACAAAGCCCTCCCCTGTGTTTTTGGCATACAAGCCTTAATCATCCATCATCATTTATGATGACATAATATCAGTTATCAGAACAGTAATCAATGCATCACAGAGACAGGCAAGAGACTGAGAATACATTTCTGTTTCACAATTTTGATTTAATACTTGATCACTTATGTGAAATAAATTTTATTGGCCTGTGTTGTCAGTTCCCTTTTAAAAACCACCAGATTTTACACATACAAGCAAAAGCAGCGTTCTCCACACTATGAGTGTGTTTTCTCTTACTCATAAACAAGCCTGGTAACTGTTACTTTACAGTGCAGCAGTAGGTGTGCGGTATTGATATGCGCTTCCTCATATAAAACATTCCTCAAATAAAATGAAAAATAAAGTGCATTTTTGTTTTGTTTTTATTAATTCTTTGCAAGATATTTATTATATCTAGAAAATATATTTATTAATTGCTTATAATCATTATTATTTGATAGAGTCTTCATTTATTTGACTACTGCTTTCTTGTACTAGTACCATAGTACTACCACTGCAATGTACATTAATTAATGAAGGTCGTGAGATGTAATTGCAAGCCTTAAATTAAATTCAACAATTGGCCCATACGTTAGACCTTTATTACTTTTACGTGTGTAAAAATGGGGGTTTACAAAACAATGTGCTGCTTCTTTCCATGCATGTGATCAAATATCCTCAAGTGGGACTGCAGCTGTTTTAATGGATTATATTTCATTCATTAGCTGTTGATACACCAGCATTCTTTGCATTGGTATTAAAACATTAATAAAACTTTTTTGAATCACTAACATAGTCTCAAAGAGAGGCAAGTTTGTGAGAAGAATGTAAGAGAAGGTAGAGGAAAGAAAGTTCTAATTTTCACTGGAATTATTCAAGATATTTTAAAGTGAAAATCCCAACTTAAAAAGCAATCCTTGGTGAAAAGGCTCCTTGCAGTGATAAAAATTAGATACACTGTAATTTTATCTCACATACGATCACCCAGCAGAGTATGAGCTAACTTGTCATGCCACAGGTGTCACCTGTAAACTGTCATGCTACTGTATGTCTCACATTCCTGTCTGTCCCTAGCCAGCCTGCCTTCATATCTGACCAACCTTGATGCCTTGGGCTTGATGTGTTGCCATGGCAATGCTTCAGATAGCCACCCATCTTGTGAAGGAAGCGGGCCTGATTGGGGCTTCTTCCTGAAAGTTGTTTTCCTCCTTCCTCTTTTAATGCCTGACAGCATTTATCTCTCTATCAACTGTAAGTGGATTTGTGTCTGAGATTTGCTTGATAGATGATAGCAGTTATACAGTGAGGAGGTTTCCTGCAACCCTTTTTATTATGTGGCCTATTTTTCTGAGTAACCCTCTAAACTATGTGCTATTATGAGTGTGCACACATGTGTATGTGTGTGTGTGTACGTGTGTGCGTGTGTGTGGACTAAATTTAGCACAGATTTTCTTGAGGTTGATGATGTAACAAGCTGTCTATGTAGTTCTCAATAAGCCTCGATGGAGAACTGCACAACAATCCTATACAAGAGAAACGAGTTAGACTCCCTCTCTTGGTTTTTCTCTGAGTAATTTTACTTTCACTGTCAGTCTGTTGTTTTTCCTGTCTTTCTCTAACACTCAAGGGACAGAAATAGAGAAGAGAGGAGGCCAAAATGAGAAGAGCCACAGGGAGATTGAGAATGCATCGTATCATAAATGCAATACCAGTTCCCATTTTAGAAGAAAAATGCCCATCTTCTTTTGCTTTCAACTCTCAGGTGGATTTGATGGCTAGACACTGGGCTTCATTTGATACCCATTTGTTTTAAGACCTTAAATACACCATGCACTGATAACCTGAGCATCACTCATCATCATCAGTGTGTTGGCCTGTCAAAGCAAACTGATAAGTTGCCCACTGCTTCGAGTGCTCAAGAACACAGGAAAATCACTCATTCCTTATTATCTATATGAAGATATATGATGAGCCATGTCCTATAAGTGAAAGTGTGATTTTTCATAATGGGCCTCTGCTCTCTTCTTTTCTCGTTTTTGCTTCTAAACAAACATTCACTCATATTTCTTCGTGACAAACTTTGATTGCTTTTATTGTTTCAGTGCTACACAGCTCATGACATGGGACGGAAACCCCGCGTGCCTCATGATAAAATGCATGGAAACAGCACAGGACACGTCTTGCATGGCAATACAACGATGGCTGCCGTCGCATATAAGCTATATACTGTAGCTACAACACTGAATAAACATGAGCTTGTACATTAACAGCGAAAGTTTCTATATTGATTTGTTTCACCGGTGGATTATTTTTACACCATCCTTAAGACACGACTAAAAGGGACTGTCCCTGAATGAAAGTCTGTGTATTGTTGTTGTTGTTTTTGTCTTTTTGCTGTTTCTATACAGTCACTGAACATCCCCGCTCTCTGATTAACGTATCCGCATTTAAATAAACGTAAACGTTTTTCTTTTTTCTTTTTTTTTTACTCTGGTCATGGTCTGTGGAATTTGCATTTTATAATCTTCTTGAAAGCGTTTTGGAAGTCTTTGTTGAAGTAGGCATATATGATGGGGTTGAGGAGAGAGTTTGAATAGCCCAGCCAGTTTATGACTGCGCCCAGCCACTCGGGCATGTAGCAGCTCTCTGCACAGAAAGGTAGTACCAGTGCAACGATGAAAAAGGGCAGCCAGCAGAAGATGAAAGTTCCCATAATGATGCCGAGTGTTTTCACCGTTTTACGTTCCCTGGCCAGCGCGATCTTTCTCTTCGCCCCCGAGTTCTTTTCATTCATGTTTTCATAGCCGTGCGAGGAGGACTGAGGAGTGTTGGGCAGAGGCAAGTGCGTCTTTGAGTTGCTGATAACTTCTATGATCTCCAATGATTCGCCCTCGTCTCCATGCTTCACCGCGCCATTTACGCACGGAGAGCTGGATTTAGACTCATCCCCGCGCTTCCAGCCTTTGCCGCCGGTTTCTCCGTTGGTTTTCTTGTGAAAGATGGCCGGAGACACACTCAAGCACTTTTCTGACACTTTTGCTTTCTCTGCTTTCTTCACTGTCTTTCGAATCCGAAACCGAGCAGCTCTGAATATTCGTCCGTATAGAACTAACATGAGGATAAGAGGGATGTAAAAAGCTCCAAACGTAGAATAGATGGTGTAGCCCGGGTCCTGGCTGATCATGCAGGCGTCGGGGTTTGCCCTGTCTTCGGCGCTTCTCCAGCCTAACATAGGCGGAATAGAAATGGAGAAACCAATTAGCCAAGTGACGCTAATCAAGAACGCAGCTCTCCTTGGTGTCCGTTTATTTACATAGTCAATAGGGTCCGTTATGGCCCAGTACCTGTCCAAAGCAATTGCGCACAGATGCAGGATGGATGATGTACAACACAGTACATCCAGAGAGATGAATAAATCACAGATCTCCTGCCCCAGAGTCCACTTGTTTAAAACCTGATACAGGGCCGCCATTGGCAGGACCAGCACAGATACCATGAGGTCTGTCACGGCCAGGGATCCGATCAGATAGTTGGCCACATTCTGGAGAGATCTCTCCAGGGCGATGGCTGCCACGACGCACGCATTGCCAAATATGGAGCAGAGGATGAGGGCCCCCAGGAGCATTGAGGTAATAATCTGGTAACTTAGCACCAGATCTGGAAGAGACCCGGACCCCGTGCCATTCTCACCCCCGTTCCAGTCGGCAACCACGTCCCCCCCACCGGGGTAAACACTGGTCGCGTTGCTGTCGTTGTTGCTTGTGGTTATAAAATCCATAATGCAACCACACTCAGAGCGAAACTTTTCCCAAAGTAGTGGGGAGTAGTGGAAGAATAAGCAGGAGTCAGTCAGCCCCCTCAGACTGCTGCTGCCGCTGTGCGTTTTACCGGGTCCATCGGAGTTACCGGGCTCGTGCTGTCGCTCTCAGGACGCATGACGCAGACGTGCTTGTGAGTGCGTGTGAGGGGGCTGTGTATGTTGTAGCCCATGAGTGTTGACAGCCGGGTGCGCACACTGGTACTGCGAATCATCTGAGCTTGGTGACGCCGTGAATTCATTTATACCAACAGCTTTAGGTACGTCAGACCGGGAGGAGGTCGTCCTGGAGGTTTGTGCCTTTACTCTCCCTGTTGCTCAGTTTTTCATCACAGACCGCCGCCGAGGGTGCAGAGAGCTACTGTCCTTTTTGTATCTCCTTTATTTTACTCTTTGGACTCACTGAAAAAAGTATTTTGTTTATTTATTCATTTTTTTAAAGTTTAGTTTTAGCCTTCATCGGAAAGGGTTGGTATCAGCCAGAACCAGTAACCAGGAATTTTTCCTTTCTTTTTTTAATATAACGAGATATCAGAAAATTAACTATCAAATGAAGCAAATTTGTCGTTGGGCTACCTAAGACGGATACATTTTAAAAAAGAGTATCTATCGTCGGTTCCCATGAAGTTTTTGTGTAAAGCAACTTCGTTTGAAACGGATCTTTAAAAAATATTTTAAAACAGTTTGAACTAGAACCGAGTAATTCGTAAAGCGTGCTTACGAGTGGAGCTTTGCAATTTTGATGTGAAAGGGAGAAAAGTTCAAATGTCCAGAGCGCTGAGAGAAAATAGTTTCAGGACCAGGAACAGCTCCTCTGCAGTCCTGAAAGGAATGCTGCTGCCCTCTGCTGTACGCGAATGATATTGCACCAAATGGTGGACGTTGCTCCATCAGCGCATATGAGTTCAGGGTAGGTTGTGTGAGTACATTACAGGAAGGAGGGGGTTCCCTTGAAAACAGCTGTAGCCGTTGCCTTGTGTTCAAGTGTATTCGAGCCAACAAATAATGTCAGCTATGAGTCAGAGTGGAGTCTGAATAAACGCAGTTAGTGAGGAACTTCTCAAAGGGGAGGGATGGAGGCTGTGGGTGAGTGTCTGTTATGAGGTGATTGTATGAAAGATGAGTGAGTCTAAAAAACGTATTTAAAAAAATCTTAAAAGTTCTCATTGGAATTCCACACAGAGGCCCTAAGGCCAGGTGATAATTAAAAATTGAAAAAGAAAAGATATTTAGATGCAAAATGTCAATTTAGGAAAAGGGCCATGAAGTGAAAATTGCAAAAGCTAGAAATGACAAAAGCTTAAATGGACAACAAAATGTGTACAAACAGAGCACATAGTGGGCAATTTATATTTTCTCTATTTGTTGAAATACGTTTTTCCCTACAAATTACAATTACAATCCTAATTTGGGATAAGACTCATCCAACATCCCAGCCTGTGCCTCCAGGTGCCCCCCTCCTCCCCACCAAAGATAATACTCAACATGTTTGAAAAAACTCCAAAGTTCTGTTTTAAAAAAAACCTTGTTCTGCATTCTTTTTGTTGGATGGTTTCAGTTTTTAGACACTTAACTTTGACTTTAACTGCGAGAATCTGCTGTGTTGGTTATACTGGAGTTTAAAATCAAAATGGATGTATTGTTTTCCCATCCCTCTGAAGCTTCTGAAATACCAGTACAATGATTAGATTAGAAAGTCTCGTGCTCTTTCTGTATAGTACTTCCAGTGTGTGTGGAAATCAGCTGACACGACACAGGTAAATATAGCCTTGTGTTAAATTTGAAGGGGGAGGGTATGCAAGGATGTTTTAAAACATATTACCACTTTCAACCAAAGAGTGGTGAATCAGAAAGAACAAAAAAGTAAATCAAACTAAAATTTGGGGTTGTCACTGTGCCATAAATGGCACTTGTTCTCTTCCTTTTTCAAGGTACTTGGCAGGTAGGTTGTACAAAGCATCTTTGAGTGCTTGCCGCTGTTCTTTTGTATAACATCTGACTTTTATTTGTCTCTTGATGTAATTCCAGATTGACTGCTTGGCATTGAGGGAGCCACTCAATTTTCTCAGAATGTCAGCGAAACCAAAATCTAAGTAACAGAAGTACTTATTAAAATGACAATTTTATCACAGACAGACACCTTTAAAGGGATACAAATCACCCTTTCTTGTCATTTGTCTTTGAAACAATTAGACATGACAGTCACTGCAAAAATGATAAAAGCATGTAATAAAAGCTAAGTGCTGAAAAAAAACGAGGATAAATTTAGTGCTTTCATTTAACTGCTCTATAAGTGATGGATAAAAGATCAGATTGCCAGGAAATGATAAATACATTAAAGAGACAAGACACTAGACTGACGCAACAAACTGACAAAACAACTTGGCAAAAGATGAGAGGAAATGTCAAGAATACAATGAGAATGAAGGAATAGAAAACAGGTGAGGGAGGTGTGAAGAGCCACCTTCACAATGGGAAAGGGTGGAAAGGATGATTATTTTGATAAATACTAATATAAAACTTCATGTAATAACCTTTTTAATAGAACCTCAGTTATAAAGCAGGCTCTTTAAATTCCAGTAACCAAGAACTGATAAATTGTTGGGATTTTGTCTGATTGTTGGATTTTCCTCTGTATTATTGTCACATCTTTACCCTACAGTATAAAGCACCTTCAGGCAACTGTTGTTGTGATTTTTGCCTATATAAATAAAAATGCATTTAATTGAATGTTTTTCATGCAGATCTTTTTTGAATTCAGGAAAAATAAATTCTGCTACGCTAGACCACTGAAATGCTTTAACAAGGAAGCAGCAGCAGCAGCAACACACACACACACACACACACACACACACACACACACACACACACACACACACACACACACACACACACACACACACACACACACACTGTGCTGTGCTTATCAACCAGTAAGTGAAAAAAGCTGACACCACGGTTGTGGGCATGAGGGGAAAAAAGGTGGCTCTGGCTATTTCACTTGGTTTTTGTGAGTCTGCTGGTTCCATAGTGGTGTGCTTTCTATAGGTCATGAAGGACAATAGCAAGGCTGTTAACAGTGCACCTATTGCAGTGGGGCACACTATGGGGACTTTGTCTTTGTTAACAGAGTGGAATGCCCCAGTGGGCTAACAGGGGCAGGATAGAGAGCACCACTGCTCACCGCCTCTGCACTCGAACAGTCCCTGTAGCTCTTAAAAAGAGCTTCAATCTATACATCCAGAAGAAGTGGGAAAGAAGAGCAGGAAAAGGATGACAGGGGAAAAACCAGGCTAACTGGGTGAAGTTGCTTCAGATGTCTTCCACTGGTGGGCGAGGTGCTTCGAATGAGCCATGATGAGCTCCCATGTGGGAGCTTCTAGTGTAAATGTCTCGAACAGAGTTGGATGTAGCGAAGCTGAGGATGCTGGTGAGGAAACCAGTACTAATGAGACTCACACACCAAAAGTGGAGCGATCTAGGCAAAGGAGTGTAAATCCAGCAGGCGAGGGAAGGTCAAGCAATGTGCTGGTGAGACCTGCGCTGTCAGGTGGAAAAGCACGCAAAAAGACCTGCAGTGAGGACAACAAAGGAAGCTGGAGAGAGCAAAACCAAGACAGGGGCGAGGAGACAATAACTGCTGGAGATTTGGAAGGCAGAGAAAGAGGGAAAAGTATGGAAAGAAGAATGGCGGAAAGAGATGAAACACATGGAGATGAAGCACAGTATAGACAGAGAAGAGAAAGCATTGGAAGTTTGTCAAGTAATAATTCTGATCATCAGTTAAACAACATTTTGGAACTTGGAGAAGGATCGAGCAACTTGCAGAGAGGACACACCTGCTCTCGACTCCAGAGCACTGGCTGCAACTGGACCTTCACTTCCAGTTCAAACGCACTGTCCCGTCGGCCTGCTGCTCATACCAGGTCCATACCCCGGTCACCTCAGAGACCTTTATCCAGACCAGCAGCAGGAGACTTGCACCTCTACTCACTAAGTTCATTCAGGGAGCCAGATCCATTCTGGGTGGAGGTGAGACCAGGGTCAGCACCTGGGCGATCTTTGACCTTCTATGAGCTAAGAGGGGAGGGAGAGGATGAGGGTGATGAAGAGAACGTGGAGGATGGTGATGAAGGAGGCAGCGGGGTGGTAAGGGTGATGAGTCAAAGCGTGACCTCAGCAGTGGCACAACCTTGTGTTCCTTGTGAGAGGAGGATGAGTAAAAGGGAGAGGAACAGGATTAAAAGTCTGAGGAGGAGACAGCGAAGAAGGGAGAAATGGAGACAAAATCAACAGCAAGAGAGCAGACAGGTGACTGGCACTGCACACTGACATCACAGAGGTTTAAGTATCACCACGAGATGAGTCACAGAGGCAGTTATTAGATCGCTAAATGATTTAGTAATTACTAGATCCAGTAATTAATACCCAGGATAATTTATTTTTTTTAATATGTAGTCTTTATGGACTTTAAGGATTAAAGACACACCAAATAACAAATGTTTTTAACTGAGTAAGTCCTGAGATTTATACTCAGGACTTACTCTTACTAAAGAAGTATTTATAGCACAACATGGCAGGTATATGTAGTAAAGAAAGAAAGAAACAGAGGCTGCATGCACATAATCACGTGGTACAAAACAACAGGTACAAACATTAGGCCTGTTTCTGTTTTGTTGTTGTTAGGGCTTTGTTTGTTTGTTTTTTTTGCACTGCATCTATTTTTCACTGTTTTTACTCATGGTACTTTATATTACAGCATACACGTGTGTGTGTCTGTTTGTTTCATCTAGACTCTGGCTCTCGAAAGCTATATCAGCAACCAGCTCATTTCAATAGCCATTGTGTGCGTGGTTTAAAGTGGGGTTACATCTGAATTAGTTGCATGATGAGGCTTGGGCAGAGAGCCCTTCAAAACCGACCAGACAAAAGAGCAGATTCCATTTTGATTGGCTGCTGCAGAGCTGCAGTCACGTTGGCAGACTGAAATTACTCTGACTGCTCTGTTACCAAAAGTCAAATTAGTTTCTTCGACACTTTCGTATGATCGATTTCCTAATCCTTTGTCCTCCTACAGACTGTGCTGTTTTTAGTTAAGATATTCCTATCTGTTATTCATTGGACTTGGTGTGTAAATAAACTGGGTCATGCAACAGGACCTTAGCACACCAGCAAATCTGCTAGCATGGCTGAAAAAGAAAGGAAGAAAGTCCAGACCTACTCCCAAATAAAATGCTGTCGTGGGACCTGTGCATGAACAAATGCCTGCAAATCTGAGTGAACTGTAGCAACGCTGTAAAAAAGAATGGCTCAGATTTCCCCCACAATGATCTGAGAGACTGATAAAATCATACAGAAAGCCATTATTTAAACTTACTGCCGCTAATAATAGTTCTGCAAACTACTGAATGATAGGGTATGCTTGGTTTTTCATACGCTGTGTCTCCATTGCTGTATAGGCTTGATAAATAGATAACGATACTGTAGCATATAATGTGTTGTCGTTCATCTGAAGCTGATAGACTCTAGCAAAAACCAAATGATTTCTTCTTTTTTTTTTATTATGTCCTAATAATAAAAAAAAATAACGGATTTTCAAATAGGTTTGAAGGCGGGTGCATTTTGGTGTACACTGGATGAAGCCAGCTAGCTTCTTCCTTCTGCTTCCATTTATCCTAAGCTAAGCCAATCATCACCTTGCTCCTGCTCCACACCTAGCACACCCTTATATATTGATGTTCTCAGCTAACTTTCAGGAAAAAGGCATTTTTTCCTTAGACTGATAAAGACATTGAAAACCCAACATATATTCAATATGTTTTTAAACAATTACTTTTGTTACCCAGTACCCATTTCTTGCTCATTTATCATGTTGAATCTTTATTTCCATTTATCAGCTCTGTGAAAATTGAATTTCAGAAATTTTGCACTTATTCTCGATTGGGAGAATATAAAAACCTAGAACACACGCTGCTATTGGGCACACTGGTCAAATACCCTGGTTTAGATTTTGGATTTTCACAATAAGTTTTATCAATATTTTGTACAATACAGAATGTTTTACATTTTTTTGATCCCCTTTTTAAACTGTCTTAACTTACTGCATTCATGTGGCTGCCTTCTTGGTTTGTGCTGGCTTGTTTGAATTTGTTTGTGAGAAAAGTGTCGTAGGACAAAGCTAGAGGAGATGCTGTTGTATAAAAACAAACCACAGGATGTGATTTCATCCTGAGTAATGCAGAGACGTTTAGTGTTGGCTTGTTTCCAGCTGCTGGAAAAAAGCTAAAATGTGGTTTTAGCTGCTGTTCTGCAGAAACACATTTTGTGAAGGAAATGCAAATTGTTTGTGGTGCAGCAGCGCTATCAAATAGAGCTTCACTCAGTTATAGGTTTATCTATAAATTAGCAGTTTTTTTTAGTCTAAACTTTGGTTCTGTATGTCATAGAGCACACTCTTATTCATTTATATACCAGTATATGATTGTAACCTAGACAAAACTGGCATGTCACCATACATGTTGCCAGGAGAGCCTCAGCATCTATGCTTACTTAGACACCCTGTGCTCTGTGTTCTCTCCTCTCTTTAATGACACACCTTGGGAGGATGGGCTGATGTGACTGGGAAGTCCCTGGAGCTCCCCCAGGGTGAGAAAATAGTAATTACTTTGGAAACACCCCCAGGATTCTTTTTAAACAGTGAAGCTTCAATTCTCAGGGGTCTGCCAACACAACACGTGTTTGAGGAGGCGGTGGGTGACTTGGAAAGCCCTAGCTACTATTTTAAAAAAAGAGCTTTTTTTACATCATGGAGTTATAGCTGGAATTTGGAACCATAAAAAGTGAGTGATGAGGATAAATTAACTGTTGAGGAGAAAAGAGGAAGTAAGGAAAGAGTGTAGCAGATGCTCTGCATGATGAAAGAGAATACTAACCAGATCCAAAACCCACCTTCTGTTTTTATCCAATAGAGGTTAAGAGGGCTCATAGTAGGGCTTAACTGACAAACTGCAACAGATATAAAGTGACACATCCTAAGATGCACCTCTATTGGTTTTCCATGAAGTAATAGGAGTTTGAACTAATGCCTATGATGGGTCAGAATGCTCTCTCTAACAAACAATGTTTATGCTTTACAGTAAGATGTGTGAAAATGTAGGTAGGCAGACATTTCACTTGACTGAACTCACACCTGACACCCTCATGTCCTCACACATATTATTATGCTGTTTGGATGGGTGTCAAAGAGGGTTACATTCATCAAAAGAGAAAAGAAATTCAAATAGAAGAGAACTGTGAAAGAGGACATTTTCACTTATATTT
This sequence comes from Copadichromis virginalis, assembly GCF_057382275.1. Lineage (NCBI taxonomy): Eukaryota > Metazoa > Chordata > Actinopteri > Cichliformes > Cichlidae > Copadichromis > Copadichromis virginalis. The sequence continues at coordinate 27,167,281 of NC_140629.1, forward strand.
AATGCTAACTGGTAGCATCTTGTAGTGATAATTTATACTTAACATCTCATACGTGAAGGGTCAAATCTCTGGATTGCTCTCTCTTATTGCTGTTATCCAATCCTAGGCAAGATACTAATATAACTGTCTCAGAGGTTAGTCCATATAGCCAAAACTGTGCAAAAATGGGTTTTATCATTCTAATATTGGAGCTTTAAATATGCACACATGCAAACATAAGCAGGTTTGTGGTCACACAAGAAAAGATATTTTTAACAATTAAAATGTTCTTTTCTACTTCTGTTTTTTCCCAGAGTTCAACAGGAAACCCATCCAGCAGCAGCAGTGAGGACGATGAGGCCCTGACTACCGGGGACAGAGAGGGCTACATCTGCGCTGTCTGCTTGGATGTGTACTTCAGTCCTTACATGTGCCACCCGTGCAATCACATCTTCTGTGAGCCCTGTCTTAGGACGCTGGCTAAGAACAGCCCCACTAATACCCCCTGCCCCCTGTGCAGAACAATCATCACACATGTTTTCTTCCAAAAAGGTGAGATGATGAGCAAGGACCACTTACTGTATAATCACTTAATCAAACTTCCTCAGCACTAAAGACTGAATAAAGCAAAAAACAACTTCATGTAAAAATCTGACATTAAGGACAAACGATTTCAGCTATATTTTTATTCCTGTGTTGGCTGCTACACAACATCTAAGCTGCAGATTGTTCAGAGGGCCCAGCTGCAGATGTCCCACAGGGAGCAGAGTAGACCTAAGTTCAGCTTTGACCAGATGAGTCACTTAGACTGAGAAGACAAAATCAAACACAGTCTGAGCACTTTGATTCCGTGCTTTCTAATGGAAATAAGAAGTAGTATTCCCCGTGGGTGGAAATGAACTGTAATAATAGGAGCAGATGTTTTAGGGTTTCTTTAAACCAGTAAAAAGTGGAACCCTAAAGCTGTAGGGAAACCTTTTCACCACAATGTTAAGCAGTATAATAGTAGTTATTACTGTAATAATATATGTATTGTGTATATTTCTGTGGTGTGTGCTAACAAATGTATTTTGTCACCTTGGGATAATTTATTAGATACAATTTTGGTTTGATTTTGGTCAAATTTATGAATCACTGAAAAACTTTTATTATTCATCCCAGCCTATTTCTAGATGTATATAGTAGCATGGATTAGATGGTGAGGAGGACTGTAGAAACACTGAGGGCTCTTGTTAATGATTAGATGACAAGATTAGACTGTCGTGTTGATTACCAGAGCCAAGGTCACAGAACAAGGAGATAATCAGAGAAGCAAGTGACGCTATATGTGCTGTTAGTGAATGTGTTGAGTAAATCAAACATATCTAGCCAAGCTATGAAGAAGTGATTAAAATGGTCGGGTTTTTTTATTGCATTAACTTTGTGTCTTTTTTAAAATATGTATTTATATAGAGCTAAACCAAACAGCAAGAACATTCTTTCCAAAGGAATACCTTTCCCGGAAACAGAACTTTCAGAAAGCAAGCTGTGCAAAGTGGCCTCTCCCGAGCTGCAGAAAACTCTTCCGCATCTTTGGAGGCAAGTTTTTAATTCCCTCTAAAGTGGGGTCATATTTAAGCAACGTCATCTGCAACAACAGCAAAACTATATAAAGATAAAGCATAGCTAGTATTTTATGAAGCTGCACTTAAAGAGCGCTGTTGTTTTGTGACTTTTGACAATATGACACGTGTATGCTGTGCTACCTATTTATCGTAATTGTACCTCAAGGCCTCACAGAAGACTAAAAATAATCCTGTGCACTTTTCATTTGTATGAATTTGTAAATGTCTTCAATAGCAGCTCTAGTTGTATCAAAATCTGTCGTCTAACATTTATCAAAACACTGAGGTTATGTGTGTTAATTACCCCAGAGGAAATTGTTGCTTTTTTAACTACACAAAATGACTTATTTCTCATTTAAACCAGGCTTCCAGAGGCAGTCGAGTCCTATTGCTAGACGCCAGTTCCCCCACGGAGAAGGCTACCCTCTGGACACCATGGATTTCGAGGATGACACTCGTGGCTGGCGATTTGACATGGACATGGTCATCATCTACATCTACTCAGTGAACTGGGTTATTGGGTTCTTCATATTCTGCTTTCTTTGCTATTTCTTCTTCCCCTCTTTTTGATGCCCTGGCAGCAATTTTGGGGTAACATAGAAATAAGGTAAGGGTGAAGATAAATTTGGGGTGGGTGGGGGTAAAGGGGAGTGAGGACATAACATAAACATGATGCAGCGAGCATGCAAAGGGGGGTCAACTTAAGCTGTAAGGTTTAATGAAAACGCAGTGAGTGAATTTCAAGCAGGTGAGGAGGTGTAGTAGAGGAAAACCATCAGTGTGCTAGCTTCACATCTCTAATAAATCACTGAAATAAGGAAAATCCAGTGTTCTCAGTTTTGTGTCTCAACAACACGAACAGCATGTTAATATAACATGTTAGGCTGCAGTGTTTCAACATGATCCCATTACACTTTTCAATGCCTAAACTTTTGTTTAACAGCACAGCCACTTGAACTGTTCCCAGTGTGATTACTTTTCTAATGTCCAAGGACATATTAATTTCAATGTGAAATTTTTAATTACCAACTTCCATCCACTGCAGACACTTCATTTTTAAGATGTGTTACTGTTGATTAAACATATTGTAATGCAGCAAACACTCAATGCAAAATAAGTTTAAATTGCATCCTTGTTGTATTCCTGTAAGTGGAATTAACCAAAATAATGAGCAGATCTTAGTTAAAAGAAAACAGACTGATGAGGGTCTAATAAGACTGTAGAGGTTGGATATCGCAATAAGAAAAACGAAACGAAACGTTAGAAAAACACACAAAAAAATGTGCTTTAAGGTATGGGAACATTCATTTGTGGTTTCATGAATGCTTTCCCCAACATATTACTAATGCTAATAATGCTTATACCTGATGGGGGCACCATGATGGTGGTGCAGTGCTCAGTACTGCTGGTTCTGGTTTTAAATGGTCTGGTCAGGTGAGGACTTTCTGTTTAGTTTGCATGTTCTTCCTGTTTCCCTTCATGCTCCCTCCCTTCTCTCTGGTTTTCCTTCCACAGATTTGGATGTTAGGTTACTGGTGAGTCTATATTGGCTACATGCATGTTTAGTTTAACTTATTACAATTTATATGAAATAACATTTAAACTTCATACAGGTTTGTAGATGCAACAAATTTTTATTTAAGACATTTTAGGTCATTTCTATTTTTTGCCAAAGAATTCACACATCTCACACATCTTACACATTTCAAACTTTTAGTTTGGGATATAAAAAACTCCTTTATTTGAACTTTTTCTACAAGTTTCCATTATTTCTATAGCAGCTTCATATAAAGTATGCACCAGGCTTTTAATCTCAGTGTGGATGCATTGCTCACAGCTCTAAAACTAGACATTAGTCAGTGCCGCTTAGCTTGCTGTAAATGATGGTTTAAGAAAATCTGTGTTTATTACATACTTCTGGTCCACTTTCCCCATACATTTCAATTTTAAATTATTTAGATCAACTTACATTGCATAAGGCTCAGAGACAAGTGTTTTTAGCTGGTTTCAGAGCTGCTAAGAAGTTGATTGCCACAAGATGGAAACTTCAAATGCTCATTTGGCAGCAATGGCTGCTCACTTTCATGGATGTGCTTATCTTAAACTCTCCATAGCCTAAATCTGTGGAGCTAAAGAAGGTGTAGTTAAACTTTGGGCCCAAGCTGTGGAGAATCTTAAATCTTTACTGAACTGATTGCTTCATTGGTCTCTGCTCTCTAGCCGTTCATCTCCCATTTTTTGTCTTGCCTCCTTTTGGACAAGTTTTTTTTTTTTTTTTTTTTTTTTTTTTACATTTTTTGTGTGTGGCTGTTATGGTTCTCTTTGGTTGTTTGTTTTTTGCTGAACTTTTACTGTAGTTGTTCATACTACTGATATGTTTATGGGTTTTTGTTTGTCCGAAAACATTGATCACAAAAACTTACTTTAAACTAATTGTCACTATACAGTAAATATCACAAACTAATTCTCTGCCTTGCCTTTTTTGTGCCACTAATATATGTGATTGCGTCTTCAACTCCACACGCAAGTCTTCCTTTGTGTTCATGGTAATGCATGTCAGGAAGAGCACTCCATACACATTCACTGATTTATTCACAATATCTGCTGCAAACTTTTCTATTTGTGGTTGTGAAAAGCAAGGAGAGAAAAGCACTCATCAACAGCCAGTAATTGATTCTGGCACTCTTATAGTAAAGCGGTGCCCATGCTGAAATAACGTATTTCCTGGATGATCTTTTGTGGTGTAATCAGACACACACACACACAAAACGTTTATTGATCAGTTACACATCTATATACTCATAATATATATAGTAAAAAAATAGTTTGTCTTTGTGCATTTTTAACTTTAATGTATATCTCAACCCCAACTGTGTTTTAGGGTCTGATGATAAAACTGCATTTTTATTAGTCGAAACGAAGCTAAATCTTGAACTATCCAAAATGTAAAATAAACGATACACTATCTACAAGCTGAACGTGCACTTTTTTCCAGTTAAGTAACGGTAATATAGCTATAGCCCACCCTTTTCATTCTTTATGTTAATTATATTCTTGTAAAGGTAGACGGACACACATGTAACAACAGAAACTTAAGCACTTGTTAAGTTAACCTGCATGTGAGTATAAACGCAGTAATAATTTGTGATATTAAAAACTAAAGAGAATCACTTTAGGCTCATTTTTAACGGAAGTGTTCAATTCATTCTTTTTTGTCTCCACTCGGTACTTGTGGTGGAGGTAAAGTGGCCAGTGACCTCAATTTCATACGTACAGGAGTTGATATGTCAGCATGGGGGAGGAGGGGGGTTGAGTTGATGGGCCCTATTAGTATTCGCGTCCTTTGGGTGCGCAGTGTTGCCAGCCACGTCAGGCCTGTAGCAACTGTTCTTCTACTGCCTCTCCAAGGTTAGATATAGGCCCTTCCTAATAGCTGGAAACACTCAAGGAAACAGACTGGGAGCCGACTTGAGACCGCGAGAGCAGGAATTAAGTTTTTCGACGTTTTCCGGCACAGTTGTACGCTGTGAAATTGTCGCCGTGGACACTGGCCGTGTTATTTCGTCTTAATAGGAGGTTGTATAGCTAAGAAAAGACTGTTACCGTCCGTCTTATTGGTGCTTAATGGAAACGCGCAATCATAAAAAATGGTTGCATTTGGAGAATATCCGTGAATGCGATCGTTCCCTCTTGACATCGGTGCGTCAGAAAAGACACCTCAGCTAGCTGGAGTCCGGGTTGGGTGTGAAGTCTTCACTGTGCACCGTGTGCTGCTGGAGTGAAGGTGACTTGCGCCCCGTCGCAGTCAAGGCAATGCGGAGAGGAGTCACGGGCTCTCATCCGGTACTTTACCTGCGCTCTAGGGCTCTTCTTGGGAAAAAATTGCTACCTTTCCCACATTAGGGGGAAAGAACGTAAGACATAGAGCAATAATAGCGTTCGAGTTTCAACACAGCCAATAGCTGGCGAAGGTGAGCTGAGCGTAAATCGAGGAGAGAATAAGGTGAACAGTAAGGTGCAGGGTGGTAAGGCAGGAAGAGAGAAAGTGGTGGAGTTTGGGGGGATAAGACCAAATCGTTCTGTCTTAGGGCTGTTTTAATAGTGGATGTGTATGCATGAGTTCTGCATCGAATGGGCGCAAAAATCGCCCCAGATCCGCCGGGAACATCTTCCAGATCGGCAAGCCTCCTTATCGAGACTCACAAAGGAGGGAGAGCACCGAAAGTACCCGCAAAGCCCAGCGCGCCGTGGCCGACTGCAGAATGGTAGGTTTGCGGCACGTTAGTGCCTGCATGGTGCCTCTGATAAGGAGTGCTGTGCTATTATCGCAACCTTTCTTTGTTTAAGGATGTTCCAATACCCCGTGCATGCACGCCGCACAGGCGACAGCTCTTAATAGCTGCAAAAAAAAAAAGAAAAAAAAAGATTCTAACCCGGTCTAGCAGCCTAAAAATAGCTTTATGCATTTGCATTGCTTTGTCGGCAGTGAAGCCAAACAGAACACCTCGGCGTGCAGATTGACTGTGTGATTTGCATTTAAAGTGTGGAAAGCTGCTGGTGATTTGGAATGATTTCAGCATTGCCCGAATGACAAGATTACCCATGGTGGAGTGCATGATCTTGGCACATATGTGCTTTGACAGAAGCTGACAGGAATGATAAAGCCTACTTCACCCTTTCATACATCAGTGATCGTCATGGAGCCTCGCTGTTCGTTTACAGGACTACAGCAGGATGCTATGCAGGAGGTGCACAAAAAGAGCAGAATACTTGTGCCCCAAGCTCAAATTTCGTGGTTGTGCAGACAACCAAATTTAGCATGATGGAAAACCAACCAATTCAACAATCAGCTGGTTTATCGTGCAGTCTTACTTTGCGGGCTGTGCTTCACTTTCCGCGTTTTTCGCAAGGATCGGTGACTGCACATGTGCAAGGCTGCAATTTTCGAAATGAAGCACATGACAGTCTAACTGCACATGGAGCATTATTTGTCCCCATTAGTCTTTTTTTGGGGGGGGGGGGGGGGGGGCTGTAAAATGCTGCTCAGCATTTCCTTCTTGGCTGACGCGTTTTCATGTTGACAGGTCGGCCTGAGGATAAAGACTATCCTGCAATTTATTTGTGTGATGCTTACTTGTCTGGTTCGTTAGGTAATAACTTTTTGTGTCTGTGTGACTTATTATCTCACTGTAATGCAGATCGTCCAAGAATTCAATACACTTGTGGCTCTGTACCGTGAGCTGGTCATCTCAATTGGCGAGATCACTGTCGACTGTCCTTCGTTACGGGCCGAAATGCTGAGGACCCGAACCAAAGGCTGCGAAATGGCGCGAACGGCACACCATAGTCTCTCCTTGATATCGGGGTGAGTTGGCACAGACGCTGTCCGTGGTCCTGAAAATGAAGAGCCATCAGTGGCTGAACGCTCTGCAACACTGCAGCGCCGGAAGTTAAAAAAAGTAGCTAATTTTACCAAAGTAAACCTGCACAAGTATCAACATTTGAGCTGCTGAATATTTTTTTTGTGTGTGTTTTTATAAGAATGTTCTTTCGATAGGCCATCTAATGCTTGTCCCATTAAAGGACTGATTTTTTTTTTTCGTGGTGGGCAAAGTATGTGGGAAAACAGAACATGAGATCAGCTTTTAAAAATCATGACATTTCTAATTTGTTAGAAGGAGAGCTTTACCAGGAAGCAATCACAACAACATACTGTAACTGATCACTTCCCATTAGCTGACCTAAAACGTTAATGCACAAAGTGGAGGGAAAGTGGAATGCTTCCCGGGACTAATATCTGAGATAATAGTATCAATAATGTGGAGCCAATGACGTTTTTTTTTCTTCTTTTTCTTGTAATTTATTGAGAGAGTGGCTTCTTCAGTACAGATTTTTTTTAAGAATCGGAATCCTTGGGAGTTTTTTTTTCTTTTGCTCATCAAAAACAAATGATATCACAATGAAACAGTAAATTAAAGTGGTTGGATCCAAAGTTTGTTCACTGTTTAGTGATTCTGAGTAGATTTTCATGCTAAATTAGATTTCAAGTGGTTTGTTTGTGATGAAAGCTTTGATTCAAGATACAGGAAAACAGCTGTTTTAGGAGCCTGAAAGGACTGCTGTTTTGGCCCACAATATCTCCTCTACAATAGCGCCAGTAGAAGAAGGGCAAAGGGAGGCTTGGGATTTTAACATCCTCAGTGAGGCTAAGATGCCAGCCAACTTGGCACACTCAAACTTACTTAAATAACAATTGGACAGACTGAAGCCAGTGGTGAGAGAGATTTGAGGACGTCTGCAGTGCCAGCTGCTTGCCAAAGCCTGGGTGCTGCTGGAACAATAACAGCATCATGATTTATCTTGCAGAAGGGGCATATTCCTACCACTGGACATACTGTATATTTAAACCACGAGAGATCCTTTTCTATTAGAAATTATTTGTCACCATATTTTTTACAAGGTCCAGTTTTAAAAAGTGTTAAGCTGAATTCTTTTCTATTTTAATTCACTCTAGTGGGGTTTTAAAACTACATGTTTGATGCGTGACACTGAATATGTTCAGTGCACATCTCCCATCGTGCACATGCATGAATCATGAATGTAACTTTATTTGAATAGGAGCATTTAGTTGCTTTAAATAATAATATACCTTAATGCAGCAGGGCAGTGGTGGAAAATGAACCATTTCACTGTTGTTTTTCAACTGCATGGCTCATAATTATACACCTAAATACAGTTATACCTGTATCTGCAGAAAAAAGACTATTAGCCATTGAAACTGTGCTCTTAAATGTTCCAGCTTCTGCTGCTAAATGGAGATGGTGCAGTAGCTTTAGAGAGAACTCTTAAATTCTCACTGATAACAGCATCTGCATCATTGCCATTATTATCACCAGCACATATTCTAAAAACTCCTTCCCTAAAAGCTCTCTCGGCCATCTAAGTGTCTGTCTCCGCTACTAGAGACAGAGCTTGAATTAAACCAGTTCATTCCCCTTTAATAAAATAAACCCAGTGTGTCAGAATGGTTTGAATGATGCGAGGTCCCTCCGATGTGCAGGGGGAAAGCTGATTAGAGGGATAGCACTGGTGACAGCTGTGCTTGAGCAACAGTAAAGCGGCACTGTGACAAAACGGTGATGGCAAGGAGAAGCTTGCTGTTGGAAGAGGTGAATTCTAGAGCATGATTTGTGTGAGAAAGATTTGTACCAAGTTTCACGCCTTTTATCGCTGTCACTTTCCCATGTGATATTACACCCACTGGATATCACCTGCTGTTTCCCTTTGAAAACCCGATTAATATAGTTGTGAAGCTACTGCGATGTCTCATAAAAGCTAATGATCAGCTCCGGTTGAATGAAAAATATTGTGACGGGCTTTTGTGTTGCTTGAATCTCTTCAGTGCATTTTATTTATATATTCTCAGGGAGTTAAGTAAGCACTACATATAGACGCTTGCACAATCACAGAGACAGCAGCAATTTGAACTTTGCTGTAAAAAACATGGATAAGAAGCACAGTATGTTTATTATCATTGCAGACTCTATAGGCTTACTTTAAGCTTTGATTAGGAAACACTCTGCTCAAACATTTTAATGCATATTTGAGTTCATAAACCTCTCTGGCCTTAAAACCTGGTATTAAGAATTTGCTGTTATTCTTCAGGTTACAGATTTTCTGTAATCACGCACAGAAAATACCACGAGTATCACCAGGTCCAGCCCTCATTTATTCTCTTAAGTAAAGATATTTCCAAGTAAAAGCATGTGACTCGCATTTGTCACAGATGTGACACAGATGTGCACCCTCAAATTACAAGAACAGGCAGTGCATAAGTTACCAATGTAGGTGATCATATTTCTTCAACAGATATTGCATTTACAGTTTAAATGAGTCAAACAAATTAGACATGTCAGTAACACATCCTTAGAGTGGAATATATTTTTCTTCGTTTTAACTTTTTGGTTTAGTACTAATATTTATTTAAGCTGCTGCTGGTTTCAGACTCAAGATTAGCACATACACGGATGAATTAACAACTACTGTAATGCTCATAGAGACTTGCAGAGACTATTTTGTCTACCAAGTTCCACCTGGCTGGTAAGCTTTGTTCTCTTCATGTGCCATTTCAGGCCAGAGGACGGGGAAATCCACCCTGAGATCTGTAGGCTCTTCATCCAGCTGCAGTGCTGTCTGGAGATGTACATCACAGAGATGCTCAAATCTGTGTGCTTGCTGGGATCGCTGCAGCTCCACAGGAAAGGTTAATACACAGACAAGCCTCATGGATAGTTTATAGATAGTATGCTTTGTTTTGTTTTTAATTTTTTTAAAGAAACATGTGGACAAATGGGATTTTGTATCTCTAACGTCACCGTCATTCCAGTAATGCCATCACTAAACCGATCAGTAAACTCAAATAACTGTGTACAAATGACATAAATAATTTAGGTCAGTATCTAGTGAGGAAACACGATTAAGGCATTTCTCTGTGTGCTTTAGGTAACGACTCGTGTGGCCCTCCCGGCTTAGATGGTAAAACGGAGGAAAGCTCAGACATCCCCATTCTGGAGGACACCTCTTCCTCCCCCACTGACTGTCCTCAGCTCTGCTGGCTGGTGGCCACTGACATAGAAAACATAGAAAAGTAGGTAAACAAAGTGTGTTCTGTTGTGTCCTTCGGGATGTACGTAGGTGCTGTGTCTGCACTTGCGTTTTTATTATGATTTAACAAATATTTCACATATATTTTGGTGGGTAATCTGTTACATTTCCTATAAGAACATAATGCAAAGTATCGTATCACATTAAATTGCATTTTAATACACTGGGAATACATGTTGTATTATAAGATTCATTGGGATGTTTATATTTTTTTATCAGCTAAGGCTTTCTTGAAATTACATTTATGTAGTTTGTGTGGGTCTATAGTTTTACCTCACAGTTGGATTTAAGATTTGAGTTTACAAAACAATAGAAGTATACCAAAAATAATCAGATATTTGTGTCAAAGCTTCAACATTTCAAAACAAAAAGTATACACACTTATTTTACTACTACTACTTATTTTTCTAGACACCGTGTGTGTTTACGACTCCTGCTATGAAATACATTATGAAATAAATTGAAATACAGTCCCTAGGTTAACATTAAGTTAAGAGTTCGAGTTAGGGAGGAAAGTCTCCAGAAAATCCAATAATGGAAACCTGATTTTGTGCTTTTCTGAATGCGAGTATGTACTGCATATATTATGGATACTTTATGTATACAACATAAAAAGCCATTTGCCTTACTGCAGGGATATGAGGGAGATGAAGAACCTTCTCAGTAAACTCAGGGAGACAATGCCTTTACCACTGAAGAACCAAGGTGAGAAAGAAAATGCAAAAAGCAGTAACACTTTCAGAATTATTCATTGTGAAGCAGAGGTACTGGTTTAAGTGGACTGCATCGTAGCTCAAATGAGGAAAAATGCATGACTTGGCTGTGGTGTCTGTGTGTTCTTTCGCCCAGATGACAGCAGTTTGCTGAACCTGACTCCCTACCCACTAGTCCGACAGAGGAAGAGGCGGTTCTTTGGGCTCTGTTGCCTGGTAACCAGCTAAGGGCCCCGCCTTTGTGGGTAGGAGGCGGCAACAAAGACACCATTACCCACTGTCCTTCACCACTTGTGTCTCCCACCAATCTATTACTGCCATTTTCAAATAAATTGTCTCTTTCTCTTTTTTTTAACGGCTGCCCATTTTATAATTTTATTTTGTAATACGAAGAAGAATTGTAACTGCAGTGTAATGAAAACAAAAGTCATGAACATATATTTTAAGATATTTTGCAACAGATTTTCCCCTTTTTTGGTAAACGAAGTGCGATATCTGCTTGTCTGATGTAAAAGGGAATGAGAGTTTGTCTGAAATGATAATATCAATGTTCTGTTACTTCCACAAGCCTGAGTGAATGATGTGGATTTATGTTTTTATTTTTTTTTAAAAAAAGGGAATCTAAATGTCCATTTTGTCAGAAATAATGTGATAACTTATGAACAGATGCCATTCACACATCTGAGGACGGCTCTTGCAATGACAAAGTTTTACTGTCGTTTGTCTAAGCTGAAATGACAGGTTTGTGAAGAATACGTTTGTGTATTACAGTCTCCGTTTTCTGTTCCTTGCTGTTTTTCTTCTCAATGTACTTAATTTAGTCTTCCATAAAACAAGAACCTGTACCCAACTTAAACTTTCCAGCTTCAAAATGGAATAGAAGATACAATAGTCAAAAGAAAACTTCTTTGCACACAATATCTATCTATAAATCGAGACATTAGACTTGTATATACACATACTCTTTACGCAATGCTCTCTGAATTATTTTCAAGGTTGCAGGTGGTTAGTAAAGAAGCTGTTGGTATAAGCAGAGAGCATCTCTCTCTCTTGGGCAGTCAAGCAGACAGAGCGCAGCTTATTAAATATAGTGATCACTGTTTATGGCAAGCTGAAGGTACAGTAGTCAAAGCTGATATAGGTCATTTTACATTGTTAATAAAACTTTTGTTATTGAAACTCATCCACCAGTGTTTGTCATTGTCTTGCATGAACTGAAATGTCCACCGGGTGGAGACAAACAATCAACAGAGACAAACTTGTCTAGCACGTTCTGGTAAAGCTCAAACAGTAAAATTACACTGAATTAATTAGATAAATTGACTGTGTTAAATGCAAATTAGGTGGTTTGCATTCAAAGAACAAACATGTATGCCATTATTTGTGCTTTTTTTTCTCTCTGTCCTTCTTTCATAGATAGATAGATAGATAGATAGATAGATAGATAGATAGATAGATAGATAGATAGATAGATAGATAGATAGATAGGAATTTTTTTTTTTACCACATCTCACCCAAAAACCATCAATTTGTATGCATTATCCCTTCAAGAATGGCAGCTCAGATGCACTTTTAACACCTTTCCCCCAACTATCAGTCTTTGTGATCAACATCTCAAACCTAGAAAATCATTCTGCTGACCATAAGTATTTCTTGAATTGATGATAAAACATTAAGTAGTTGGTGTCTTCACAGCTATTCACGGACAGGTTCAGACACACATGCAGACGTGCATTCACACTGTGCGAGGGCTGCAAGCCAGAGGCAGGAATAGACTGTCAGCAGGGGTTTGCTTCGCAGGATGAGCTTTGTCGGGTTTAGTAAGCACAAGACATCTTTTGTGAGAAGCCCTACACTTTCTCGAGCCTGAAAAACAGATTTCCAAACATTACCTCTCAAACCCAACCAACAGTCCATTATGCTATGTTTGTCTGTGAGAATATTACATATCTCTTGGTCTCAATATTAGTAATACAAAAGAAGAAAGATCAAACATGACTGATGTGCTTTTTATTTATTGTTAATACAGTATTGTTCTATTTTTACGCATGCAAAAAATGTGCCTTTAAAGTGTGCTAAATCTTAGCATAAAAAAAACAAAAAACATTGGCTACACAAAAAAATTTGTGGAATATTTCAAAGTGGGATAATAAAAGAAGACCAATAAGAGAGGTCAGTCAATCAGCTCCTGCCCTGAATGCTCAGGAGGTGCAGGGCTGGATACTGACAACAAACACTTTTTCTCCCTTACATCGCCGAAGTCCTGCTTCACATTCACTCATGGTCTGTGTGGCCGCAGTCTCATCCTCTCCAACACGGACACACACGTTATACCCAGGGTTCGCACAATCTGCAGAGTCCTTACAGCGACAGTCATTGGCTTGATCTGAGAAAATCGTGTGAAGACAAACAGCATGAATTACTACAAACTGCTGTACATTATAATAGATCATTTGTCACTTCACATGTTCATACCATCACAGTTCTCCCACATGTGGCAGCCGGTGCAACCTGTTGTATCACGCTGTGGCCAAATGCAGGTGCTGTCCTCTGCTGTCATATATTTCTTCCCCATACATTGCAATGCATTCATTTTGCACACATCCAGAAGGACCGATTTTCTACCTACAGCAGCTGTGGCACACAACTTCAAAGATGAACTGGCCGGTGGGCACAAAGCACAAAAAACACAGTAAATCAGTATCATTAGCCAGTTTGCCAAAACTGACATGACCAAATTATTTATTAGCAGAATAAACATACCCACACTCAATAGGCATTTTGCAAACACATTTTCCTCTGGAAGGCTTCTCCCACAGTTTACACTGCACTCCAGGAGCAATGCTTGGTTCTGGTGCGCTGTCTGTGGAATACACAGAAATCACTGTTCCACATTGTCTACTGATTCTCTACACTGAATGACTAAATATAGAGCTCATCATATTTCATTTTGTTACATAGCAGTCCAGGACAGTCCTTTAGCAGAGAGCTAAAGGATTATAAAGCTTGATGTAAAATTTACCTTGGATGCACCTGACGTCTGCTGGGTTTGGTGAAAAATCCAGACTGGGATTGCAAATAGCCGTGGCTTCGCCTGTTAGCCGTTTACCCGCTGGGCAGGAGAATGTTACTAACTCTCCTATGCCATAGGTCTCCTTTAAAGGAGAGGCTATGACACCATCTGCAAGGAGTCCAATCTGGCAACTTGTAACTTGAAGAAAATGTGTAATTTTACAATGTGACACAGCAATTCATTATTATGATACACTAAATGTTAAACTTTATTTACTCACCTGTGCACAATCCAGGCCGGGCAGACCAGGTTTGATCAGCAGTGCACTCTATGGTGCTGTGACCAACAAGATAAAAACCTTCAGTGCAGGTGTATTCAACTTTACTACCCACAAGATAAATGTCCTTTGGATCCTGTGACACATGTAATAAAGATAAGATCATCAAGTTCAACTTCTTAGCTTTGATGTGGGTATGTAACTCAGCTCGGTTCAGTTTTATTTATGTTCACAACAAGGGTTGCCTCAAGGCACTTTATAAGACAGTACCACTTGTAGTTCCCCTATGAGGAACAAGTGGCAGCAGGAAGAGCAGCCATTTGCCAAAAATGGTTGGAGGATGAGCACAGAGGAGAACATAGAGACACAAGGACAAAACACATCTCTATTATGGGGAAGAGAAGATATAAAATTCAGCAAAATATTTAAAGATAACTAATAAACTCAGTAACATTGAGGCAGACTCTCTTTCACTTAGATAGGAGATACTAGAGCTTCAGTTTCAAGTCTCTTCCCGTAACTCTTTTTCTAACACTGTACTGTGACTTTGTGCAAAACACTGTTCAAGCACTACAAAAGTAGCAGTTAGTCTGGTTAATAAATACTAAATGTTTGTAATCATTTGTTCCACACCATGGTGAAAATTTCTATTTTTACCAGAATGTAGCCATTGATCAGAGCAGGTGGGGTTCCACACTTCTGACTTGCTGGGAGAGTATAGTCGAAGCACTGAGGCTCCATAGTTCTGTAGAAAAAGTATGTGTTGCATAACTACATATTGATGAAAATCAGTTTGACACTTTCTCTTACTGGAAACTCAATGCAATGAACACAGTGCTTGTTACAAATATGTCACTAAATTCACGCAGCACAAACAAACAAACAAAAAACTCATAAAACCCACAAAACAAACTTAAGCTCTCACCTTAAGTATTGCAGCTCTTCATCTTCGCAGTCGGACGTCTCAGCTGGTTCTCCGATACAGTGCTGTCCCCCATTCTGAGGGTAGGGGTTAGAGCAGGAACGACTACGAGACCTTCGGCCCCCAGAGCACGATGACCAGGCAGACCAACAGGTCCAGCTACCATGGATCACTCCTTAATGACCAGAAATGGAAAATAAGAAATAGAAAGAAATTAAGGACAATAATAAAGTCTGTCTGATATTAGCCTCGATTAAATCCTACCCCCACCCATGATAGTGACTTAACCCAATTTAACAGTTTGTTAATTTCCTTGTTTTCATCCTGAAAGTAAGCCTGACACCAATCTCACATCTGCCAGCCCCACAGGGCTATTTTGGCATTTCTAAGCATAATCACAACACAAAAGCTAAAAGCTAAAAGGAAAAAGAACACTTGTTTTTTAAAGGGGGTTTTCACTGCAATGTGCCCCTTTTAGACTTTAAAAGTAACATTGGTGAGCTACAGTACAGTAATAAAGATCCTGTATGAAAGACAATACACACCCTGCTGCCCTTCTGCTTCAGTTCCTTGCTCACAGGCTGGTCCTGACGTGTTAGGCTTGCAGATGCACTTACATTCATCTCCATCCATGACAACCATTCCATTGTTCCTGCATGGCCGGCAGTGGCAGGGGGCACTTTCAGCAAGGTACTGATCTATGGCCCTGCGAAGGTAGAGCTTCTTCAAACCAGGACACTGAACCTCCTTCACCAGCTCTGACAGCGGCCGCAGCTGGAGAAACAATAGTAAAATAAAAGCGATGCAAGGTTGCATTAAGTGATAAGATGAAATCCATATAAGATTCATTAAACATTATGATCTTGCTTTTTAACATACAAATAGCTTATTTTACGTTCTCTTTACCTTTTGTTTTATGACCTTTGGAAACGACCTAACAGACTCT
Source organism: Copadichromis virginalis (assembly GCF_057382275.1). NCBI lineage: Eukaryota > Metazoa > Chordata > Actinopteri > Cichliformes > Cichlidae > Copadichromis > Copadichromis virginalis. The sequence continues at coordinate 27,183,399 of NC_140629.1, forward strand.
GCCCAGTTTGAGTACATTTCCCAGTTTCTCTCTGGATTATCTAGGTTCATCATATTCAGCGCTGCAATATGTGAGACACCTCCTCCCTCCACATCCACTTTTTTCAGATTATTGCTCCTCCTGGTTCCTATTTTTAAAGGTTTGAAGAGATAGTGGATGGCAGAAAAACTTATAGAGGTAAAGTGCTTTTATAGGTACTGGTATCTGTAAAATTATCATCCAAATTGTACCTGTGCCTGATGAGTGAGTGCTCTGGCCTCGCTTACACTTCACTGTGGTGATGGGGAATATGAGAATCCAGCGTTTAGTCCTTGAACATTCGTCATACTGCTCACTTTCGCTGACTTGAAAACAAAGGAAAACGTAAAGTCAGTGTCAGAAAAGTGAGGCAGGACTAAAGCAGGGCTTTATGGCAGCATTTTTATCAGCCAGATGTTTTACTTGGCATTGGAAAAATACTACCACTACAGCTGTGTGATATAGTTAAATCCAGCTGCAATTACAACTTGGATTTTTTTTAAAAATAATATCGGACCACCTTATGTTATAAGGAAAATACATATTAATACATACATACATACATACATATATATATATATATATATATATATATATATATATATATATATATATATATATATATATATATATATATATATATATATATATGTAAATTATATATATATATATGTAAATTATATATACATATATATATATGTAAATTATATATATACATATATATGTAAATTATATATAATTTACATATATATGTATATATATGTAAATTATATATATATATATATATATATTATAAATAATTTAATTACATTACAAACTGATTACATTTAAAAACACATTTTAGAAATTTTTGAGCATTTTTAGTCAAATGCATTTTTAAAAAATGTATATTACAACTATTACAAGCAATAGACACATGCAGTGGCTTGTTGTTTAGCACCTTAAAACACTGGGTAGAATTAACCACTAAGACCATATTTTTAAATTCTTCCATTACACTAGTGTTTTATGAATCCTTACCCATATTGTTTTCAGTTTCTTCATCAATTGTGGCAATAACTTTGAAGGAGCCTCCTAAGCTTCCAGCAGACAGGTAGTGCGTTCCAAACCTTTCCAAAATCTTCCTGTAGGCCGAGTAGTCATAGACAGATGGCAGTTTGACCAGTGCCTTCCAAAACGCCTCGGATATCGGGATGTACCGAGGAGCGTTAGTCTGGAACTGAGCTACCTCGATGTCATTCTTTAAAACTAAAAGCTTTTTGGTCTGTAAGAAGAGGAAAAAAAGGTTCCGTTTCAACATGAGATGACTTGTCAAAGGCATTTTTTATTTAAAGTGTTAGGTTTCTACTCACTTGAGTCTTGTCGTGTTGTTCATGAAAATCATAGTTGCGATATCCCGTGGTAGTCCCGGTTACTGTCTGCCTCTTGACAATATCCTTTGCATAGTGCCATTTGCTGGTGTACATCTCATCACTGAAGTCATTCTGGACTTTAACCTGGAATCGGGACAGGGGTTACAATGTCTGGTTTCCTCTAGTTTAGAGATATGAAATGCTCACCTGGACAACTTAACTAGATTTAGGGGAAGACCCTACAGGTGAATAAGATGAAACAGGTGAATTTTTTGTGTTTACAGAAATCTTATGTTAAAATGAGTCATACAAATGAGTCACTGTATGTCTAAAAATGAGCATAAATCTGAACTTTGAATAAAAACAGGTTTAAAATTATTGTTTCAATGTGTTGACATATATATTTACACTTTGTTAGTTTGTTTTTCCAGAGAGGACTTTGGACATCTCTTTTCAATCCACAAATCAGAAAACACCATCAGCAGCAAGACAAACTCTAACGAGCTGATTAACTTTATAAAGAGAAGATGATGAGATGTTGCAGATGATGTGAATGTATGTCAAGTTGAGGGCACCAAATGTGAGTCAATGGCCAAATGCCTAATGCAACAAAAAAAAGAGCAAAAGGCAGCAAGCCAATGGTAATAATGTGCGATTGAATAGATTAAAAAAGTAGAATAGGTAGAAAATATTGCTATATTCACTCCTTAACTCTAGAATACAAATCCAAGGGGTACTTTAAAAGAAATTGTGACCAAAGAAGTATCAGTATGAACTACAGTTCAAGTTCTTCCACAGGTACCAACCAAAAAGCTGTACTGAAGAGTACTAAGGGGCAGTCGATAAACAGAATTGTGAACGCCGCTGAAGATGGTGCGGCACTGGCCACCAAAGCTCTTAGTATTGATGACACTTTCTCTGCTCTTTCCTGACACAGCGTCAACCCTACAGAAACAACAGCGATTGTAGATTAATGTCTCAATGAATCATAAAAAATAAACATCTAGATCAAGACTTTTCTCTTACCCGAGTCCTAGGATCTCAATGTTCGGCGGAGGAACTGAGTTTGAACAAACAATGTATTCTGAAATGTCGCAGTTACTCTCATCAAGTCCATCTTCCTCACAGTCCTGATCTCCGTTACACACCAGAGACTGGCTAACACACTTCCCTGCAAGTCAAAAGACAGATAGATAGTTATTGTTTAACCACTTCAGTAGGATTAAGGAAGTGAGGGCAGTTTCGATTCCTACCCGATCGACAGCGAAACCTGTTTCCACATCCGTCCTCTATAGGGCAGCCTTGTGTGGTTTCACAGGACCTCGTCTCGCTTCGCTCTCCATAGCAACGGTTTCCACCGAACTGAGCGTAGACAACCATGGATCGGGTTCTTGTCTGTAGCATCCACAGGATGACAAAGAAATATTTATATAAAGTAATAATAATTTAATTAATGGCAAAATATCTTCACAAGTTTTAAAAATAACATAATCTTGAGTATTTCTGATGGTGAAAAATCTTTATTATGAATACACTTTCTTGTACTGTACTGTATACAGTACGTGAAAATGCATGCAAATTTGTATGGGTAAGAAATTAGTTACCAATGAATCTCCCTGACCTGTAATTTGGTGCAGCTATCACATTCTGACCAACTGCCAAAAGGACCCCACTGGCAATGAACTTCCTGGTTACACATTCTTGAAAATGACGTTTAAATCAACATAACACGATATAAATGACAACGTATAAAGTTCAACAAGCACAATATATTTATGATTTAAAGCACAAAACGAAAACCAGATTTACCCCTTGGCAGTGAACAGGAAGAGGAGCCATGGTAAGACTCTTGCACAGAGTTGTGCAACTTTCTGAGGAGGAAAATGAAAACACAAAAAAGCACAGCAAAGAAAAGAAAGTTAAAGAAAGCAAAAGAAAAGAAAAGCTTTGGTAATAGCAGTCACCCACGGAAATATCACAGCAATGACAATACAAACTTACTCTTACTGAAATCACATCAGTGACATATTTTACAGAAAACTGAAAAATGTATCCATGCAAAATCTACTTGCCTTCATGTTGAGAGAAGCACAGCAACAGATGGATAATGAGCAAGATTTCTATGTTTCGTTCTTCCTAGGGAGTCCAGCTGTTGTAAATACAACACATGGAGCTTATCAGGTTTCAAGGGAAAATTTATGAGCATGTGTGTGTTTGAGAGAGAGAGAGAGGAATATCTTCCTGTCCATATTGTGAAAGAGGCAAGAAAATAATATGTTGGAAGTTCATGCCAAAAAGTTCTTCCAGAGAAGTCATTTTGAAACTGAACAAAGCTTCCTCTACTAAGAATGACCTTTCTCACAACAGATGCTTTTACTCATCAGTGGAGGAAAAACAAGGGTTTAATACAAACCGTCTTCAGAAAACCACCAAGTTACATAATAGTTCCACATTACCACAAGATTAATTAACCATTTCTTAGTCTTCCTTTAAGAAAATGCTTCATTACTTAAGGCAACACATATTAATTAATGAAACAATGATGAATTACAGTTTTGTGCCATTCAGAATTATTTAGTCATTAATCGTTTAATTAATGCCTGAGAATTTAGATTTATTCGTTGATATTTATGAAACACTGATTGACCAGTCACCCAATAATATAGCATCACCCTTTTGTGTTGTATTACGATTTACAGCAGCATTGATTAATGACTTATTGATTTATTTATCAACTGTTCCTTAGTTACTAACCACGCTTCAGTGTTTCTCCTTGTAAACTGTTATCTAAATGACTACTATCATTTTTAACTTATTCAGATGAGTGATTTTTTTGCATCTACAGCTCTGAAACAGTAAAAACAGACATACAGTAGTGATGCATACTGAGATGTGATTTATCCAACCAAACACTGGAGGGCAACAGAGATTTAAGAACTGTTTCCTCTTGGGTTAAATTTGATTCAAGCAAATTTGTGACTGTTTCTGATCTCCACAGTATTTATCACCTTTGAGGAAAACTGCAACACAGCCATTCTGCTTGAGCTCGATTATATCTTATATCTTCATATCTTAATATTCCTGGCATATATGCATGGTAAGGGAGACAGAGAGAGGTTGGGTGATGTCCATCACAGTCAGCTCTGCAGCTTCAAGGAGACATATCTCACGGCCAAACTTGAGATTTTCTGCTGTTTATGAAAAGCTGTTCCTATATGTGTCAAGGTTCTCACTAATGATGAATATATATTTGCTGTCTCAGGCAATCACGGCTTCATATTCATCACATAGTGGCAGCTCAATAGCAAAAACTGAGTGCTGCATCGAAATGCTTTTTAGCAGTCGCGGGGCAGGCGAGGTTGTGTTGCTGTGCATTGATTCCTGCTGCCTATCAATTCTAGCAATAACCAACCCACATTACAATTTAAGGTTGTCAAATGAACGCATAGTGTGATTGAAACTGAGGTAAAATGACAGGAAAGGGAAAGACATGTTGGAGATGAGAATATAGCAATAGCAGAGGAATAAAGCAGAAAAAAAAAGCTTGAGCAAACACTTAGTGCCCAAAATCTCAGCCCTTTATCCACTCAAAAGCTCCCCCAAGGTAACCTCCTTATTTAGAAGTCATTTTCCAGGTGCAGCAATTTTAGAACAAAGTAGAAATTGTGTGATATTTACCTACTGAAGTCAGGACCACTAAGTCCTGATTGCTGTTTCTCTGTTGTGAGGCCTCCCTGCATTTCCACGTGCATACTGCAAAGCCACAGGCAGGGAGAGCAGCAGCAACAGGACAAAGCAGAGCAGGCAGCGGTGACACAGATGATATGTTTTACGGAGCCTTGTATTACTTTATCTGCAATAGCATTACAGATTATTAGCCATGTGTAATAATGCCCGATCATTAGGTACTGTTACAGATGAAATGTTGTCATTTAAAACACACTGTGGGATCTTTGTGTGTAAAGGGATACTTAAACTAAGTTTCCTTTTTGGAATAAGTCTCGATTCTCTGTTCAGGCAGGGAAACACAATTTTACTGTTATTTGATCAGAGTGATCTGCTCTTTCATCATCAGTTTCATTTCAGCCACTTGTTTCTTGTTGTACTACTGTCTGGACATTATCTTATACCGCAGCAGTTCTAATTCTGCTTTAGACATCAAATTTCTTCTGATCCGTTTGACACCTGGTCCCAGCAGATTCGCAAACCTCTTCCACATCACTTGTGATGTCGGTCTGATGTCAAAAGCAATTTGTTCCAGCAGCTCACCAGTATCCATTCTGCAAATGTATCCGAGATATTTAAGATTTTGTCTCTATGATTGCACCTGGTCAGTATCCAAAGAAGCTAGTGTGTGTTTTTGTTTGTGTTTGTCAGTCAAGAAGTCACAAGTATTCCTCTACATATTTGAACTTTTCCTCTAGATCCTAAAACTGGTTGCTATGGAGGAGTTTACATCAGTTTTAAAAAAAACAAACACCCTCATACAACCTTGGTAATTATTTCATTTAAAAATCTAATAATGTTTTTTTTAATCTGCATGTCTATGCAAATACCATACCTACAGAACTATGCAAAATGTCTTACCCTCAATTAATGCTTTATTAATTACATGTGATGAACTGATCTTTATTATATATTTTCCCTGTCATTTGAAATTTATATTTATTTATGAAACAAGTCTATAGGACTACCTTATTTCATCTGATCGGTATTGAAAAAAAGAAACATCCAGTCTAAGAGTAATGTTGAAAAACTAGTCCATGCTTTTGTCATTCTTAGGATGTAGTTTTAAGATGAAGGTGATGGTTGTGGCTAGCAAAGGTGAAACATCCATTACAAATGCTGCTATAGCCTCACTATCTGAATTTTGCCAACTCTATGCATAGAAGGTTACTGCAGATGTGGGCTGGATTTAAACTGACCACCCAAGATTTTTATTTTTCACGCACAAGAAGGTGAAATTATATTGGGTAATTATGTAGTAATAACCATTAAAGGAAATATATAATTAGGAGAATACTTTAGTCTGAGCGTGTCACCTCAGTTTATGATATAAACTCAAGGCAATCACACTGAAGTCATGCATATCTTTCCCCTGGACTTCAATAATGGATGTAAAAGTAATTTCCAGTATTTCTGAAATGACCACCTAATGCTAAATGACTCAGCTACTGTACAGCAGCAAGCCAAATCCCAGCACCTCAGGCTAGAATAACATTTGGCTCAGACAATATGCCACCAGACCATGCCCTCCTTCATTAGTTCTGCTTGTGTGGTTTTCATGATGTTCAGAGAGCCATCTTTGACCGCCATCTGCCCTGGAAGTTTGGCTTGCCAGAGACGTTAGTAAGCTGCACACACAGGGTGTATCAGTCAATGAATATGCAGCTTTTATCCATACTCATCTCCAGATGAATGTCCAAATTGTGTTACAAACATATTTAAGTATACTACAAGATTTTGAATGGTCAAAAAACCCCAAATCATCCATAATTATTTCTATTTAAAAGAATTAGGCCCACTATACATGTGCTGGAGCTTCCTAGCCTGGTGCTTTAGTGACTAAAGGGGTCATCAGATAAATCCAAGGACATGTGCGGTAATAAGAAACTGAACACCATCCATCCATCCATCATCCATCCATCATCCATCCATCCATCTAATGTTAACCAGAATTGTTAAATACAAATAAAGATGGAGGAAAAAGGCAAACACCCTATAGTATATGGGTTGTCTGCTGATGTGGCATATTTATATGCAGACTGTTTAAAAATGAGTTGTGACTAAAAAGGTCATAAACCACCAGTGGCCACGGACCAACTCTCTCTCTCTTTCTCATGCCCCCTCTCTTGGTTGTCACAAGACTTTTAAGAAAGCTTTGCTTCCTCTGTCTCATTTCAAAGGTCATTAAGTTCTCTGAAACCTGAAAATTTGTGTTGAACATTTATTCATCTGTCCATCCAACCATCTGTCTGGGGAAGAGTTTGGTCACACCCTCCACAGGTCACCATCTATCAGAGGGCTAACACCAAGAGACACACAGTCATTCAGACTTACATTCTCATCTACAGCACAGCTAATTTAGAACCACCAGTTAACCTAACATACCTGCCTTTGGGCTGTGAGAGGGAGCAGGCCCCGGCTGGCCAGTGGATTCAAACCCAGGGCCTCCTTGCTGTGAGGCAACAGTACTAATTACCGTCCCGCCATTGCCCCAGTGTTGAACTTGTTCTTTACTCCGTTGCATGTTTTACACTGTAGGGTGAAGTGCATCTCAGCCTCACCCATAAACGATTGACCACATATTCTGTTTCCTTTTTTCAGCTGTGAAAACCGAGTTAGGATACATGTCTGCTTTTATCTCTGAGGCTAGAAATATATCTTCCAATTCCTAATTCCTTGCGTTTTTAGGACAAGGAAAAATTGTGTTTAGTTTGTTTGTAGCATTCCAATTACTTTTCTTCATTCTTTATTTCCTCTTCATGCCTGAGAGAACAGTTTCCATTCAAAGGATTTACTATACATTACCATATATATATATATATATATATATATATATATATATATATATATATATATATATATATATATACACACATACATACATACATACATATGCCTCAGAGAAACAGCAATCAGGACTTCAGAACTAGAAACAAGAGTGGCTGGTAAAATTATTCTTCCTCCTCCACACATTTCAAACTTTTCTGAAACTGTGCATTTCACTGCTGCCCCTCTTTAAACTGTCTGAATGCCATCATCTCTACCTCCTACACCTCTACCTCCTCTTCATCTGTCTATTTGCTTGTGCGTGCGTGACAGAAAAAAAAAAAGACAGACAGACCCAAACATGCACACATTTTTAAGCACAACAACACATTGGCATTTTTATCATTTCTTCGGGGGAAAATGACTGCAGCAATAACATCCAAGACTATTTCCGTTCATTTTTTTTTCTTGGCATGTCATCCATCAGTCCATTAACATGGTTTAGAAAACAAATAAAAAGCACACTACAAGAACATTTAAAGAATCCTCATATCACATAGAAAGGAATATAAACAGAGAAAGGGAAGTAGCTGTGCCATTCCTTCCCAAAACTACTGTAATGTGCAATCAAAGCACTTAATATCCATTCATTGAGCTAGTCTGTGGCTATCAAAACCACTCTGCTATTGCACACCGCAGCTTCCAAAGAAGGTTGATGACTGCTCACAGCAGTGAGTGCACTCAGTCAATTAACCTCTGTTAATAAGAGTAAAACAGCATTAACATGAGAACTGCATCAAAACTAACCTTTTTTAAGCGAATAACTACATGCTTAAAAACATTAACCTAACAAAAAAAGATTGTAATAACTAATAAGTGCATCATATTAGTCATCATATTAGATACTCTCGAAGGTGCACAGATGCAGGGGGCTACTCTCCACCTGAGTTATCTTTATTTCCTCTTCATGAGCAACGCCTTACTGCAGAATGGCAGATGCTGAATTACAAAACACAGTCTCAGTAAGGTCACCCTGGGTGCCGCTGCCCACCCACCTCCATCCACATCACCCTGGAAACAGGATGATTTTAAGATGCTCCTCTGCACAAATCGAGTAAAAAAAATGCAGCTATGCTGGCTTAAAAGCTGAAAATCTACATTAGATCTAGAGTACCGCCATTTAGTGATTGAATTAGATTAGAATTTTATTATAATGGCCATAATAATGATTTTGTTTTTCAGTCAAGCAATTAAGCAACCAAGCAACCACTAACCACTCAACAAGCCAGACACTCCTGAGGAAATGATACTTCACTTAATAGGCATAGAAGCTTTATTTGATCTGCCATTTTCCACTTAGAACAGAGTCACTTTGAACAAAGGTTTCCGAGTTTTACAACAGCAAAGGACTCTTCACATCAGAACATAAAGGCAGTGACAACAGTTTGGACCAGGAGAGACACAAATGTCCTTACAACACGGTTTGCAAGCATTTTAAAGTCTGCTCATTTGTGTGGGTTCATTCATGATCTGCATGGGCTAGTAAGAGTGCAACCTTTAAAAAATAAATTAATTTAGACATTTGTCTTAAAGGGAAGGAACATTTCCAGCTGAGATGCACGCATGCTCCTAACAACAATATGCAGAAAATAATCAAATTTATGCACAAACCTCATGGACCCTCTAGGTGTACAGAAAACAGTATAGTATGTAGAAGATTTCAGTTCATGCAAAAAAAAGTAAAGTGTAAAATAAATATGACAAATGCGGGCGGTGTGGTAGTTCACTAAAACGAAGAAAATGTTGTTAGTGACGATATAATAATCTAAATATCTTACAATTTATCGGCAGTATACTATTTGCAGTTACAGTATGTAGAAACTCTCCACGATAGAAAACATTTTAACATGAAACCACATCTTTAAACTCTAAAACTTGAACTCATTTTCACATTGAAGCATAATAATACAAACATGACTTTCTAGCTGAAACTCAGTCACTCACATGAAACTTTTAGAAATGGCACAGATACGCACGAGACACATACATTCACCAATCCAAAGAGTAAAGTTTTCTGTTTTTGGCTTTACATTACTGAACTTCTTAACACTGTCCTGGCAGAATACATTCTCTACAGAAAATACCACACAGACCATGAGGTGTGTGGATATTTGACTAGTGTGTGTGTGTGTGTGTGTGTGTGTGTGTGTGTGTGTGTGTGTGTGTGTGTGTGTGTGTGTTTTCCATGCATAAAACCTTGCAACAAAAGATGTCTTTTTGAATCTCATTTCTTTGTACTTTTCCATCTTGATTTAAACCCGGGAAGCGAAAGAATGACATGCACCAAATATAAATAAGAAATTAATGTATTGCCCTAACATTGATACAGCAGAAATTGAGGGATTCATAAACATGAGCGATAAGAAGATGCTAAAGAGTTGCACATATATCTCAACTGAATATTTCTTGTATTATTTTCCTAGTGATAAAACATCATTGCCAAATCAGGACCCCTGACTCTAAATTATGATTTTTTTTTTATTTTTTATTTTTTAAATACAATAAGTCTCTGAGTGGCTGTGAAGCAGTCACCTAGTATTATGAAATACATGATATAGTGATGGAGCTCAGGGTGACTCATTCATATATATATATATATATATATATATATATATATATATATATATATATATATATATATATTTATTAGGGGTGCAACAATACTTGTATCGATATTGAACCGTTCGATACGGTGCTTTCGGTTCGGTACGCATTTGTATCGAACAATACAAAATTTGTAATTTATTTTATCAACTTTCCTTCTGACGATGCTGTCTGTGTTGAGTACTCAGTGGATCTGCGCTCGACAGTGCAGCCTAGGCGGAGTAGTCGAACGCAGATTCACTGAGCGCAGGGCAAGCTAGCGAGACAGAAGTTAAGCTCTCCTTGCAACATGGCAAAGTGAACCTTCCCCACCCTCATTCAGATCTGGCGTTTGGAACTATTTTGGTTTTCATGTGACGTATGACCCTGAAGGTAAGCGCGTCATGGACTAAAGTAAAACAGTATGTTGGATGTGCCACAATGCTCAATTACATGGGTGGGAGCTAGTGTGTTAGCGCAGTTAGCTCGTTAACGTGTTGGCCGTCCAGCCCCACGCACGGGGCGATCCGCGGTAGCTCGTTAACGGAGATTTGCCGTGTTGTGGCGTTAACGTCATTTCAACGAGATTAACGCTGACAGCACTAGTGGGAACACAACGAATATGACTGCACATTTACGCCGACATCATCCTAGTGCAAAGACAAGTGGAAGCAGACAAAAACAACAAGCACGCATGCTACAAACTTTACCCAAGTCATTTAGACAGCCGTTAGCACATGATTCTCCTTATGGGGACCTGATATGTTTAATATGCTGCTGAGAGTATAGCTCAGAAGAAGCGTATAGTATAGCTTTTATTTTGGAAAGAGACATTTCTCTGTAATAAACTCTCTTTTCCAAAGATGAGTAATTCCTCAATCAGATACAGGGCTCGCAAAATCGACGACGTCCCGACCAAATAAGACAGGTCAGGGTGAAGAAGTGGCAGCCAAAGAAAAGCTTACCACAAAACGGAGAAGTTATGACAAATCAGACTATAAGGCAAAAATAAAGTGCAGCTTTATGGTTTCATGGACAAAAGAATTTCTGTGGCTGCAATATGACGAGCTAAATAACCAGGGCTGCACATAAGTGGTCCGCAGGTGCGCATTCGCTGTCAAAATAAAAAACGTGCACAAGATAAGAAGTTGCAACGCGTGTTTGCGTACATAAGATTTTCAGGAGGAGGACAGACATTTGTTTAGAACTCTTAAAGATGTCGAAGAAGCTCCTTTAAGCAATTACTGTGATGTTCCTCCACCTCCAAAGAAATGTCAGGAATCCGAACCACAAAAGAAGCGGAAAAGTATTTGCAGGAGGTGAGCTGGCTTCAAACAAATGATGGACGCACAGAGATGTGGTGCGGAATGTGCCGTGAAAATTTAATCAATGACAAATTAAAAAGGCATGAACATTTTTTTTTGTATCGAAAAAATATCGAACCGTGACACCAAAGTATCGAACTGAACCGTGAATTTTGTGTATCGTTGCACCCCTAATATATATATATATATATATATATATATATATATATATATATATATATATATATATATATATATATGCAGACATATATCTGCAGATACATGCAGACTGGGGGCAAGCAATGAGCAAAGGAAATGCAGACGGTGGCACCCAGATATACTGTATTTTTATACTTGGCTATCACGACTCAACACCCACGACAGAATGCAAAAAAAAAAAAAGTCACACTGAATGCCTTCTCATTAGAAATGTCTTGCTTCATCAACTTCATTTCCAACAGTGAGAACTGATGCTTGTCTTGCAATATGAATCAAACAGATAATGTGAAAATTACTGTTTTAGTGCTCATGCACAAGAGACCGCTGTGTATCCATCTTACATGATTAGAACACTTGTCGGCCAGCCAAGCTGCACTCTCACTCTCTCTTGCAATATGGTTTTGAATTACTGCATGAATCATTTTAATCTATCGATAAATAGTTTTAGAGTACACAGGTGTCTAATAAACGCCATTGCTGCAAGCTGGCTTCAGTGGAGACTTACTGGGTGAAAATCCCACGAGGGAATACAGTTTCAAAAAGAAATGGGAATGATTCGTTTTTGTCTATGTATTGAATAAACACATTGGAACAACACTTTTTAATCACACTCTGCATTCAAGCTGCTGGAGGCGTTTTCAAAAACACCCGCAGTGATCTGACCAAAGATGCATATTGTTAAAAACAAAAGAGAGAGAATTCACTTGGACAGATTTGCCAAACAAGACATACAACTGCTAGCTACTTACACCGGCCTAAAGTTTGAGATACACAGACTTATTATAAACAGCCTCTGAAAAAACTGTCACTGTCACTAGAATACCACGATTGATGTACCAATACATTTAGCAGACGGTTGATATGCTCTGAGGAACCTACCCGTGATGAAGTGGTAAGCCTGAAAACAGTGCATTTGATCAGTGGACAAAGCAGGGATTTTTACAGCACAGGGAGTAAAGAAAATAAACATTTTACCTGAAAAAACAAACAAAATAATCAAAAATCTTTTGGATCCCCTAAAACTGGACACAAACAAAACAAAACCTCACTCTCAAAGTGCTCCAACCGAACATCAGCGTTATGTCTACCAGTCTCAACTTGAAATTCCTCAATCTCCTTTTTCCATTTGACCGCTCATCTCACTATAGCCCTAAATAAAGTGAAAGGAGCCGTTTAGCTCCCCCTCCTGAAATAAATGCCAAAGAGAAAAGAGTGAGAGCACAGACGCAACCACTAGTATCAGTGGTGGTGACTGCACTCCTTGACGCCTGCTGCGGGTTCTCAGGTCGCATCGTCGTCTTCGTCATCCAGGTGATAATTGAGGGTGATGACGGCGCTGATGAATTCTCCAAGCTCCACGAAATCAGCTGTGATGATGTTAATGCCGCTCTCCCCGGGTCTTTGAGATCTGATCCACTGCATCATACCTGGTAAAGCCCTGGGAGAAATGAAAAGAAAAAGCATGTTAGTGGAAAGAGTGCAAGGGGAAAAAAATGATGTCAAAAAAAGGAAGAGAGGAAGGGATGATTCACAGTTGGTTAAACACAGAGAGGGGCGTGCTGAGATAAAAGATCCCTGTGATGCTGCATGTGATGTCTGCGAGCCAGACACCAGCTGCGTGAAGGACACTCTGAACATGCCGGACATGTTCACGTGAGCTGAGCAACAAAGAAGAGCAGCTTTCTGCATAAAAATTAAAAATAAAATCCACGCGTTGTCTCCTCGTTGTTTGCTTTCTTGTTATGCTGAGTCCAACGCTGGCAGTCTATGTGCAAAACGCTTGGATGGGATTCTGAAGGATGCCTACATCAAAGTAACTAAATGCCTGGTGAGAGAGGCTGATAGTGGAATTATCAAATGAATAATTCATGCCAGGAAAATTGATGCTTTTGCTGTTGATGCTTTTAACAAACTGGGGACATTAAGAGGGAATGAAACACAGATAAAGCTAAGGGTAAATTAATATAATTTAAAAAAAAGTTGTGTACCATAACTGAAAAGAGGAGACATAACGTGAGGAAAAATTGCCTCTGGTTTATGGCAGTTGTTCCAGACAAAAAAAAGATGAAAGAAAAACAATAACTCGAATTAGGCCAGTGTCAAATGCCTGGGGATACCTGTAGAAACCACCATGCCTTTGGTTGTAGTTACAAAATGCCACAATGACTCACATTTGACTCCTAAAGTGTGTATCTGTCAGGGTACACACGCTTGTGATTTTTTTGTTGCGAGCTGTTATGGCTAAATCACTTCTGTGGGCTCTGGTGCCTGAGGTGTTTCCATAACTCTGGTCACAAAACTGAGCGTCTGTGTATGTGTGGAAGAAGACTGTGTGCCACCACTGGTGGTAACAATGCATTTTTTGCTAGGCCTAGCATAATAGCGATCATGAGCACAAAAACATGCACATAAATGAGCATGCACACCTTTCTGTAATTGTCTCTCTCAGTCCACTAGCCACACCCTTCATCACAGTGCTGGCTTTTGGTGTCAGAACCACCTGGGAGACAAAGAATGTCCCCTTCCTCCTGCAAGAGAAACGTTGAGGGTTTACATGTTATCTTTGCTGTAACTTTCTTCCTTTTTAATAGTCACCATAATATATTTGCTTTACAGAAGTGCTACTTCTTATATAATTCACTGCTTTACCTTTGAATTAATTACTTTGCATTAACTGCAATTAATCTTTTTAAAGCCTGCTTACTTGTAGCAGCATGCTGATGAAATCAGTAAGTTAAGCAAAGGAGCCAAAAGCAAGTCAAATTATTTGTACAGACCTCTAAGCACTGCAATATATCTACATCATGATAAAAAAGATCCATTGTGTTTAATCCTTATGGCTCATTTGCAAAGTTACAAAACATAAAACCAAGTTAATGAAACATGGATCATTAATTAAAGTGATTAAAAAAATTTATGTGGGGAACACAACAGATTTTATCTGATTTCTTCCTCTGTGTAGCAGACACTGGATTCATGAATATGAAATGTACCTGCGGTCAGTGATAGATGCCTGCAGAAACTGAATCAGCTTCTCCGGGTCAGTGGTGTTGGCCCAGGGAGAAGGCATCATCTGGCCTGGCCACAGGAAGGGCACCTCCAGGGCCATGGGATGGTGGTAGAAGACAAGCACCTGGTACTCCTTCTCCCATAGATACTGAAGACTCACCTGAGTGAGGGAGGGAGGTGTTCATAGTAGCAAGAGGTTATAAACTGAGGAACATAAAACAACCTGAACAGGTAGCTGATTTATTGACAGCTTAGTTCTGAATTAATTCTGAATGAATGAATTTCTCTCAGAGTGATGCATCTTCAATATTTAGTACTGACTTATCACAGAAGGTGTCAGATGTGTTATTTTTGAAGTCAGTGGCTCAATAAAACACCAACAGAGAGCTGTAAGTGAACCAAACTACATATAAAATCTATTTTAAGTGAATTGCATTGACTCTAACGTGATGATACATTTCTGAAAGCATTTTTGCAGACGTAAAAACAGTGAGACTGTCTCCCACAAGTTGCATTCTTACAAATACATGCTTATGTGTATAGCTGGACATCAGCAGCACATTTTGTTGGCTACATCCGATGAAAGAAATGCTGGATAGCAATATTAATTAATCGTAAGCAACCGGTAACAGCAATGAGCTAGATGATCCTCAGGGAGTGTCAATTACAGCAAAAATACACCTTTTCATCAGAATCCCAAGACGCATACACTTCACATCTTCTTTTCCAGCTGATTATTTGAGCTGATTTATTTTTTTGAAAAATGGGCTTGCAGCTGAATATTAGTTCTTAAAATAGACCAAACAAGTGCTGGAAAACAGTGCTGAAGTGGATTAACTTTGAATAGCAAAGCAAATGTGGGCTATAGAGATGGCAAGGGAATGGCAGATAAACTTACAGTCTCAGGTCTCCGTCTACAAAATTAAACACTGAGGAGAAGCTCATTGTTTTCTCAGAACCTACTAGTCACTCTTGGCCTTTTTGCCCTCTTTTTCTTTCACTCAGCTGCTGCACCTGACAGGAAGGTGCTCATCTTAGAGTGGTGTCAGCGATTGTGGTAGTTCATGAATTGTAGGGCTAACTGGTACTGCTTATTTTAGGTTATTCAGTTACAGGGGAGGGTGGGAGATGAAGATGGGCCACAATTGGATGGGAAAAAAGACAAAAAAAACCCTGAAAAACCTTCAAAGAGCAAAGTCTCATCTTAGGGAGACTTTTCTACTTGTCTCCTAAGCAAATGGGCATGGCGCGATATGGCAGCCTCGCTTCTGTCAGTCTGCCCCAGGGCAGCTGTGGCTACAACCGTAGCATGCCTCCACCAGTGTGTGAATGCGAGAGTGAATGAATAGTGGCATTGTAAAGCGCTTTGGGTGCCTTGAAAAGCGCTGTATAAATCCAATCCATTATTATTATTATTATTATTATTATTATTCTGAGTGAAAAAATGAACTATGATTAGAGATGTAATAACCATAATTCTACATCGGTACTGATCAAAACACAAAATCACTGTTGTGCGGTGCTGAGAAAACAATAATTGCTTGAGGTCTTTTGAACTCAGCTAAATAAGATGTTCTTGGTAAGACGAAAGAAGCATCAGAAAAATGTTCAGCTGCTCCTACTTCACGTACCCCTCCTCCTCCCTGTTAAAAGTTAAGTGTATTTATACCTCCTGAGCAAAAACAACAGGGCAGAGCTTCTCTCCAAACACCTCCTTTAGCATGGTCACCAGTTTTTCATGGTGCAGGTTCTGCATGCCGTAGAAGTGGTTGAAATCCAGGAAGACCACCTCTCTGGCATGAGCTGACAGAAAACTGCTGATCTGCTCTAGGCCTTCTCTGACCTAAAAAAAACAACAACAAAAAAAACAAAATATGCACATTATTAAAATCTTTAGTGATGATATTAAATGTAGACATACAGACTGTGAACTGTGTACTTCAAATCTCTGAAGGACCTTGTATAATTAGGCTCTCAGTCTACACTCAAATATAAATATGTTGCCACACACACAGAGATGGTTAGATATCACTTAGCAACCACAAGCATTGCTAAACAGTCATCACATCAAAAACCATCAAAACTCTACTCTTTTCTAACCGTGGCACTGAAGAGCCCGTGGGCGAAGTACAGCTCATTTTCAGGGTCACGGGGCTTGGTGGAGATGCGCAGGTCAAAGAACCGGATCCCAGCCTCCAGTTGGCTCGTGAAGTTCATAGTCTGTGTAGCCAACCACTTCCTCATTAGCTTCTTGGCCACCGTGCCAAAAACAGAAACGAAGTTCTGCACCGTCTCTGGCTGCTCGGGGCCCACTGGAGACGCCTCATCGATGTAAAAACTGAAGGAATCGTGGGATCCTGGGGGAAACACAAACATGAGTCTGCATACTGACTACTGCAGGTGTCGTTTCTGGTGGGAGACGACTGAAAGTTGAGGTCATTACTGAGAAATAGCCCAAAACCAAGGTAACAAAACTAACTACACGAAAAACAGCATCCAAGGTTGCAAATCATGAACTCGGACAGCTTGAAGAAGAAAATATATATATACATATATATATACATACATACACACATCCATCTTACTTATACTCTAATAGTTCAAAGTTAAATCCAGTTATGTCCCTGTCAGAATCCCAAGGAAATCAGATTCCTGATGGTCATTCTCTAATAAAGTTTTATCGTTTACATATTATCCTTTTCCGATAAAACTGAGTTTTGGTGTAAATTAAAGGCAAAATAAAGAATCAAGAAAAATTACAGCCTTTGACTTAACAAATTTACAACCTGGATGACAACTATTTTATCCACTCTGGATATGAAGACTTTAAACTAACTTTAAACTAGGATAGACCTCTAACTGTGAAATGCCTGGTTTTGGATTCCTGCTTAAATTCAGACACACTTGCTTAACAAGTGAACCTGCCATTAAATTGCTTCCACACAACTACGCTTCTCACCAATATCTCTGAATGATCAAAATTTAAAGGTCTATGTCTTCTGTCAGAGTTTTCCCGACAAGCTCTGGAACCGTATCTGAAAAGATACATGCTGTGAAATTTTCCAAATGTCATCTTTGGAGCCTTGGGGATCACAATCATTTTGGAGTGGCAGCAAAAATCTTAGATACAGACATCTACAAGCCTCAGGAAATAAAACAAGTCACATGAATACAGGCAGTGGAATCTGTGAAAAACCTCTAAAAGCATATTTATTTTGTTATTAACAGTGATACAGTTGATGTTTTCTTAGTTGTATTAAAATTGAAATGGTGAAAAAAATACATTTGTGTAAGCCAGTCTGTACACTGAATGGTGATTCCTTTGTGACATTTAACTATTTCCTTGAGACAAACTCAGGATCAGCTGTAAAATAGACCTGAAGGTTGTGTGTTCTGCTTGAGCAGTTAACATCTCCTGCTCCTCTCATAATCACTGAGACTTCTTCATTATCCCCTTTACATTTCACATCCTCACCTTCTACCACCACCACCCCTCTGACACAGAGCCTGAACTGACCTTCAGCTATCTATATAGCGGTGCTAGGTCTTCACAGTCAGCACAGCGAATGACCATAAGCTGAGTAGACAGCTGAATCCTGGGGCAGGGCAGCAGTCGCATCACTACTGGCTAAGCCGCACCACCAGGGTCACAGCGTAGCAGAGCATGACCTTAACCGACTCCAACAGCTGCCTCTGCAGAAAATCTTTGCTTTTTAGGGCTCAAAGTTGCGCAACAACAAATCATAATCATCGCAAAATTATTTTCATTATCCAGTCATTCAGTCAATGTTGAAAACTACGCTACTGCTGATGCCTTTAGGGCGCTTGTTACTGAAATGACCCTTGCAGTGTGGTGAAAAAGTCAAACAATTTAAGTAATTTATTTAAGCCCCCATCTTGACATCTTTTTTTGGCATATTTGTCATGCTTACATGTTTCAGATCATTAAATAATTGTAATATTACACAACAATAACCTGAGTTAATACAATAAGCTGTCTTTAAATAATGATTTCATCTATCACGGGGTAGAAGCAACCCCTACCTACATGGCCCCATGTGAAAAAAGTAATTGCCCCCTAAACGTAATAACTGGCGATGCCACCCTTGGTAGCAAGAAATTTGATCAGCCACTTGTGATAATAGACAATGACTCTTTCACATGACTGTATGGTTGGTTTCTGAACATGAAACCAGGGTCATGCCAAACATATCAGTTAGATTTAAATCCAGATTTTGACTAGGCCAAAGTTGGTTTTTGAGCCTTTGAAAGAAGTGTGTACATTATTGTACTTTATTGAGCCCCGTGGGGAAATTGCTCTCTGCATTTAACCCATTCACTCAGTGAAGCAGTGGGCAGCCATTGGGCGCCCGGGGAGCAGTGTGTAGGGACGGTACCTTGCTCAGGGGTACCTCAGGGTAGCTGTTAAGGGGAATCGAACCCCCGACCTTCCGATCATGGGGCAACCACTCTACCTACTGAGCTATCCCTGCCCTGAGAGGTGGACTTGCTGGTGTGTTTCAGATCAGTTCAATTCAATGCAATACTTTATGGTCCCGCAAGGAGAAATTAGTTAAGCAGCAAAGGCAACAATACGAATAAACAAAACGATAATAAATTGTCCTGCTCCACAACCAAGCTGGACATTCTCCTTCTGGATTTTTCTGGCAAAGAGCATAAACACTGACCATAACTGAGTCTTTACATGCTGTTCTGGGTTCTTTGTGACCACTGGATGAGTTGTTGATGACCTCTTGGAGTAATTTAGGCTGGCCAGTCTTGGGAAAGTTTACAACTATTACAACTTAATTTTGTCTAATTAACATCTGTTTGATAAATATGAATAACAGAAGAAGAAGACATTTAGGAAAGGGGGCAAATACCTCTTCACAATGTATACAAGTAAAAATAAGTAAGCAAATCTTCACATATGAGATGTTTGAAAAGGTAAGTTTGGCCTTCTTTAATTAAAAAGAAAAAAAAATCACTGAAACAATTAATTTACACTTGAAGTGGCTGCTGCCCTTTAACCAATAACCTGAATAATTGTTTCAGTTTTGCAACACACACTTCTAATAGCTACACACCCATCAAGCTGCATAGGCCACTCTCCTTGAGATACGCGTTGTTCTGTTTGGGGAAAGAAGAACAGTTATAAGATATAAATTAAATCTAACAGTCCCCAAGGATCTAGCAACAAACTATATTTTATTAGTTTTTAATGAAAGCCTAGCACCTGAGGGAAACTAATGAGGTTTGTTTTGCATTGCTAACAAATACTTCTATAAATATGTATGACAAAAAGCCCATGGTTGATGCCATGTTGCAGAGAGAAACAATCTCACAGGAAAAGCTGAGACAGTATCAACCCTGGAGGGCCAAATCTTTTGCCAAATGTGCAGAACATCTGTGAGAATTTGCAGAAATGTGAGAACTTCACTCCAATACTATTATGATGCCTGAGCCCTGAATGTGATTAATTATTGTTTATGCTCCACCTTGATGGTCTGCCATTTCTCAAGGGAAAAACATTCATTTGGAAATGTGTGGAAGCATTTCAGTTTTTGAAACATACAATCCACACAATTAGTTTTCATTCTCACAAAAACAAACAACAGCAGCTCAGAACTGAGTCATTTCAAACTTGTCTACAGAGACAAAAAAACTTCTCCTTTCAAAGTGTAAGATTTTAAACTTATACTTCTCATTTTAGCTTTAGAAGCAAATACAACATAACAGGTTGTGACTGGGGTGGATTGTCTTATATAGTTTATCATTTATGTTCCATAGATTGGTACTGGTGACATTCAGAGCAGTATTAATCACCTGCAGTTTCCAGGTCTTGGGATGTGCACATTTCGTGCCAGTTCCTGATTTTTCCAGTTACCAGGCTTTACACTGATCCTCTGTAAATGTTATCAAGAACTTGACACAGGAATTCAGCCCACTTAAGTTTGCTTAAGAAGTACAACTGTTTCTTAGCTTTTACCAGAGTGCAAATGTGCGGTGACTGTGATACTTCTATCGAGTGTCATGATGAATGAAAAAAAAGCAGCAGGTAAATCAATAAAAAGACCACTGACCGGATAATCTTTGTCACCAAATGCAGACAGTAAATTACAATAATATACAAATGCGCAAAATCTTCATGCTACTGCCATGAGAATGAACATTCCTCTCTGTATTTAAAATACTTTTACTGGGAAAGGCATTAATGGGGAATAGAGTCCAGTGTTTGATATGAATTACCTACCGCAAACAATATCCAAACAAACTACTGTCAAGCTGTTTGATCACTTTAACTTTGCTAAAATTGAAGATGTGTACACAGAAAAAACTAAAGCACCCTGAAAAAAAACATATCCCAGAATAATACAAGTAGATGTCACTTGTGTAGCACTTTCATTGGAAAGCAAACTTAGGGAACTCTTTTCTCCGACATGTAAATATCAGCCGCACACAAGAAGAAGAGTCTCAAACTGCAAAGAGAGAAGATGAACAAGAGTGCCACAGAGACAACAAAAAAGACTTCAACAAGGTGAAACAGAGTGATGATGATGACAATGTTGATGACAGTGGTGCTGGGTGCTGCTACTGTTACCTTAGAGAATTGACCTTTGTTAACTGAGTCATTCTGACTGAATGAGAGCAGAGCATTCAGAGAGAACCACTGGTGGTTTGTGCCCTTTTTCATTACAAAACATTACCACTCTCCACCCTTTTTAGATCTATTTTAGGATGCTGAGTAGAGGAAAGAGGAGAAGAGAAGAAAAAAATGAGAAGAGAATGAAAACTGACAGGATGGAGATGAGCTAAATGTTACTACAAGATAGATATAGGCTTCTGACTCTACATAATTTTGTCATTTACACTTCTTTTTTTTTTTTTACAGTAATTCTGCAAGTGTTACTCTTTGCATCTATTTTTCAAACTCTCCAGTTCCTTTTCTCCTGTCTTAACACTTTATTTTCTCCATCTTGTTTGAGCATTAGTGTGCACACTGTATTTCTGATGAGGCTGAATTATTTGACTTTGAGACTATGTGACTATTAAGATAAGTGTCTCTGCTGGAAATGCAATTATCTGCAAATGGTGGGAAAACGAGCCAGTGGAGAATTCCACACTGAACCATTTCTTTTGGATTCTACAATATTTTTTTTAATTTTCTTTAAGCAACTTATAAAAGTGAAAACTCCACAAATATATGATGTTGGCTAATGAGTGGCTAATTATGAGTATCATGCATCAGCATAATACAATACTGCAAACGAGGGAATTTTTTGCAAAACTGCTAACTGTAAAATCCTCATGAGCTCCAAACAAGCAAGATGCACACAATATCTTTGGCAAAACAAAATTTCACTCAGATTAAGGAGGGTCTTGATTCACAGATAAAGAGCCATGGCAGGAAATAGCTCTAAGATGGGCATTCTCTCTCTCTCTCTCTCTCTCTCTCTCTCTCTAACAAAGACCCCCCTTTTGCTTTTGTATTGCACATTATATCCTGTTTTTCAGTGGCTTTGAGTTGACTGACTCCCCCTCTTCAAACATCCGCACTACCAGTGTTTATCTTGGCATCTAATACCATTCATCCATCTTGCTCTATAGGGGTTTAAGTGGCGTCAAAGTGATCTAATCAGGGGACTAATGGCCTTTTACAGCTAAAAGTCCAGGGCAAGCCTTTTTCTCTATCCAGAGGGAACCACTGAAACTCAAGATGCCTCTTCTTACAGTGGATTGGTTGTTATTTCTCGCAAGACTATCTTAACCTAATACCACTGCCTTCACCCATCCCCCTTGGTAATTCATGCTATTCATTGCTTACCTAAAGCCTTGAGCTGTTACTCAGGAGGTGAAGAATGGCTCCCCTGAGCCTGAAAATGTAGTATAGAGAAGTGTAAATCAGCCTTCTTCCCCGGTATTAAAATAATCAATATTATCTGCATGGAATGGAATGGGACGGCACGGTGTTATAGTGCTTAGTACTTTTGCCTCACAGCAAGGGAGGACACAGGGAGGACAAGATTGCATGTCCTCCCTGTGTTTGAGTGGGTTTTCTCCAGGCTGCCTCCCACAGTCCAAAGACGTTAGGTTAATTGGTGATTTGAAACCGGCCATGGGTGTGAAGTAAATAAAGTACTTAAAAAGTGTGTTGACCAAATTATCACAATAGAATGATGCACCATTTAATCATTGTACTCTGAAATAAGAAATAAACAGTAAAAAAACCTAAAAGTTGAGATTGCATCGCTTTCTAAAGTAACTGAGAAAGTCTATGTAAACGGGTTACAGCTGCTAGTTCTAAAGTCTTTGTTTAAGGCAAAAATAATATAAATAATAAATGTATAATGTATATAAATTGCATGCTAGCAGTCTATTTTGCAGTTCTTCTGATTCATAATCGCTGAATATTAATTAATGTAGCTTTAACGATCCAGAACGATATGGTTTCACTCACCAGTTCAATTTATTAAGACAATACATTTGAATATTTTAGGTGCTTAAATAAACCCATAAAAAGCATTTCATAATAAGTGACTAATACTGTGTTGCCACTATAGTGCTGATTCATTTAGTTGTCATGCACACCTGCACGACACAGATATTGTACATGCCAGTGAGCACATAGTTCAAATTATACACCTACCACCACACAAAGTACTGAAAATCCATTTAATTACTATGGTAGTAAAAACGTGACAGATCTTCCCTTCCCCCTCTTAAGCTCGTTTCATGGTGACAGAGAAAGAAATTCACAGTATCTCTGGTGGCACACCTTTCTGCTGACCGTCTTGCTGAGAGGAATGCCAGCCAGTCTGCAGCCCTCACCTGGCAGATTTAACAGTAGCCACAGGAAAAGAGTCAAACACTAATCAGCCTGGGTAAAACAAGAAAGGTAGCTGCTCCCTCTCCCTCACCATCTCTCCCTTCAATGACCCAAATATTTAATATTCTACTACGTCTTTCTTTCCTCTCCTGCACAGCCCTTCAACCTAGTTCCAATTAGTATAGGCACAAGCCATTTGACTTTTATAGATGCGATATGTCGGCACAGCCGGAGGCCAAAGTGGCATGTAGGGACAATGCAGAAAGCTGAGTCATGCCTAAGTGCTACCATGTTCTTAGGTCTCAAACAACGTAGTCTGCAGTGGATTAGCAGGATTAAGAAAATGAGAGCATGTATTATTCTCACATAATTAATCAAACAGCCACAACGCAACTGTGCTCAGTCATGAGTCATAGCATAAAACAAACAAACAAACAAACAAATTAGAAATGTGCAGTTATTCCAAATAAACTGGACAAGAGCTGTCCCAGTGTCATCCAGTTAAAAACATCTAAATCTGACTCCCTCAGATAACACCCTTCCTCAGTACTATTGTTATATACTGTAATTCTAGAATGAAAGAAAAAGCTCTGTGCACAGCTCATTTCTTTTTTCTGGACAAATCTTCTCCAGGTTTCACAACCACACTGAGTCAGCTCTCCTTTAAGTGTCAAATGATTCACATGTGTTTTTGAACTCGGTAAATCATGCAAATTTCAATTCAGCTGGGCCTGCTAAGTTTGACAAAATTGATCATTCCTCTATTTCAGATTGTCTCGACCATGTTGTTGGCATTCAGGATCAGACTTTGCAGTGTTTTGCCCCTTACCTGGAAGAGCAAAACGTTAAGGAATACTTTCCTTTGCAACCATCTCTCAGGATAAAAAAATGCTGTGTTTTTTTCAACCCTCATTTCTTACTCTGGCTGCTCTGAGAACATACACCTGATATTTTGTCCAAGATTCATAGAATACAACATCGTTTATTAAATATGTTGGAGGCTCCTTATGCATGGGAATACGTTGCACAGCAAAATTCATTGGATGACACTTTACAGTGCAGATGGACAGAACAAAAATTGTGTCTGTGTCCAAAACTTTATGGATCTAGCTGTGCAATCTCATTAAGTGTCTCTAAATGAAAACAGATTTTTATCTGTTAATATCTCTCATATTTAAATACTGTAAATAACCTGTATTTAAGTTCACTTGACAGAGGTAGGTGACATTGCTAAGTTTACCGTCACTGGATCAGTCTCATTGTAATTTTTTGAATTGTCCATCAATCACACAAAGTAACAAGAAATAGCAGGAATTTAAAATGAGTGAACAACCACAGTCAGCATCATATGTACTGTAGCATATAAACTGCTTTCATAACAAGATTTTGCAGGTTGAACCACTCAAATGTAACAGGTAAGCACATGCAATCTGTTACACATCTGTTATACAGCTGTTGTAGCCATCAAACACCTGCTACTTTGAGTATCTTTAATGTGCTATATGCACAAATAATTTGGCAGCATTAGCTCATTAACCAGTTACTTGAAGCACAGCAAATGCTGTTAAAACATTATATATATATTTAAAAAATCCGACAGTAATGAATCTGCCACCTCAGTACCCTAAAATAAACTGTCAATCATTCAGATGGTTATGTGTGCTAACAGCTAGACTGTGACGTTTTCTGGCAACAGCGGAGTAGCAGCCATCACATTATCCTACACTGTAAAGTACTACTTTTCCCTGGATATTTCAAGCTCTGCGGTAGGTGAATTGCTATTTTGAAAAAGTGAGCACAGAAAAATAAACTAAGAAACAGGCAGCAGCGGTTGTATAATAAGTTTTGTACAGCAGCATTTTCCAGTAACATCCTGGAAATAATATTCTTCCAATTAAGTGGAGCTATGAGACTTATTTGAGGAAATGAATCGCCCATCCTTTTTGTTTCTTGCCTGTCCCAGTTTTATTCCTGCTTGAACAAAGGCTTAATGCTGTGTTCAATGATGAGACAAAAGAATGTGATATGAGATGCACACTTTTGAAAGAACTCGGACGTACACTCCAATAGGAACACATGGTTGTTGCTATAATGAGCTTGGATAGAAATCCTGTGTGTTCTGGAGTTTCTTGGCAAATATGTGCAGGCAAACACAAGAAAGTGCAAAGATTTGGTGGATGTTTACAGAATCTGTATCCAAATGAAGGATAAACTGAGCTATCCTCAGCTGAGCTGCAGGCCACAGAACCAATGAGAGATATTAATGCCTAATTAAAAGGGACAGAGCATGTTCCCATGCTGTCTTGGCATGGATGAACTGTGATTCCGCACAGCACATGATTCAGCAAAATTACAAGCATAGATTATGCATACTATGTTGTTCCAGTCCTTATTTGTATTCCATTACATCTAATTTGACTGCATGTGTCTTGGCATCCTTAAAAGCTGTGATCATATTTGGTCATATGCCGTGCCCTGGACATCAACCACTAATCCATCTGCATGTGAAATGCAATGTTGCACATGCCAACCAATAAACACCTCAAGTATTGGGAGTTCAGCAAGAAAAAGACAGAGAGCGGAAGAGTGAAAGTGAGACAGAAAGGAGGGGGAAAGGGAATGAAGCACAAAGGATTAGAAACTCACAAGAATGAAGAATCGAATCGCTTTGTGTGGAGGTGTGATAATCGCTAGGCAGTGAATATGGATTTAACTGGCTGCTAATAAGACATTCTATCAGTCAGATCAGTGGTGGGCTATACAACCAGCATTTCCCATTTGAATGGAGTTAAAAAGACCGGCACACTGATTGGATAAAGGTCCGACAGCACATTTTCAATGGGATGCGCTGTGATCATCTGAGTGTGCAGACTGCACCCATCCCACTCCGTCTCCCTGTGGCCACCACCCCAGCATAAAAGCACAAACAGAGCAGCGTGGCTCATCTATTCTGAACCTATAGAGTGGTTCTAGATGACCCTTTTCTTTATTATCATTATTTTCTAAGTGCATACTTACTCGGCCGGAGAACGAACACGACAGCTGGGTATTATGATAACCGTTAGACAGGTGATCGCAACACAAGCAACTGAACTATTATAAATACATAGTACTTCTTTGGTTGCGCAACAGGTCTTACCCTTTGTTCCAACGAGGTGCAACGAAAGTGACGGTTGTATTAAATGCACAATTCAAGTTTAGGAAGCGGTAAAACACAAATCTGAAACTGTCAATTTGTGCATTTCTAATCTACTAGAAAAGCTGTACGCAATGCGCGAGGTTAAAAAGACACGGGCATCCTCCTCATCCGATTACACTTGGACAAGGTCTTAAAAAAAAAAAAAAACACTTACCGGGAATAGCCAGGTTGGTGAGCGGGATAGTGTGCATGCTCTGCGGTAAACTTGCCATCCAGTCTGCGAACCGCAGGTCGCTTCTCCCGTGAGACGAAGCCATGCTTCCACCTTGCACAACGCTCCGTTCTCCCTGACCGGTGCCTGCGCCAACCTGGAGCGCGCGCTCTCTCTTTCTCTCTACACACAGACACACTCGCGCCCTGCCTCACTTTCTCTCAGCATCCCTATCTCACGCACACACACAGACACAACTGCGCGACCGAGAAGTCAGCCCCCCCAGCAGCACACATAGGCGTGTTGCACATTTATGAAAATGCGGTTGGATGGATCTAAATATGGCAACATTCGGCGGTTAGTCGCCCAATAGTAACATAGCCTAAACGCCGCAATGGGTATGTTTCAGTACTAGTCACTTACAAAATAAAAGGCAACATATAATCATCTCATGTTTTTAGCATTAATGCACAGAGCATGAATGCTAGACTACACAAACCCATAAGGTTGCCAGAACACCCCCACATGAGGGCAGCATGTTAAATATTTTGGAACCACATAGTTGGATATGAATAGCCTATGTAAAAAGGTCTGCCAAGCTGATTCCATAATTCAAGACATGCTTTTACTGAGGTTAGAACATTTTGGACATTTAAAGCCATCTTTTTAGAGGACTGGATATGTGCATTATCCAAAAAGGTTCAGTTAGTGTAGGGTTTTAACATAAGATGGTCACAGATTAAATTCTAATTCCTAGTTAACCTATGTCTGAGCTAAGGTCATGCACTTGAATCACTGAAAGCTATATGAAAATGACCCATTCTGCATAATCAGTGTGATTACAATCAGCTGGCTGGCCAGCTTAACACGAGTCATTCAGAAAATAGGTTGTAATGGTATAAAGATGGAGAATATACAAAACCTTTTCTTTCATGGTCTGTATCATGTCCAGACACTCCACGGAATTTATTACCTAAATGACAGCAAAGTAGATGACTGACTTCTCTGCCAAAATCAGGTTTTTTTGTTGTTGTCGTTTTCCCATCTGGTTGTGTTTTCTACAATTATGTGTTTGGAGGAGTGTCACGAGAGGAACGGTTTATCAAACCATTGCCAGCAAAAGCACAGAAAAAAGATCAATATTGTCATAAATACTGTGCATAATCACTAATCACTGCCATGTCTCCCAATATAAACATAGGTCTCTCAAATAATAGGCTTTGCCTTGGTTGACCTTAAACCCAGTGTTCAAATGAACAATATACATATTTAAAAAGAAAAAAAGGGATCTGAATTGCCATCATATAAAATAAAATGTCTAATTCATGACAGCTGTTAATGTCAGAGTCAGCTTTCAACAATATTTCGGGTTGGTTGCCACAAACCGGGTTGGTTGCCACAAACCTGAACCTTAAAAAAGGACTTCTGTCCCTTTAATGATGATGCCGTCATTCACCTCCTACATCGTTCCCTTGCTCACCTGGAGACCGCTGGAAGCACTGTGAGAATCATGTTCTTTGATTTCTCCAGTGCCTTCAACACCATTCTTCCCTCGGTTCTAAAGGACAAGCTGGTGAACTCTGGAGTGGACCATCACCTCACTACCTGGATCCTGGACTACCTCACCGACCGACCACAGTATGTGAGGACTCAGGGCTGTGTGTCGGACAGGGTCGTCTGCAGTACGGGGGCCCCACAGGGAACGGTTCTGGCTCCGTTCCTCTTCACCATCTACACTGCAGACTTCTCCCACAATTCCACCCAGTGCTTCCTGCAGAAGTTCTCTGATGACTCTGCAATAGTCGGCCTCATCACTGATGGGGACGACAAGGAGTACAGAGGTCTGACCCAAGACTTTGTGGACTGGTGCCAGCTGAACTACCTCCAGATCAACGCCAGTAAAACCAAGGAACTGGTGGTAGACTTCCGCAGGCACAAGCATTCTCCACTGCAACCACTGAACATCCAAGGTATGGACATTGAGGCTGTGGACAGCTACAGGTACCTTGGTGTTCATCTGAACAATAGACTGGACTGGACTCATAACTCAGACGCCCTCTACAGGAAAGGGCAGAGCAGGCTGTACCTGCTGCGGAGACTCGGGTCGTTTGGAGTGGAGGGCCCACTCCTGAAGAAATTCTATGACTCTGTTGTGGCTTCTGCTATCTTTTATGGCGTGGTCTGCTGGGGCGGCAGCATCTCTGCTGGGGACAGGAAGAGACTGAACAGGGTGATCCGAAGGGCCAGCTCTGTTCTAGGATGCCCTCTGGACCCAGTGGAGGTGGTGAGTGACAGGAGAACGGCGGCTAAGCTGTCATCCCTGATGGACAACATCTCTCACCCCATGCAGCAGACTGTGACAGCACTGAGCAGCTCCTTCAGTGGGAGACTGCGGCACCCACGGTGTGGGACGGAGAGATTTCGCAGGTCTTTCCTCCCCACTGCTGTCAGACTCCATAATAAAGACTTTAACTGATCAAGCACACACATCCATACATATGCAATAATACTAAGTGCAATAATCCTTTCTGTCATCGTTGTATTTTTACTCAGTTGTATATAGTATTTGTATTTGTATTCTATTTTTATCTTATTGTATATTTATTTTATTCTACTGTATATAGTATTTTATTTTATTCTATTCTGTACAGTTGTGTACTGTATTTATTCTTATTGTATTCTAATTTTTGCCTCATAACTTTTGCACTGTCCACTTCCTGCTGTGACAAAACAAATTTCCCACGTGTGGGACTAATAAAGGTTATCTTATCTTATCTTTAACTAAATCTTGAAAACCCGTTCTTCAAATTCCCTCTTCAGTGAATTCAAGTACAAGTATGAGAACTAGGTTACAAGGGCTTATGGAGTATTGCTTTGGTCTGACTCATGAAGGAGTGTGCTGGATTAACATCAACAGCCGGTGGCTGGAGCCCCTGTCACTTTCTTCCATTTTTCTGCTTGATGATCCAACCCAGTTGATCTCTTTGAACCCAAAAGCCTACTGGCTGAATTCGCAGGTTATGTAACGGGCCTCTGGTTATGCCAGCACCTCTCTGCCCGAGTGGAAAAATCAAATCGAGAATGTAAACATTAAGCCCACCATCCATACACACAAAGCTTTAACCTGTAGTGCGTCAAAAACTCTCGATGAGCTAAATCACTTGAAAACACATCTGCTGGTTTCAAGATTCTTATTCAAAAAGAAAGAAAAACGTAGTTTGCTTCACTCTGCACGCCAGCTTGTATTTTATTTTACACACAATTGCATCTGAACAGCAAATGTCTCTGTAAAAATTATTAAGGTTTCATGTTTTCTGGTTGAAATATCTGACAAGCCCACCTGCTTCAAAACACCTGAAGTTGAGAAAAATAGACAAGTCTACATTACGGCAGAGGTTGATAGTAAAACAATGGCTCATCATCTTCATTATTAAAAAAAAAAAGACAAAACATATTCAACACTGGAAGCCTCATCTACGAACTTTTTTTTCCGTTTCATGTCACAGCACAATTTAAAACAACTCCATACATATTTGTTCTACGATAAACGAATACTCACTTGACCTATAGGACATTGGTTTTCATTCATTACATTTCAGTGAGACACAGGCATGCCTTTCAGCTTATCAATCATATTCAAGTTACAGTTGGATAATATGTAGTCGTTCAACCAAATAATAAATGGTGTCGCATATTCCACTGTTGTTCCTTCACCAATGAAGCAGGCGGGAGAGGTCTGGAGCTGATATAAAAAGTTGCAATGTTTCATATTATATATTGTGATTCTTGAATTACTGCTTGTTTCCACTTAACTGCACACCGATTGCTACTTTTAACATCTACTGTTATAGTGTCGAGAGCCAAAACACTGGAAATTGTCTCACGGTTCAAATATTTGACCTTTCTTATTTATTTCCCAGAAAATCTGATTCAAAAGAGTTTTTGCATCATTTCTTTTAAAAATAATAGTAAAGTTGGAAAAAACAAAATAATATCAATATTTTTAAAGCAATTTTCAAACTGATGATTGCGTAAAAGACTCGCGTAAGTAAAAAAAAAAAAATTAATAACTTAAATGTGTAATAGGTAACAATGCAATTTTCTTCATTCCTTCTAAGAGCACGAAAATAACAGTGTAAAGGGACTTCTGTTAATCAAATTTAGTTAATAATACAGAGGTAAATATTTGACAGCTGCATGCTGATTGCCAAGAAAACATTGGCTGAACCAGGTATGTTTTTTAAAAGCTTATTTGACCCATTTCAGGCTGTTAAATAACCTGATGTTTATCACAGAGAAATGAAGTGACAAACCAAAAACACATCTCTGAGGCCAGTGGAAGCTCCTCTAAATTTGCTGCATAGGCTTCAGGTTGGGAGACACCTAGAAAAAATTAGACAGAGGACAAGTAGGAGTTTCATGTTTAATAAACCCAAGTCCAAAAACACTTCATAGTGCTAGTAGCCTAACTGTTACATTACTCACCTCAAAATCTGTGCCAGTGCATCCCTTGATATCTTCGGGAGTAAGTCCCTCCCATATTTCTACCAGGGTCAGACCTTTTGTCTTATCGACATCAAACACAGCCTGGCAAAAAAAACGAGAGAAAGAGGATAGAAATGAGCGAGAGGAATAAGGGGGGTAAGGGAAAAAGATGGGACATTTAGAGGGAGAGAGATGAGAGAGGGTGATGAGACAAACACAAAACAGGCAGAATGAGCACTTCTGTGATAGACAGGTTTGAGCCTTATGGCGTCCGGTCACTGGGTCACAGTCAAGGATGTGGGGTCCTCATTTATCAAAAAGGACCCAGAAGAGACAACCTCCAGAAAAACACATCAGTGCCACAGGCAGAGGGCCAGAGTACCACTTTAGTGTCATCCATTCAACAGATGACAAAATAGCTGCAATTATTGGTGACACATCTAGGAAAGGCCTCAGAGAGCGGTCCTCAGCTATCTGAAGCTGGACTACTACAAAGCAGTAAGCAGTTTTATTTTAATTGGTGCATCATTTTTAACAGATTACTGTGTTATTGATTAAAATATGAATTTTGCTATAACGTTCAAAATAGTGGTTGCTGTGATGATTTTACATTGTACTTATGCACACTTGTCTACATTTAGGAATTTGTGAATGTGCACTTTGAGAATTTGTGAATAGACACATAAAAATTGATAAACAGACTCCATGCTTCGAAACAAGCCAACACAATTTGCGCACACAGTGCACTCATAAATGAGGCCCTTGGAGATGTCAATATCTGATTGTAATGAAATACAGTAACAGCCAAAGGCATTGGCCCTGCAAAACAGAACCGAAAATAACCATGTTAAATCCCATCAAACTTACATGCCGAAGGGAAAAATACAGTAAATGTGAATATTTAAAGAAAATTTGACTAATGTTCTGTCTACCGAAAAGTAGCCAAAAGAAGACCCATTAATAGCTTTCCTTCTTTTATAAGCCAAAACCCTTTTCACACATGCACTGTAGCCAAGTTTCCAGACACTGCTCATAACAGGTGCATGCCACAAAGCTAATGAGAGTGGACATTAGCCAGTCTTTAACCTTCCAGCAAGCACAAGTCTGGATGATGTCGGATTACTGTGATGTGTAAGATCTCACCACTAGGTATCAATAGATTGTAGTCAAGTGAATTCTGTTTTCTTACCCCTCCTGTTCATCTGTCAGACAAATATGTGTCCATGTCTAAAACACATGTTAAACTTTGTCAAAGTAGTCTGATAGAAGTCTATGAGTCAATAAAAATCACTTATATCCTATAAGAGCGATACTCAGGTGAGTTGTTGAGGATATCCTGAACTTTTTTGTTGTTATTGAAAGTGGATCTAACATAGTTGGACTTGGACACTTTGTGCATAAACTCTCATTCTATATTTGGATGTATTCAAACTGGTTACTAGAGGTGAAGTGTGATTTTAAGGACCCTCAAGCCTACATAATAATAGCTTCTAACCAGGTAGTAATTTTACTTAGCAGGTTCATTGTCAGATATCTGGAGATGGAAAAGTCGAATGTCTAATCTGCTGACCAAAAGTATGACAATCAGGAATAAATCAGCATATTTATGTTTGTGTTAAAGACCTGACTTCGTTTCTGGACATGAGGTTTGAGTTTGGGAGGAACAGGTGGAAATGAGGTCGGAGAGAAAAGAATGGTGGAGGAGGCAAATTAAGAAGAGAAGAAAGACATAAATAGAGAGAAAGAGATGTACAAATGCTAAATGGTACAGTTAAAAAGAGCTATTTATAAGGTCTACCACATATGTGGCCGTATGTAGCCCATCTACATGTTTTTAAGATGGTGAGGCAACATGGTGGCTTCCACAATCTGGCGCCCACTCCTGTGTATTTTTAATAGATTAATTTATTCGTTTATGAGAAGGCATTGGTTTGTTGGAAGATATAATTACACACTAAACAATGTATATTAATGAGTAAATTTTTTTTAATTAAACAACCTAACAAAAACATATTACTGTTCTTGCTATTCTATTCTTAAGCTTTTAGGCTAACTTCATATACTTGTGCATTCTTTTGTGTGTACTACAAGCTATTTTATAAAATGTGTCAAATTTGTCTTTTCAAATTGAATGTGACATTATCGTCAGTTAGCAGACTGCAACTTCTCAACACATGTCTAAGATGACAGCTTAAGTAGGGGTTCGTACTGTACCGTTTATATGATAGCTATTAAAAACTGATGCAGGGCAAAATGCCATTATCCTATGCCACTATTTATGCAAACAACGCAAAAATACTTTATATAGACACGCACACTCTTCGAGGCTGGCCCTGTTACTTCCCTAAGCAGGGCCTGACAGACTAAGTCATATTCACATTCAGGCTAAGCCTGTCAGGACTCTCAGCTCATTAGAACTATACACACAGTAACAGGGCAGGAGGAAGATATCTCACTCCAGTATTAGCAAGACAGATGGAATGTCACAAGGAACAGGGGTCTATGGATAACACAGACACTGACATGTATCTCTAATTGTGACACATGTCGCTAGTGATTAGGGCAAATTAAAAAATTGTCAAAATGTGCCAAAGGGTATAATATAAGATGCAGCACTAATGTACTCGTATGATAGGTGCTGTGCTATGTCAATGTGAAACTCCCTGTTTGCTTTACAATGCAAAAAAGCTTGCCACATAATGGCTTGGGTAAGCACATTTTAAAATGAACTAGGAGCTGATTTCATTTATAATAGCCACACTATACTAATGAATAACCAACCGTGCCTCCATTTGCAAAGCAGCCTTTTGTTATAAAAATGTTGAGTCACCTTTCTTCACAGTCTTCAAAGCCAGCACCATCATTAACCAGATTGATGCAAGTTAGTCATTAAGAAGCCGGTAGTCTTCCCCATGTGCTGTCTGGCGAGACGTGGGCTGAATGTCATGCAACAACACTAAGGCACACTCTCTCGGTCAGCTTAACGTTTTAGACAAATACAAGAGAAAAGGAGGAGAAATTAGCACCTGACCTTCCAACAAATAAACAACAGCTTATCCAGCATCCTGTCAATATACTGCAGCAATTACAAGAAGTAGCTTTTGAGATGTTTTCAGACAAAAGCTCACAGGAGGACCATAAAAGAATTTCAATTTGGTTGCTGAAAAATAATTGCCATCACTGGTATTGCTGTCATTAGGTAATGCCAAAGGTAATGATTTTATGCTCCCATTAAATGATTGAATAATTCAGGAGTCATTGTGTTTCATTGGTAAATGAATGGGCAATTATTGTTTTTTTACTTCCTCATTTTTAAAGAAGGATTTAACTGATAAGATGAGAAAAATACTCAAAGCTAGTGTGGAGACCTTTGTCATGGCAGCATGTAAAGCAACAGTGGGAACAGAGGTGATAAGAATTACTCACACAAAATCATTGCAATAAACTCCTGTAAGTCAACTAACTGTTAAATGAAGCAAAGTAGTAAAGAGTGAAGAAGTGGCAACATGGGGTACAAAAATGATTCCAGCAGCAGAGACACAGCTTGAGGCAATCGATTTCCTACCACACTTAGCTTTAAATCATAACATCACTATTTAGGACAACACTTGAATTGCTATCCCTCCTGGACATGTTGAGCCAAGGAGGATGCTGTGTTTGTGTGAATATATGTGCTAGGTCAGCATGTGTCTGTGCGCGGAGTGTATTTGGTTTTAAAGGTTTTAGTTTCTGCTCTTATTTTAAAAACAATTTGGAGCAGAATCATGCATGAAAAGAAATCAATGGACAATAAAGTACAGATGAGCATTATCGGCTTTATTAAAGATACTATGCATTACTTATG
This sequence comes from Copadichromis virginalis, assembly GCF_057382275.1. NCBI lineage: Eukaryota > Metazoa > Chordata > Actinopteri > Cichliformes > Cichlidae > Copadichromis > Copadichromis virginalis. The sequence goes on from NC_140629.1 coordinate 27,218,942, forward strand.
TCCATATCTTCTATCGCCTCTTGTGATCGTCAGATTTTCTTACAGTCCACAAACAGGATTATAAAATCTTCTGGGCTAAAAAAAAAAAGAAAAGAAAAGAAAGAAAGTCCACCTTTTTACTGGTTGGATGCGGTATTTAATTTACCCAACCAATGGTTACAGCTTACATTCAGGTCTGTAAGTATTTGGACAGTGATATAATATATAATTTTGCAAATTCTGAGTAAACTGCAGAATTTACTTCACAGGGTTTAAAAAATATTTTATGAACTATTTAGGAATAGTCCTCCAGACATTGGAGTGACAATCAGTTTCATGGCCAGTTCTCTCCTTAGATAAACACTCTTGAGGATGTAGGTGCATCATTTTCTCTAATGCAAACTCTAATGCATTTTCTCTCAAGCAATGCTTCCATAAATATGAATAGAGAAGATTTATGACAAGTTGCACAATCACAAGCAGGAAGGCCAGATTAGACTTTACCAATAAATATCGAAGAGAGTCTGCACAGTTCTGAAAAAACAAATAAATCTTTGAAGAGATTAAATTTAGATTATCTCACACCATTCTGGTAGGAAGAGAAAAGTATTCAGAGGGTTAGGAACAGCTCATGATCTGAAGCTGTCAAACATTATCTGTCAATTATAGTGGAGGCAATGTTATGGCATGAGCATGTATGGCTGCCAGTGGAAGCGTTAGTTGGTGAGGTGAATGCTGACAGAAGTAGCGGGATGAATTCTGAAGTGCACAGGGCTATATTCTCTGCTCACATTCAGCCAAATGCTCCATAACCCATAGCCCTGGTGATTCACAGGCAGTGTTGGGGAGTAACGGAATACAGGTACCGCCGTTACGTATTTAAAATACAAAATATGAGTAACTGTATTCCGTTACAGTTACCTTTTTAAAAGGTGGTATTTAGAATACAGTTACTTTGTTGAAATACAGTGGGGCAAAAAAGTATTTAGTCAGCCACCGATTGTGCAAGTTCCCCCACTTAAAATGATGACAGAGGTCAGTAATTTGCACCAGAGGTACACTTCAACTGTGAGAGACAGAATGTGAAAAAAAAATCCATGAATTCACATGGTAGGATTTGTAAAGAATTTATTCGTAAATCAGGGTGGAAAATAAGTATTTGGTCACCTCAAACAAGGAAAATCTCTGGCTCTCACAGACCTGTAACGTCTTCTGTAAGAAGCTTTTCTGTCCCCCACTCGTTACCTGTATGAATGGCACCTGTTTGAACTCATCTGTATAAAAGACACCTGTCCACAGCCTCAAACAGTCAGACTCCAAACTCCGCCATGGCCAAGACCAAAGAGCTTTCGAAGGACACCAGGAAAAGTATTGTAGACCTGCACCAGACTGGGAAGAGTGAATCTACAATAGGCAAGCAGCTTGGTGTGCAAAAATCAACTGTGGGAGCAATCATCAGAAAATGGAAGACATACAAGACCACTGATAATCTCCCTCGATCTGGGGCTCCACGCAAGATCTCATCCCGTGGGGTCAAAATGATCATGAGAATGGTGAGCAAAGATCCCAGAACCACACGGGGGGACCTGGTGAATGACCTGCAGAGAGCTGGGACCAAAGTAACAAAGGTCACCATCAGTAACACACTACAACGGCAGGGAATCAAATCCCGCAGTGCCAGACGTGTTCCGCTGCTGAAGCCAGTGCATGTCCAGGCCCGTCTGAAGTTTGCCAGAGAGCACATGGATGATACAGCAGAGGATTGGGAGAATGTCATGTGGTCAGATGAAACCAAAGTAGAACTTTTTGGTATAAACTCAACTCGTCGTGTTTGGAGGAAGAAGAATACTGAGTTGCATCCCAAGAACACCATACCTACTGTGAAGCATGGGGGTGGAAACATCATGCTAGGAATGGGCCAAAATACCAGCTACTGTGTGTGCAAACCTGGTAAAGACCTATAGTAAACGTTTGACCTCTGTTATTGCCAACAAAGGTTATGTTACAAAGTATTGAGTTGTATTTTTGTTATTGACCAAATACTTATTTTCCACCCTGATTTACGAATAAATTCTTGACAAATCCTACCATGTGGATTCATGGATTTTTTTTTCACATTCTGTCTCTCACAGTTGAAGTGTACCTCTGGTGCAAATTACTGACCTCTGTCATCATTTTAGGTGGGGGAACTTGCACAATCGGTGGCTGACTAAATACTTTTTTGCCCCACTGTAAATGGATTACACTGCGGTACTTTCCTGTTTCATATTGTGGCGGGTCAGGACTGTTTGGTTTTGTTTGACAGCTACGTTCTGTTGTTCCAGGCGGCAGCGTTACGGTTGCCATGGTTACAGGGTGACGCTCTCTCTCTCTCTGTGTTTCCTGGGTGAGAGAGAGCTTTTTGTTGTTGTTGTTGTGCTAAGCTAACAGGCAGAATGCTACAGGTATAGCTCTAAAGAATGTAGCCTCATGGGCAGTGTAGTCCGTGCTGCAGGGAGAATGGACTGCCACACTCTATATGTTTCTGTGAGCGCGAGGAGGGAGAAAAAGGCGAGTGGAAAAGTCGGAGCTGTCACCGAGCAGAAACGGGAGCTGGAAGCATGTAAATATAATAATAACCACTGCAGCCAAGAAGAGTGCCTGACGAGCCCAGTTGTAAGTAAGCTATTAAGACTCGACTTACGCTGTGTTCGTGTTTATCTCCGAAACAATAAGTTCCGTTGGAGCAGCCTTTCAACGCCTCTCTTTGCCTCTCGCAAGCAAAGCTGACCCAGACAACAAAGTAAAGCTATTTTTCGGCTACGAGCCGACAGGGACCCCGCCGTATTAGTCAGAGGTTCCTTTACTACGGTTCGGAGCCGTGGACCTTCAGTAATAGTAATAAATCACACAACAATAGTACAAATATGTAGTTGTAAAAAGCATGATAATATATTAGGTAATCCAAAGTATTCAGAATACGTTACACTCACTGAGTAACGTAACGGAATACGTTACAGAATACATTTTGGGGCATGTATTCTGTAATGGAATACATTTTAAAAGTAACCTTCCCAACACTGTTCACAGGGTAAATGCAATATGACCCGAACCTAAAAGAGGATAGAGAGACCCACAAACAAGTAGCAACAGAAAGAGGCGGCAGTAAAGGTCTAGAATTTGTTGAAGTTGACAAGTTCTAGACTTCAGGAAGTCGTCAGCTGTGAAAGTTTTTATACAAGTACTATATTAAAAACAATCCTTATATTTATAATTATATTAATTTTTTGAAATATCTTTGAGTCTCTAAACATGAGGAACTACATATACAATTGGTGTTTGCTGTTTTTAACCATTGTTATTATTATGGAGAACAATGGCAGCAGAGCAGACTATTGACCTACTTTTACAACTATTGCTGGTGAAATTATAACTTGTGAAAAAGCAAGTTTGATTATGCTGAAAATTACACCAGGAAGAAGAAACTGGTCTGGAAGACTACCAGGCATGATAGCATAACTGGTCTGGTTGATCTTCTCTGCTCTGTGTGTGGTGGAGTAAAACAGGTGCATAAATAGATGCACATAAACTCACACACTTAGACTAAAACAGAGAGCAGAGGAGAAAACTAGTGCTGATGCAAATAAAAAAGTTCTATTGCTGGAAGTAAAATAAATAAAATCCCTGTTGTGTATCTTCTCTCCCTTCACCAATATTCCCGAAGATAAGAGATAGAACTGTTGCATCTATATAGTTCTCTCTACGGCACACAGTATGTGTTAGGGCAGGTGGATGGTGATACATCAACCATGTGCAATGCTAAAAGTTTTTATCCCAGATACATGGGAAAAGCAAAAGAACCAACAACAGCACAAATATAAATTAGGTCTACATTCCTGGATGTTTCAAATTTTTTTTTAAACTGCTCCCAACACAGCTAACAACTAGGCTCTGCCTAATGCAGTACCATGCTGAAGCCTTCACAAGCATCTTCTAACTTGTAGCTAAGGAAGGACACCAACATCAGTTGACAGGCACAGAATACTAGATAATTCCCAGAGTACGCAAATGTTATATTGCTCAAACTTGACCACACAACATGGACAAAATTAATGCATTTGATTCAAGAGGTTTCCTTTATCTGAAAGTCACACCAAGATCACATGTTCAAATTCAAATTCAAATTCAAATTCAAATTGTATTTGTCACACACACACAACCATACACAGTATGACATGGGGGTGAAATGCTTGTAGCTGTACAATGCCCGACCATTAAATGACAGAAGAAAAGTTTTACAATATTTACAATTTACTACAAAAATTTACAAATTAACTTAGGAATTTACAGTAAAGAATGTGCAAATAGCAGATGAGATTATAAAGATAAGGATTATAAATTATAGGAATTATAGGATTATAGGAAATGTGTGGTGGTGCGTGTGGTGACGTGTGTGAGAGTCCAGTCTTATAGTGACGTGTTTGGGAGAGTCCAGTCCTACACCTGGTTCAGGGCCCGAATAGCCTGGGGGAAGAAGCTCCTCCTCATTCTCTCTGTTTTGGCCTTAAGGGAGCGGAAGCGCTTCCCAGACCTCAACAGTGAGAAGAGTCCATTGTTGGGATGGGAGAGGTCCATCATAATCTTCCTAGCTTTGGACTTGCACCGCTTGGTGTAGATGGACAGCAGGTCAGGGAGCTCTGATTGAATGATGCGTTCTGCCGAGCGCACCACCCTTTGCAGATCTCGTCTGTCCTGCTTGGTGCTGTTCCCAAACCAGGTGCAGATGTTTGACGTCAGGACGCTCTCGATGGTGCAGGAGTAGAAGTTCTTGAGCACCTTCAGTGGCAGATGGAAGTCTCTAAGTCTTCTGAGGAAGAAGAGACGCTGACGGGCTTTCTTAACCAGGGTGTTGATGTGACAGGACCATGACAGGTCCTGAGTGATGTGGACACCCAGGTATCGGAAACTGTCCACTCTCTCCACTGGCGTGCCACTGATGATGAGGGGTTTGTAATTCCTCGCCTGCTTTGTAGTGAAGTCCACGATCAGCTCCTTAGTCTTGCTGACGTTTGTGCACGATGTGCACGATAATGGATGCCCTTTAATATACTAACTCATGCAATCTGCCTCTAATGTAGGATGTTCCACTTCCCTATATGCACCTCGAAGAGACAAGAACCACGGAGGTCTATAGACGAGTTTAGTGAGAAGAAACACAGGTATAGACTAGAGATGGACCGACCCGATACTGACGTAAATTACTGGATCGGATATCGGAGAGAAATAAAAAAAATGTAATCCCATCCATTAAATATCAAAAAAGCACCTCACAAAACTTGCGACACGGCGTAACTCTCCTCCTAACCGTAGCACGTCGGAGCAGTGTGCTCACGTGATAGAGCGGCTGTGTGTATTTGTAGCCTCGCTACCAATCTGGCATTTCATCTCCGAGGAAGTGATCCCAGAGAGAAGCAAAGCAAGTGTGTAAGTTCATCTCTGAATGTTTATAAAGCATTCCCGCGTTAAGCTGAACAACCGATATATGGAGCGACTGCCTCTTCTCTCCCCCTCCGTCTCCTGCTGCTACTTCAATCATGAAACTGATCAGTGATCAGCTGATCGGCTTTTCTATCGCGAGTCCATCGCTCTTGTTTGTTTATCTCCCACTTCGCACCAGAAAGAGGAAACCAGCGGCTGAATAACAGCAGCACATTTAACCTTGATAATCTGTTGTTAGAATTTATTAAATATTACTTTCTAGACCAGGATCCTTTTCTACGCAGCTGACGGCTGGTAACTGTGCAGGGGCGGATCTAGCAAAGTTTAGCCAGGGGGGCCGATAGGGCATGAACAGGGAGAAGGGGGCACAAAGGCATACTTTTCTTTCTTATTCTCATTAAAAATGTCTAGCTTTAATAAATAATTATCTGAATCTTACACCCAAAGTTTTAATCTGATGTAAAATGAATAGAAGTCCATTACTGTATACAGCCTGTACATACTTATAGTTATAGAATATTCACAACATACTTCATACCGTGTACATTATAACATACCATAATAGACCCATTTCTGTAATATACTTACATATCTATACTATTGCTAATATATATTGTAATATATCTATATCACTAAAGCACTTCTGGATGGATGCAAACTGCATTTCGTTGCCCTGTACCTGTGCATGTGCAATGACAATAAAGTTGAATTCTATTCTATTCTATTCTATTCTATTCTATTCTATTCTATTCTATTCTCTATAGTAACTATTAAGTCTAACATACCCTAGTAAGCTATAGTACTTTTTCCTTTGGGAAGGTACCATCTGTGCAGTCTGCAGTTCTGTTGAAGAAAGATGTTGAATCTATTTAATTATTCTTGAAAAATAATTTATTTCTGTGCATTTTTTCCCCCACACTGCATCGAATTAAAGTTGATCACGTCGATTAAGCATCATGAGGTGGTGGGTGGGGGGGTGGTTCCCTTTTTTCTTTTTTTCTTTTTTCTTTTTTGCTGGGAGTTTTAGAGCCCTATTAGTTAGGTTGCTTACTCTTTAAAATACCAGAATAGGGAGGATGGAGTAGGTTTAAGTTTATTAGATTGATCAGTATTGCTGAACTATGAAATATTTTGGGTGCAGTGCATTTTTTTTTTTCATACAGATATAACAGAATAGCTTTAGTGTTTTTTTGGGTTTTTTTTTAATTTTTAATTTTTAACTTGAGTATGAACTTATACAAAAAGCAGCAAGATATTAAAAAAACAGTTTTATTGATTAAAAAACACACTATATCGGATTCCTATCGGTATCAGCTGATATCCAAATTTATGATATCGGTATCGGACATAAAAAAGTGGTATCGTGCCATCTCTAGTATAGACATCCTTCAAGATGTACAAATACCACACCTTGCAATGTGGGACACATTTTAAGGTCACTTAAGACTGATGTTCATTTGGTAGTTGCAGCACCTCCATCCTCACATCATCACTAATCTCACCCTCTCACAATCTGTTAGCATGTAGGCATAAGGAAAGTTGAGTTACTTTGGTATTATTTGGTCCATAAAACATAAAAAAGGAAAATTATATATAAACTTTGCTTTCATGGTTTCAGCATGGCCAAAATGTTCCATGAAATAATAATAATAATAATGGATTGGATTTATATAGCGCTTTTCAAGGCACCCAAAGCGCTTTACAATACCACTATTCATTCACTCTCGCATTCACACACTGGTGGAGGCAAGCTACGGTTGTAGCCACAGCTGCCCTGGGGCAGACTGACAGAAGTGAGGCTGCCATATCGCGCCATCGGCCCCTCTGGCCAACACCAGAAATCTAGAGATGAGGCTTGTAGAAATCTATAACATGAAGTTACACACCTCATCTACTCTAGTCTGATCTTATCAATGTGAACTCAAACAAGCCAGACTGATTTTATTTTCTTCCGTCTCAAAAAAGACAATGACGTATATAAATGTGCTGATATATGTGTGTCAAATAGGAAGGAAGTTGAGCACTGGCTGCAATTTTGCTAAGAGGAATGGATGAATGCCACCATATATTGTTTTCTTTCATTCTATTTCTGAGAATATAATACAAGAGTACTTATGTACAGAGTGAAAGAGAGAGCGGCATAAGTTAAAATGAGGAGGATGAAAAGAAGGAGGTGGTACCAGGGCTAGTGGGTCAATACAAAGAGCTTTAACCTTTATAAATGTTGACAGAAATCTGCTTGCTGAGAAATGTTGTGCAATCACAACAGCAGCCAGTCGAGCAAAAAAGAACTGGGGGTGGAAGCACGGACACACTGTCTGACTTTGCCCCTGACAGGTCATGTTTTCAATGAACAACCTCTAAAGGCAGTAACCACCAGAGGGTAACACGGAACTGACCGGAGTACATGAGGACACAAACTGCATCAACACCAAGCTCTTCTACTTACTGGAATCCCTCACTGTGCTTTTCTTCCTCAACTGCCACAGACCTTTTTCCTACTCAGCATTTATGCCACTTCCTTTCTCCTTTTTACATTCCTTTGAACTGTCATCCGTTCCTAAATTCTGTGATATCTCTATCAGATAAGCAAACATTTTCAAATCCTTTCATCACGCACACACCAGAGAACATAAACTATAATTAACATAATAACATAAGAACCAACACACTCAAAAGCAAGCTCAGAGACTTATACCTCAGCTCTAATGGAAGTTTGAAATCTACCCAAGAAAATATTCCAGAAAATGACAATGGCACAATGAAGTTAACCTTTGATCTTTTGAATGTGAAATTCCATGACAACATCATCTTATCCTATTAGACACTGTGTGTAATTTGGCATAATTGGCATATTAATTGAGAAATTAACTTAACCTTTGACCTCGCAATTTAAAATCAGTTCACATCTGAGTCCATGTGAACAATTGTGCCAAAATTAAAGAAATTCCCTCCAAATGTTTCTGAAACATCATGCTCAGGAGAGTAACGCTGACCGACAGATCGATGGGCATGCTAAAAACTAATGCTTCTGTCTCAGCCTGTCGCAATAAAAGGCTGCTGATGCAGCTCAATGGCTTCCACCATCAGTTGTAGAGACCAATAGGTTCTTTGGTGCATGAGTCTGTCAGTGGAACCTGAAGAGCCTACGGACAAGAACCAGATGTCTTTGTTCTGACTGTGTGCCACCCTTTAAGCATAAGACAGGGTGCAAAATATTCAGCTGCATCAAACATTAACAGACAAGGATGAAGATTAATTAAAGATTAATTGAATTTAAAGGGAAACCCAAGCCCAAGAATGAAAATCATAAAACCATAACAAATTAAATGTTTAAAAAAAAAAAAAAAAAAAAAATCACGTGATTGCTTATGAAAATCAATAGACTGAATTAGGGTTAAATGAACAAATTCAATTTCCATCTACTAGTGTCACTCTCTTTTATCATAGCAATGTATCTGCTGCTTCTGTTTGCTCATTTTTGAATTGTGTTCTTGTGCTTAACAAATTCATTAAACTACCACCAAACGTAAGGTTTATGCCACAGCTGCCCTAAATTAACAGGAAGGTAATTACCCAAATCCTTTTTTATGATTCTGTAAAAGTTAATGATATCTTTAATGCTAAAAGATTAGTATTATTGTTATCCATGAACTTTCTAATTTACTGTTTTACAAAAAGCTTACAAAAAACAGTAAAGCACATAATTATTTTTTGATTGATATGCCAAATTACAACAATTTACTGAAAAGAAAAAAAAAGTTTTAGCGGTTAATGTTATGCTTGATTCATTTTTGACTTCTCACTGGAGTCTAGTGTGCCAGCTCAATTTTGGGTATAAAATGTGGATTCAGTTTCTTATAGGCCTAATATATAATAGTATAATTTAATTTTTTTTAAAAATAGGTTTTGGGTAACATTTGTGTTTTCTTGTTTTTATGTTAAGCACATTTTCCAAGATCATGCAACGCATATAGCTTGTGCTTTGCGGCACAGCTTTAGTCCTTTGGTATTAGTTAGTTAGTGTGTGTGTGTTAGTGTGATGTAATGCACAGTGTAGGCACTTGTGTTTTATTCGTTAAGGACTTCTGTGTACCCCTCGTTGTTACTAATACTAATTAGCTGTGGTAGAAAAGGAATTGAAATCACTGCCTGCCAAAATGATAATCACTTATCAATGGTGAATAGTTAAATTTCATCAACACTCAGCTTCTCCTGGGAGAAGATCTTCTAGTTTACGTGTGCTTTGTGGACTTTTGTGCATTATTATTTTTTTCATTATTGCTAATGACACAAAATGTGATTCCAACCTGTGTCTGCAACACTATTTACACATAGTACATTTCTGTTCAGTCAGACATTGTATTTGACATCAGTAGAGGTGGACCTTCTTTTTACTCTGAGTAACAAGCGTGGCGTTTACAGTTGTACCTCATGACATCATCTAACAAATAGATTCTGAAATAAATCTGTGTTCAGCTGCAGTCGAGCAGGGGATTTAGATGGATTTTTGTGGGTTGACCATTCTGTGGCATTAAAAAATGAATTTTACATTATTCTATTAACATTAAAATAAATTCAAATCACAGGTATCTAATTCATATAATGCAGTATATTCCAAAACCCCAATTTTTAGAAGATATACTAAAAAACTAGTTCTACAAAACACTCTCATGTCCCCCATGTAAATCCTTTCTAGGCCAGGAGTCCTGTTCAGTCATAGCTTACTCACTTGCACCGTCTATGTAGCAAACCTTAGTAAGCAGTCGAAGTTTATGACGAACAGCTCAATCATCCATTCATCTATCCATCCACTATTCACATTTGCATCCATGGAGGCACATCTGCATCTATTATGTACATATAGAAACAAAAAGATAAAAGTGCACCTTTTCTGTGATGATCCGATCCACACATTGTTTCCCTGTCAAAGGCAGGCTGCACTTGTCCAGTATCTTGTGTTTTCCTCCCTAAAAAGAACAGGACAACATCATTGCCTTCATTTAGTATCTGGATGTTTTTGGAAGGGATCTTTTATGTTGTACATATATGTGTATATTCAGTGTTTCAGCTGGGTATGTATATTGATCCTAAAGGACATCCAGCACAAATACAGTGTGTGCCTCAGTTTCTCCATCAGACATCTTCAAGGAAAAGGAGGGAGAGAGAAAGAAAGAAGGAGAGAGGGAGAGAAAGAGAGAGAGAAGCCTCCAACGATGTCTAAGAGGCATACATCACACACCCTCTCTCACTCTCCCACTCCCCTTCCCCATCATGAATGAAAGCAGCCTTCAGGGCAGTAAATTTATGCTCACCTGCTGCACCATCTGGACTTTAGCTGGGCGCCAGACAGAGTCCCATTAGCAAAAAACAGCATGCTTTTGTAAATGCAGAGTGTTACATTGCCCTTGCATCACATTGGTTTGGACTTTCTAAAAGTAAACCAATTCAGCTGGATTGCGTACTGCAAGTGTCAGAACCCCTGTGGGATTAGTCATCTCTTGCTGCAGTCCCGGTCTAACTATCAGCTCGTCTCAAAACACTAAGCCCAATTCTAGACTTGTATTTAAATTAACTGAAGATGAGCAAACAGGAGGTGGATTGTGTGCCTCACTAGAATGAGCCAGCCCTCTCTAGTAAAAGGATATTAAGCAATCCATTAGCAGAATTATCCTTAATCAGCCCTAGCACTCACATTCATTACTGTAGGAAGCAGATACAAGTAACGCTGGTGAAGATATAAACACGGGAAAAGGACGCTGTTAATTTAATTTCACTCACAGAAAGGAAACAAGTCTCTTGAGTGACTCGTAAAGGCAATGTTAGCTAGAAAAACCACAATAAGAGTTCATGCTAACACACCCTTAAGGCCTCAATGGTCGCTTCTATCACCTCCGCAACCTCGTCTCACAGTCACTTTAAGCCACTGCAGTATGCTCCTGAATGATAGGTGTCGCCACTCGGACAATATCGCCACATAAGCGCTGATATAGGAGGAAAATAAGTCAAAACCAGAAGTCAAGGGGGGGGGGGTTGCAAGTTTTTAAACTGTTAAACTGTTCTCCCTCTGTATATCTGTATATCGCTGAGCTTAAATTGGCGGTAAAAAGTGTCACGATCATACACTCGTGTCTTCAATCCAGCTCCTACTGCCAAAACGCAACACGCCAAGTTACACAAATCTAGAGGTGCACAGGCGGCTGACAAACCACAAAGATTGTGTCACACGACACGCGATTTGACTTAAAAATCACTGCGTGACACAGCGAGCATATTGGCCCAACTACATGTTTACACACCTTAGCTGAATGCTCCATGGTGACCACCACCTTAGTTCCAGCGCTTGCCACCAAATCCATGGCTCCTCCCATTCCTTTCACCATCTTACCCTGAGAATAGAAGAGAAACAAACAGACTTTAGTTATTCCATCTAATCTTGGACACAATGATATTTTCACTTGACTGATTTTTCACAACATTAGCTAGAGAGTATAGTACAAAATTATAGTCGGTCTAATCCCTAGTTAGGATTACCAAAACATTTTACATTTAAGCTTAATTGACAATAGACCATAAAACAGCTACACATACGTTGAAAAAAAAAGAAAAAAAGGGAGAGAGAGAAAGACCATTTAGCTACATTTATCTATAGGATCACACCAGTTAGTGGCACCAATGTGTTTTATGCTGCATTCCATTTGAAGTGGGAAGCCAGAAACCCTTGATTCTGAGTTTGAAGTTTCAAATTCAAAAAAGCCCCGCAAACCCTGACTTTACAATTCAAGATGGCAGAAACTGAGAAGTAAAACCTGCAATCTGTACTACTACTGTTGTGTATTTGTGACTCTGTAAATAAGTCATAAACAAAGTACTAACACGCTCCATCTATAAATGTGCTGCATTGGTGTTTGTAAGTGCGAAAACCCTAACATTATAGTATATTGCTAGTGATGGATAAATGGCTCTACCTTCCAAGGGCGCAAAACAAAGCCTGTCTTTTCTTGCGTTCTTGACTACTACTATTGGAACGCATACCTGACTTCCAACGTAAAAGTAATGCAGCATTAAAGAAAAAGAAACAAAAGAAAAAGAAACACCAGCAGAGTACTCCAAGCCACCTTTTCTGATAGTCCCACCTACGGCATGTGTGTCCCCAGAACTCCATTTTGTATAGACTGAATCACAAAGTAAAAATAATTCTACCTTTAATAATGATGCTTCACATTTATTGAGAAAACCCAAACAAGTGCCACAAGAAAACACTGACCATTTCTTAAGCCTTTTCAGTCACGGCATAAGTAACGTTGAAAGCAGTATCAATCTGTTGAAGTGACAGCATTTTAAAATTCAGACACGGGTCACATTTATGTTAATGTTTCTAACAGTTTCATTCACACATTGCCATTTACTGACGCAATGAGTTCTTGGTATAATGCAGTGCAGATCTCTGCTGGGGAACCACGCCAAAATCTAAGGTCTGAAACCTCTAGTCACAGGCTGGTGTGCAGGTTACCTAACAAACCTCTGCCTGAGGACTGCAAATTCCATACCTGGGTTTAGAGTTGGAGATCTGACACGTGCAGAGAACTAAGGGGCAGAGAAGGGATTAAGTATTTTAGGATTTTGCACAAGATAAAGGATTCCAGTGTGACCCTTTGAAGATATATAGGGGCTAGTTGTGCTGTAGTAATGTACTGAAAGACAGAGCAACAACAGGATTACAATGTTCTGAAGTCAGAACCAGCATAAGAATTATTCTGGTGCAGTGAATGGAGGATTCTCTCAAGACAGAATGTCTCATTAGTAGTACAGGTAAAGACTTGTGCTGTTAAAATAATTCAGCCATAACTGCTCATGACCGGTCTGTTATTTTCAACAGAAAAACACAATGACAACTGCAAGGAATGTAAGCAATGCAGAGAGCAGGAAGAAAAAGCATTCTGCATTAGAACTGCACTAAACATAACTGAATGATTCTGTGCAGGAATCCAGTGTACTGAAGCTTTGTCATGTCACAATGGATATTTTCTTCAATAACAAATAAAACCAAAACTGTTTTCTTTTCTTTCTTTCTTTTTTTTTTAAAAGGTGGGAAAGAAAAATGCTAAAAAAAGGAATCTGAGATCCGCCAGCCGGGGAAAAAAAAAAACTGTCTTCAAGTTAAACATTGGCCACAATAAGGAAGGTTTCCGAATAAGGAAGGTTGATGTGCACATATGGCCGCAGGGTGACGGCTCAATAACTGAATTAGAATCCCATTTCCTCATCAATCATGTGTAGAGCGTGGTTTGCTTTTTGCTCAATAACCGGAGGGTATGTATGCCAAGGGTGACACATTGTAAGGATACTGTTTGCCTGTGGGAAAGGCCAGCTGGGGAGAGAAGATATTAACTGAGAACAGAAAGGAGGTTTGGGAGACAGGAGGTGGGTTAGAATATTGGATATTGAAGAGGCAGCATTTAATTTCATTTACTTGTTTGTCGTCCAATTGAAAGTGCCTGCTGTAACAGCATATCAATACCCCCAAATAAACTACCAATATCAGGTTTAATACAACTGTATCCATTTTGACTTTTAATCTCCAAACTGTCTCACCAGCTTTTTTCCTTCAGCGTTTTTATTTATTACACAGACACTTGAGATTAAACAGTGTTGTTTTTCATATAATCAATGTTAATGCACTTTATGACAGCCAGTGGGCTTAGGTGATGGGTACACAGGCCTAAGGGGATAAGACTGTCTGACCTGCTAAATGCAAGTTGTGATTTACAGCTACCATCCAGAACTAGACATCTGCTAATGTACTCCATTTAGCAACATAGGCTGTTAATCGAAAGGGTGTGTCTTTTGAGATCATAACCACACAAGTATTAACATTCTAGTATGGTTTTGATTAGTAAAAATCAAGACAATGACTCCGGAGGAAATTATAAAATGGAAAAATCAATTTTTTATTTTGCTATGGGGCAGTACATTTATCCCTAACTGCGAAAATGATTTGATGTATTTTCTTGTAACCAAAAATGTAGCAGAGGATCAACAGCTTTCTGTGGAAGTAGTCAAATGTGTCACAAATGATTGTAAGTAAGTAAAGTTTATTTATTAAGCGCTTTTCATAGACAGGTAGTCGCAAAGCGTTGTACACAAAGATTAAAATAAACAGTACGATAAATAGCAAAATGTGACCTTGTTGTATATAAATTGTGCAAGAAAATAAGATTTGATGTGGAAAATTAAAGAAAGGTTGATGCTCTGTTTGTCAGTGACCTATGTTGCTAGGAGGATTGGCATTTACTTCCCTCTCATTCACAGCTTTGCACGAGGTTATCTGAGCCTACTTTGATCTAAACTGCTGCATGCAGCAAAACTCAAAATTAACATGATCTGTAAGAGTGTAAAAAAAAAAATCAAATTAATGGAGAGTTATGATGGGAAAAGCAAATCTATTCCACCCAGAAGGCTGTATTATCAAGGCATGTTGAACCTTGTGTCATGAGGCTGGCTCTTTTACTTACTTAGCACATTCACCATGTTAACAGGGGTCAGCCCAACCTTGTCTGGAACAGGTTTTCCTTAGAATTCAGTTAAAACTTGCCTCTGAAGTTCGACATTACATTAATATATATGCGTTAGGTTGACTTATGTTCCGGTAAACTGCCTAACCTTTGAGTGGCACTCGAATGTTGAACTCTCACAATAACTTGCCTCTCAATGTTAGACGTCTTAAAGACTTGTGTTTTGCAAAATCAACGCTATGAAGATGACAAAGCTACACACAGCATTGAGCCTCTGACCAGCAGATGCTGTAAAGCATACTTTCAGAACAACACCCATGGAAATATCCTCTTTTTAAGCAGCCAACAAGAGCAGAGTAATTTAGTCATTTAATTAACAAAGCTTTAATGATATTAACCTTGTTGGTCTGACTGAGGCTGGTTCCTTTTAAATTTCCTCACCACTCTTACTGTGTCCATTTGTCTGCTATAATCGTAGCACCACAGGGCCACTAGGACACTTAAAAGTATGTCAGGAAACAATTCAGTAGCAGAAACACACAAAAACACGAAACATCTCTCTTCTAAACAATGTTCAGCTCCCAAAAACCCTACAGCTGTACAACTGTATATAGAAGAGAACAACAAATTCTACATAAATGAACATAAGGAACAGACTGTGTTAGGTTTGAGATTTTTAGTAGTTCTACATTAATGGCCTAGTTCAACTGTAGATGTTATTCATCATATAAAATCCAGGCAAAATAAAAGCTACAGCAGCCAGTCAGCCTGGTTCCAAATAACACACAAGATCAGAATGTTAAATAACATGAATCTTCCTGATTGGATGTGTACAGTCATTGAGGTTGATAAAAAATTAAACAGCCAATCAAAACTGACAACTAATGTCACATGTAGGGTGATAACCAGAGACTGGTTTGAATCTAAATGTGTAAGAAAATAAAATAGACAGGAAACATGGAGAAAACCTGCCATTCATTTCCATTGCTGCATAATACTGTTTGCCCTATATGAACAAACTGACAACTCACTTGCAAGTAAGTTACAAATCTACCAGTAAGCACACATGCAGTATTTACTGTATAGTGTAGCTGAACCCGACATATTGATTTGTTTCATCCCTCAAAAGGTTTGTTGTGCGTTTCTCAAGTTACATTCAGCATGAAAAGTTTGAGAACTTCAATCCAACAACAGATGGCAGGTTATTTATCTTGTTCTTCCCAGTGCAGTGGGAACAGGCTTTACGGGAGTAGGTGGGCTAATTCATTCATTCATTTAATAATTTACTTAACAAAAGACCTGGTAAAAATATTCTAACACGAGATAGCACACAGACTCACGAAAACCATCTCACAACTATAACAATGAGTGATTAATGGTGGGGTGGAGGGTGTGGGGCTGCCGGGAGCAGTATAACTGGTGCAGAAACCTGATAAGACCTCTTAAGTTGAAGCTTTGCTAAGATGACACCTATCACAATATGTAAAAGCATAGACAATGACAGTCTATCTCACTAAACCACCGTTCAAAGTGAGCCCCAGGTGCCAGAGGACTAAGACTATTGCTGTTTAGACCAAGTATGGAACAGTTTGAAATGGCTATATATTCTATTCTAAAAAAAACTAAATAAAAAACAAAACGAAATATAATTTAATTGTACATGTAGAATGACAACAAAGGGCTATTGTATTCTATAACATTTTTACACTGTGATTTGCTGTACATTCAAAACTGTTGGTCCATCTCTCCAGGAACATGGGACAGCAGGGCATGGGACAACCTAGTACTTAATGTCATCTGTCCTGTGAAGACATTAGATTCTTCCCAAAACAGGTGTAAAAATATTACATAGTAATATTATTTTTCAACTTTGAATGATGAATTGAAAATTAATTTTAATTCTTTTTATTTTAACTCCTTATTTTTTCACTCTTTAAATGCCATTATGTTTAGATATCTCCACTGTTTTTTTATAGAAAAAAACAACAACAAATAATGTCTAAAAACTTTATTTCAAGGAGTGTTTGACTATTATTTTATTCTTTTTATTAGGCCCGGCATCAACGATTGGCAGCAACACTGATTTGAATGCATTCTTATTTTTTTCTACAGTGTCCGATATTTACAAAAACTCAACCCAACACCAACGGCTGTAAAAGTACTGCATAGTAATACTTTAAATGACAGTCTTTTAAAACTGCTTCAGCTTGAAATATAAATATAAAATATTAATTACAGCCTTTGGATTATAGCTGTATAAAGAAGAGGGACTCCAGCTGAGCTAGAGCACAGTTTGCAAATGTACAGACAGGTCTTTGAATCTAAGCTTCCCACATGGTGCTGCCAGCTCTTCTTTTTTTGTCCGTGCAAAAATCACTGCCCTTACATTTGCTGATGAGAGGGGCTCATCATAGCACCACCCTACAGATTTGAATTAATTAATTAATTTTTTGACCTGCAAAAACTGTCCAAAATGAGCACTGTGATGACCCACTCCACCCTGCCGTCCTTTTGGCCTCTTTGTGTGGCATGTCTCGTTTGCAGGCATTGGAGGGATGGAGTGGTTCATTCCCAATTAATGACACTGGCAACACCTGGGCCCGGTGTGCCAGTGCTCTATAAAAGCTTTCAGAGCTCAGTTGCTGGGTGGCGTTTTCCCCTGAGACATCCCTCTGGATTTTGCTTGCATTTGGTTTGGTTTTGCAAACAAACAAACTTTGCATACACAATCCTTCCAACCATGCACTCATCTACACCACTGATTGTACTGACTACACACGCCATGGTTTGTATAAGGTTTCTTTTTTTGGTTTTATTTATTTAAAATAAATAGATTTTGGACAATCCGGGTTTTTGCCATGGCTGTGTGATCCGGTTTGTGACAAGCATCCCTACATAAGCCTGCAGTTCCTCTGTGTCCATAAGCCACTAAGTGTTTCCCATGCAGGTTTGTGATGGCCACAATTTGCTGCAAGATTTCATCCATCAGCAGCAGTGCATAGCTAGTGGCAGGGTGTGTGTGTCCCGGGATCAAAACTCATCAGAACATGTATCTAGTGCCTAATGTAACTTTTTAGATACCATTTGTTACTTTTCAAATTCTATATTTATTAAGTTATGCAGGCTTGTTTGCACAACAAGGCTAAATAATTACATAAACTTTTCTGAATCTAAATAGTGGACTTTGGTAGAATTAAAAAATAAGCGTAGTGCAGGTCTATGATGATTTTTAGTGCTACTATCATCTAGTTTTTATAGTCTGTCTTGGTTAAGTTCCAAATACTCCTGATTTTGAACTGTTGTAGTCCTGTTTTAATTCCAGATCAGTTCTTGGTCTGGTTGAATTGGGGTTTAGTCCCTGTGTCTTGATACAGCCCTGACTTTGTTCTGCCTTGCTGCTTAATTAAAAAAGTAGTTTAAGGTGTCCTGCATATGTGATATATATATATTTTTCTATATGAAGTCATTCTTTTTTGAACAAAACTCAAAACAGAGCCTAATAATCTTTCAGTCATTTCTACCCTCACTTAATTTCCTTTCGCTGCTCAGCTGTCACACAGTGGCTCAGCTATGCTACAATCCCTCCATATTGTGGCCAATCACATGCGAGGATATAGGATAATATCATTATGTGAAAAACCGAGAGGGTGAGAAACGCGACAGTCAAGTGGAGCATGCGTCTGTCCTCTCAGTAAGTGAGTGAGACAGTAGACAGCAGTGAGGAGGGCTGTGCGAAAGCAAAGACACATAAATATACCTGACACCCGTAAACGAAGCAGCATCTGGCTGCAGTTTAAAGACTTTTTTGTCTCGGTCTTGGTCTCGTCTTGGTCTCGGATTAGGCGGTCTTGACTACAAGTCTATAGAGAAGTTCACCCTGTGACTTCAACCATCTCCTCTCTTCTCTCACTTTCAGGTGAGTCCCCAGAGGAGGATGAGGCGCCATCTTTACACTCATAAATCGCCTCCTGTGTGCTGTAAAGTCTTGCATCTCCAAAACGCCTGTACTTCTAACAATGCAGTGCAACTGCATAGTCTACCTGAGGAAGAACCACATTAAATTCCAATTATTGTTTTATTTTATTTGCTGCTGAGATATCTTTGAAGATCTGAAAGGTTACTCATCATTTATTATTACTGAATTACTTTATAACACAGAGTGTGGCCTTCTAAGGGAAAAGACTTGAAGGTGAACATCACACACATGCACACACACACTCACACAATTATCCAACATCAATAGCTTCGCGCATTTATCATTTTAGCAGAAAACAGAAAAATGTAAAATTTTGGTACATGCCTTGGATAACAAAAAGAAGCGCCACCTGGGAGACAAATATAAAAACTAAAAACTGAGGGTTAGGTTATCTTAAAAGAATGAATTAGTTGATGTCATGATAAATGTGTGATAAAAAAAATGCATTTTCAAAGATTTTCAATGGGGCATTTTTTGGCCTTAGGATAAAATGTGGAGGTTTTTGCATCGCTTAGGATTTTTCAGCTAATTTAAGGAACTGGGATGACAATTTTATAATAACATTTTTTTTAAATGAATATCCTCTGGCAAATATGAGCCATACTAATTCAGCAAAGCCAAAATAGCATGAAAATAAAAAACGCAATGACACAAAAACCCCAGGATCATCTAAGGGCTAAGGCACGCTTGCATTTTTTTGTGTTGCCATGGCTACAGCATACAATTTTCTCATTTGTTGTGCGAGTGTTCGCTTTCTAGTCAGTGGCAGAAACACCACAGAAAATGACCCCCTTCACAATCCAAGAGTTCCCACTTACCAACTGGCTTCCTTTCTCTCCCTTCCAGTTCTCTGACAATCTCCACTGTCTGATACAAACGGCTCTCTATTTAATAACATAGCAACAGACTGCCACAAGCCTTCGTTACCCAGACAACTAATGACAAGAATCAGAGAGATGGAACTGACAGCAAGACAATGCACAGCGTGTTCAAAGCAACTGAAAAACACAACTGTTTACAGTGTATAATTGGTAAATATGCTCCAATCCACTATAAGTAATGCAATTTATTTCACTGTAAAGCTGAAATTTTAAGCAGAGAAGCCCAAGTAAAGTAAAACTTAAAAAATATATACACAAGAAGACACAGAGAGATTACAAATATCCATTAGGACATTTTTAACTTATAAGCCTTCAGTCATGTCTAAAAAGCGCTATACAAATGCAGGCCATTTATATGTCTAAGTTAAATTGTTGTTATAAATATATAAAAAAGAAAAATCTTCTTAAGCAGCTTCATTAAAGCTGCCACCAGATCTTATGAGCACTTAGGAGAGTAACTGCATTTTAATAGTAAGTAGTTTGTAATATTGCTGCACTTAGCTGCACTTATACTGAGCCTCTGGGGTTTTGGAATATATGTCTGAGGCAGCGGCTGTTTTCTCCATTTAAGCTCAACAATGATCAATTCTAATTCTGTTCTGTAAAATACAAACTTCAATGAACAAACAAAGGAAAGGATAAATCATAATCATAGGCTTTTAATAGACTCATAGTTAGTAACAAATAAAATGAATATTTTAAAAAAAATAGATAAATACAATTAAAACTTCACTTCTGACACAAGGTTCTTTTCCTACGCTGCCATTGGTTCCTTAAATTTAAAAAAGAGTTTAAAAACATCTCTGTCAAACAACCATCTTAGTTACTGTAACAAGATCGTAGTGTTCCAGACAAAATCACAATAACAAAATTACACATTTATCACTCTACCAAAGCACCTATTTTCAATATGAAGACGCAACATAACCTACCATCACTTGAGTGGGCACGTTTTTAGTAAAATAAACATATGTAGCATCACAATAAACATGAAACTGTAACTTACTCTAAACCTTATTACTCTTTCTTGAACTTATTCACATACTCAGAGAGATACAATTTATCACTTTGAGTGAGAATTCTTCTTCAACTCTATACTTATAATAATAATAATAACAGCCAAAGTTGTGCATAATAAAAAAAAATCTAATAAAAAAAATGGTTTCTCTTGCCTTATCAATTAAAAGCTATATCAATTAAACTATTTAATTTAAAAAATCCAATTAATCTTCACACTGCAGTAAAACCCAGAAAAAAACTTTCTGCAAATACTAACAGCTTTTTTGTGAGTGATTTAACTTTAAAATGTTTTTGTTGACCAGATAAATGTTTATGCTTTCGTTAACCTTTATACGATTGCCTTGAAGTGCTTGTTTATTCATTTCAGTTTTAAAGGAACGAGTAAAACTAACGACAGAGTTTGGTCAAAATAACATTGGAAAAAATAAGTAAATAAAAGAGAGACATGATTCTCAGAATGGGCTCACTGAGTGCAGCATGGTTAAGACCTTGGAGAAGCTTACAGCTGCCGTGAATACTCAGAATAACACCTCTGAGCGTATATTGGGTTACATCAAGGAGAGGTCTGCTCAGAGCAACACCTCTGCGCGAAAGCTGGATTACATCGTGGAACAGCTCACTGCAGTCGTGAGTTCTCAGAATCGGCTCTCTGAGCACAAGAATGATAAGACCACGGAGCGCAAGTTTGATAACATCATGGAGAAGCTCGCGGTTCTCCAACAGGAGATTGCGAGACCAGTGTCGGAGTGTTAAAGAACAGCTTTGAAATTCTCATGAGCTGCTCGCATAAAAGAAAAATCAACAACATCAACATCATAATGCTGATATCCCCTCGGCGCCAGCTATGGGCTCAAGGCTGGAGCCGAACGAAAACTCCCTGATAACGACTGTGTTTGACTGTTCTTCCCACTCTATGCAAGGCCACCTGGGTTGGCTGGTAGACTTTACTTAGCCTGATAGGGCGAAGGACACTGTCTCAGCTGAACTATGGACATGCACACACATACACTTACACTGATAAGCACTCACTCATCCCCCCTCCCCTTCCAATGTCTTCGATGCTTGTTGCCTCCTGGGAACACGAGGCGGGTCTGGGCCCACGCTGGAGAGTCGGCGCAGTGGCAGGATGGCTGCTGTGTTGCCTGGGATTACTCCTTATCCCCTACCCAACCCTGTTGCTGGTCACGTGCTCTATAATGTTGTACTGTGGACATTTATGTGCTTTCTGTGCAGAGGAGTTTTTTTGTTTCCTGTTCTCATGCTGTCCTCCTATAGCCCAGCATGAGTAGAGGTCTCTGTTTTTCCACTTGTACTTTCCCATTGTAGTGTACATTTCAGTGTTTTTTCTGTAATGCAACCATTCTCTGACTTGTAACCCCATGTGATGTCTGTGTCGTGTGTGTAAGGTTGGGGGGCGGGTTCATTCCACTGCAGGGCAACCTGCCACTGCATGTGGCGAATAAAATTTGAACTTGAACTTGATTCTCATTTTGAAACCTGGAAGGATGTGCATATAACAAGAAGTATTTTGTGTATCTCCTGTGAAAGACCTCTCCATGTAGGACAACTTGATAAAGCTCTCGCAGCCAAAGATAAAATAGCACAACAAGTCCGAATCCTGTATTCTATTACCCCTTTTCACTTCATCTATTGTTTTTCCAGATGTTTCAGCCTGAGTGGAGATGTAAAAGCGTTTCAAAGCCCTCAACTGGAAAATGTTCATCTGCATTTTGCATATTAAAAGCATTTGAAATCAACATAATCTCACTGAGAGTACTGCATCCCCAACTCCTACGTAAAACATTTCCAATTTCACGCTATGCACCCATCTTTAGATAGTGAATAATTTTCATTATTACAAAGGGTTGCAAATGTAATTCTCGTCATCCATCCTTTCTAAAGAGGGGATAATGAAGATTGAAGCGTAGGTGAGGACAGAAGTATGTGTGCCAATGTTCCGCATTGTTTCGCTTTTCAAAATGTCCAGAATTACACAACAGAACAAAATAAATAAATTCTTTGTCTATGAGCAGCTCCACTGCAGGGCTTCAAAATCTGCATAGCATACTTAATCAAGCACTGGTTAATTAGCAATTACCATGGACAAACAAGTATGAGTGAAGTGGTCAAAATTAAATTAAGTTGCAAAATTTACAAATCACCATCAACAACAGTATTCTATTCACCAAGCTGTTATGCAGTCATTTACACTGTTCAAAACAATTAAAGGAATACTCAAATGGACATCGGCTGTTGATGAATGAAATATTGAAACTCAAAATCTTTACTGATATACGTTGTTTTAGTTTGAAATGATGTAACAATGGTTAGTGGAAACCAAAGCCATCAACCCTTTGAGGGCTAGACTAAAGAGGAAAAACTAAAAAAGGAAATAACACAAGAAATTGCATGGTAAAATTGCATGTCTCCAAGACTGTGCCCGTTTCTAGTTTGTCGCTTAGAGGAGATGGGTCTATAAAATGATGTACATGCTGAAACAACTCTGCACGTACACGTCAGCACTTCAGTGCAAAAAGACAAAACAAAACAAAAAAAACCTCTGTGGCCAGGGGGCATTCTGGTTGAGGACTCCCACATGGCAAAGAGGCTTTTAATGGGTTCTTGACCTTAGTAATCATTCCCAAGGTCTGAGGCCACTGTGGTCTTAGTACCAACTGACCTGATGTAATATCTAATAATAATGTTGTACACCCATTATGCTGCAGCACTCACAAACAAGAGAGTGAAAGGCATTTCCTCGACAGTGCAGTCTAGGCGGAGTAGTCGAACACATATCCACTGAGCTCTCAACACAGACAGCATCGTCAGAAGAACAGTTGATAAAGTAAATTAAAAATTTTGTATTGTTCGATACATATGCGTACCGAACTGAAACCACTATATCGAACGGTTCAATATTGATACAAGTATCGTTGCAAGTATTCTGAAAGAGAATTCGTAGTAGTTACATGTTTGAACTAATATTACAACAAGTAATTATTTATATAGTGATGGATTATTCAGTGTTTTAGATCTTGAAAGCCAGATAAAGACAAAGAATGAGTATGAATATGTACTGTACTGACAGAAGGATGTATGTATACAGTTAGAATAATGTAACAATAAAACCGTACCACAACTTTTACATTATCAAACACCCACCTGACACAAACTCAATAAATAAAAATAATTAAATAAAATTACAAAAATATCAGTAAACCCTATCAGCAAACCCTCAACAAATTAAACATTTGGAGCACGCTCATTATACTGCTGTGCTGAACCACAGCAGGTGCTGAAGAAACAACAAATGTGGAAAAAAGTTAACAGCTGTGGGCAATCAAAAGCAAACTTACTGGGATCATCCAGTTGGCTAGATCTCCATGTTTTGACACCTGCATGGCGCCCAGCATTGTCAGGTTGATGTGACCCCTGATGAGAATGACACAACAGAAGAAGACAGCTGTCAACTCCAGAATCACTTCCACTTATGAACTCACAAATCCGCCCATCAGATATAAAATAAAACACAACAGTACTGCTAGAGTGACTCCATTTTTGTGACAAGACACCATACAAGCGTATCAGACTGATTCTCACATTAAATGCCTTCACAATAATAATCTTCCCATCTCAGCCTTTTTTTGATAGCAGTACTTGTCATAGATAAAAGGTCTGTTCCAATGTTTTATTCACATCTTTTTAAACAAACACTTATCTGCTATAGCAGGGGTCGGCAAACCTGGACACGCGTGCCACAGCTGGCACGCAAAGGGTTAACTGATGGCACGACCATAGCTGGACTGGCCATCGGGCATACCGGTGATGGTGACTTTTTGTTTTCATTGGCCGATGTTTTTGTTTTTGTTGTTGTTTTTGTAACGGTATAAACAATGAAAGGTGGTGGACTGGCCGGATGCTGGTTGATGTGTAGAAATAACTCAGTTGTTTGGTGGTGACTGTGGCGGAGCTTTTACAGAAGCCAGCAGGTGGATGAGGGAAAGGGGAGACAGGAGGAGGAGAGATCCGAGGCGGCTGCCGGTCCGAGTGTCAGGTGAACTGAACTTCAGGTAAGAAGTTATGACCTGCAGTCTATCTGAGTCAGATATAAGCCAAGTTTAGGTGGAGTTTATTTTCGTTATACTGACTTTTTACAGTTAGTTACAATAACTCGTACTAACTAGCATGACCGAGTTTCTATACAGCCAATGGCTGGGTGGGTGCTATGATGTTACTGATAGTGAACTTTATTTCATTCATAAGGTTAGTTAGTAGAGTTGCCAACTGTCCCGTAAAAAGCGGAATCGTCTCGTATTCAGAGAAAATATTACGGGTTTCGTACTTCGCATTTGTCCCGTACTTCAGCTAGAATGAAAAAAAAGACACAAAGCTTTAGTTATTTGTGTTAAACAACAGCAGCACGTTTAAGCTTGATCAGCTGTTGTTAGAATTTATTTAATATTAATTTCTAGTATCAGCTGATGTTTGCTAGAGCCACAGCTGTAAAAGCTGCTGGTCATGATATCGGCTTGGATATGTGGTGAGAGGGAAACATGAAGATGAAACCAGGAGATGTCCTTACTGAATCATCAGAGCTGAACAGGTGATGGAGAAACAGGTTTACCTTTAGGTGACATGAATGAGTTGAAGGGAAGTTATGAACTGTTTCTGAGAGACAAATAACACCAGGATCCTTTGTAGCCGACAGCTGGTAACTGTGCAGGGGCGGATCTAGCAAAGTTTTGCCAGGGGGCCAGGTAGGGCATTAGCAAGGAAAGGGGGGCACAAAGAAATACTTTCTTATTCTCATTTAAAATGTCTAGCTTTTAAAAAATTATTATCTGAATCTTAGAACCAAAGTTTTTATCTGACGTAAAATGTATAGAAATCATACATATACCAACAAGACAGTGTACATAACTGTCACAACAGTGTTTGGTTTCATTCAAAGGCTTTATGGCTTTAATACCTGGTGGGCCGGTCTCTAGTCAAAATGCCCGGGCTGATTTTTTGTCCCAGTCCAGCCCTGGGCACGACACGCAGTGAATTAATCTGAGAAGGTGCATTAAAAAAATAAATGGCTGGGCCAGCGGTGCACATCGCAAATTAACTTTCATACACACATTAGTTGTGCTGCTTCTTAATGACGGTATCTTAGCTAACAACCCCAACTATCAGATTCAACTTGTAATTGGCTAAAAATAACTTAGCTTACCGGTGAGAGGGACACTGCTAGCTGGTAGTTTTTTCAAGCAACGTTGAAATTTCTACATTCCGACACTTTAAATTCTTCAGGAGCTGTTTGCCCAGCGCAGCATCAGCACCACGGAAATACAATGATACATCCGTAGACTCACACTCTGTGGGGATCAAAGTTTGCAGAACGACGAATGCAGCTGGAATCCATAGCTGTGCGTGTTCACTGAGCTTGCATTTTCACCTGCTGGACATCACTACCTGACAAGTTTAACTTTCTTCAGAATATTGCAGAGGCCTTATTGACAGTGTTTGGCTCTACATGTCTGTGTGAGCAGATTTTCTCTCACACGAAGAGTGTCCTCAGGTAGCCGTCTGAACGCTGGACACTCGGAGACCTGTGTCTCTGAGTGGGAGACCAGAGATCACATTAACATGTGTATCTCTGTATTAACAAACATGCCATATTGGCCCAGTTTATTTTTCTTATCATTGTTGTGAGGAGACCATAAATAGCATTTGCATTTTCTGTTGTACAGTTCATTTGCTGTTATGGAGTTCTTGTTATGGATAAAAAGTGTCTTTTTTTTGTTTCAAAATAGCTGATAACTATTTGCTGATAGCTGCCAACATCTGCGAACAAATATAATTCTATAAAGTTGGTCTATATAGTGTGTAACTGTTAGTATAGAGCGTTATTAAATTTATTGCTAATGCAATTATATGGCACACTGACTTCTGAGGAAATTTTAGATGGCACTCATCATCAGAAAGGTTGCCGACCCCTGTGCTAGAGGTACCACTATAATCCACTATATTAGCAAATTAAGTTTTACTTGTCTCTTTATGTGTGATACTTTCTTCACTAGAAGCAATCTCTGCTTCAGAATAAGGAGTTTAAAGTCCAAAGTAAAGTCCTGCAACAGGCAGTTAGGGGTATCACTAGGATGTCTACAGCTGCACGGATTAGTGCTGCTGCCTACTGTATAATCATAAAGCACTTTAATCCTTTTTGTTTCTGCAAAAGAATGTAGCAGCTCATGGTGGGTGTTGGCCACACACAAACACATACAGACTAAGAAGTGATAAAGTCTAAATGCCCAAGTGTAACATAATAAGTGTGGTGTCTGAGGTAATGTGGCTCACAGCACACCATATGTTGAGTAATTCTTTCCCAGCATATCTGCACAATAGCAGACACACTCACACATGGACAAATTTAGCGTTGTTCCATTCGGTACCTGCCAGTGTGACAGGACAGTATTATTTATGAGCAATATTGAATTCTTGCTGGGAGGACAAAAAGAATTGATACCGCAGGGAGTCTGGGTGGGCAATCACAGTGAGCTGGCAAATCAATAAGAACCGAAGACCTTGGGAATATTTGGAAGGCTGCTGTGTAGTTGTACTGATGACAGTGTTGTCCAGCATTGTGAGTCATGGTTTTGGCCTCTAGTTACAGGTGTTTGGTGCAGGTGATAAGCAAATATGAAATTATGACGACTCTAAAATTCAGTAAATAATAGATTAGAAATGATGTTTTTAAAGGTCTCACTTTATGTATACCTCCAAGCTATAAGTGACTCAATAATTTTTAAGGGACTTACGTTTAAGTCCACCACTGTTAGGCATATCTTACTTGAATTCAACAAATAAGTTTTGAAAAGCTTGTGTGTTATGGACTTACCCTCGGATCATAGCAAATGAGTCATCACTGGAAAAATACGCTGCCCCAGGGAGCACAGTGACAGTCTCCTTCCCTGCAGAAAAGCAACACAAAGCATTGCAATTCATTTATCATAGCAGTGAATTTAACACTCAACACATCAAAAAGCAACGCACTTTAGAGATGAACATGAAGACAGTAAATAACAAAGAAAAACATACAACAATGGCATTAAAAAAAATTAATGGAAGGCTGAATTCGAGAGGGAAAAACGATGCTGGATAACTGGACACTTGTCAAATGTCAACAAACAAGTATTATCTGAGTAAGTTTGTGCCAAGCATGAAGCAGGCAGGGAAAAAATGGTAAAATAAAATGCTTATTTTCCCTAATATTTTACCAGACCAGTTTTCATACTTAACTCTCTTAAATAAATTACCTAATTTTGTCAGAGGACGTGGGAAATTAGATGTTCATTAGGATAACCCTTACCAGCATTAATCAGGTCTGCGTCTACTGCATCCTCAGTGGGGTAGGGACCCTATAAAAAAAGAAATAAAAGGTAAAAAGAAAAAAATGCACACATGCAGGCAGGACACATGTCACTCAGCCTGACTGGCCATGGTCTTTGAAGAAAGAGGCACAATCACATTTCTCCGATTAGATGAGGCATCGATTTTCTCTGCTTTCAACAAAGAGAGCAATCTTTTGAGACTGAGGAGGTGGAGAGATCGGTACCTTTTTGAAACTGGCAGTCATAAATATAACATTGACAAATAAGAAATTACCATAGGCGCCTACATTCTGTCAACACAACTGATTGGAGAGCCACTCTATAGCAGCGGCAGCCTTTGTTAAAAGGCTCAGCCGGCAAATAATGAGAAAGAAAAATGGACGGAAAAAAGCGTCAAATTGCTACAATCTCTTACGTAACAATCGAAACACATTTCAAATGAGGGCCCCAACTAGGAATGATGCTGGTTAAATAAATGGCTATTCAGTTTGAAACATGCTTACTGCCACTTCAAAAAAAAACGTCTCTGCAAAGAATGAAGAAATATGTAGCTCGTTAGCTTGTTTAGTCAAGATTCAAAGCGCTGAAACCTGAGGGAAGGCAAAAAAAACTAAAACGTAGGTGTCTTACCAGCCCCAGAATCCCATTTTCACTCTGGAGGTGTACAGTGATGTCTGGTTTTATAAAGTTGCTGGCCAGCATGGGGATACCAATACCAAGGTTAGCTTGTATTATTCTTTGTTAAAGACAGTAGCTTCGATATTTGTATTTCTGACAGGGGAAAAAGGTGTTAAGATTAACAAATGCATGCATTGTTTAAACAGTCACTAAACAGTCATGTTAAGTCCAAAAAACACTGAATGGTTAATCACAGATCAGTCGATCAAAAACTAAAGATGATTTCACAAGGAAGGGCAGAAGCTGTCACGATAAAATGTAACTAAAGACCACAGGGAGAAAAAAAAAAAAAAGCATAGCACATTATGTGCATCATTTATTATGCAACTTGATGATAAAGGAAGCCAAGGTAAAGCATTCTTCTGTGGCAGCTGGATACTTTTTGGTTTGGTTTTCCTGGTGGGCGTTAAAAGTAGGCCACTGCTTCACAAATGTATATGATTTTTTTATCCTCTCACTGCTTGCATTTCCATCAAAGGATACCATACATGCCATCCTCAAATTCCAGAGCAGCCCTGCGAATGATCCTCTCTCGAACAATGTCAGATTCCTTCTTTGGCTTGGGCTTCTCTTCTTGGCTTTTCCTTACTGTGCGTTTCTGGAAACATATGGAAATATAATATAATCTTGAAAAGTTCATTCTGGTTGAGTAACACGACACATGAATAAAACAACAAAGGCTATTTCTGAACAGTGAAAGAAATGCGAAAAGGCTTGGGAAAGGTTCATCTCTACAGTTCTATCACTGCAGGATTGATCTTTTTTTCTTTTTCCATTACAATTTCATAATCCAGAATGCTTTGCATGCCTTCCAAATGTAATGTGTCTACTTCTCTGAACTCTTTAATGTATCATTTTGTACCTCAATCCTTTTTTCACAACTGGCGCCCTGGACAACCCTGTGGACATAGATGCTGGGTATGTGGATATCCTCTGCAGCAAAAGCCCCGACATCCACCACCTCTTCCACCTACACAGAGACACAGAGTGATGAGCTCTGACTTCACTTGCAAGGTGTCCCATGATCCTTGAGATTAAAGTTCGGATAAAGAAACCATGCACAGATGGAATTACACCACCAGAAAATAACCTTTGCCTACCAAGCTATGAAATTCAAAAGGTGAAATGATAAAAATCCAGTAGATATTTTCGCACTCTGCAGGCAAATCTGAAGATTTCTTCTTGATTTTTGGGTTACTATACAATTTCTTAAGGCTTTAAAAATGCAAGTACTGTAAATAAATGTAAAAACAAATGAGACAATTTAAGTTTGTTACTAATATAATTCATAATTGAGCTTCAAACATCAGTGGCGTTAATGCTGAAGAAAACATTTGTCCTAATATGGCCTCAGAGGTTTTGAAATTATTCTACTATCATGTCTTTCACAGGGAAGAGACAGTAAATATTTGTGGAAAAGTTGCATTTATTCTTCTAGCAACTCCACTGAGCCCAGTGAAAGCTGTCTGTGTACCCAAAGTCAGCTTGGCTAACAGAAAATAGGAATCGTCTGACACACCAAGCCCAGGGGATGCAGCTTGATCCTAAGATCAAAAGCAGCGAGAGTAGGGGTGTATGGAGGAGATTGTATTCATGCTGTGGGTATGCTGGCCAAACTAAAAATAGAGGTCAAAAGGAACCTTTTCACCATTACGTGGAAAACAATGGTTAGTTCCAAAAACTTTTTTCCAAGGGTTAAATTTCAGATCAGTTTATTCTGATAATATGGAATAAACCATCTCGATCATTGTCGTACTTAACATGACAGCAATATAAAAATCGTGTACATGTAGCAGGCAGTATATTGCTGACTGTGACAGAAAGTGCACCACCTTTATTTAGAAAGTGTACAGCAGCAGAAGAGGAGTATACATCTGGGATTCTTTCTGTCTGACTAACAAGACAGTGATGGAAATGGCTATTGATTTCAAAAGAGTTGGGTTATCATGACTAGGATAGGAACCTAACAACAAACCTGCTTCCTCCTCCTTGCTATAAACTGAGCCTGCAGTTACACAGGTGTTCAGGGAGACTTGTACGGCATGTGTGGGATCCATTAAGCCTTGCTGCCCATGCAGGTCTTCTCTAGGTCTTTTTGCAGTATCCATATTTACAGTAGGCTGTAGCATTAAACACTACAGTCCTAGAGATTTCAAATAAAGGACTCAAACAAAGCTGGGACTGACAAAAAGCCTTTTTTTGAGAACCAATTTTCCTTTATCAAATAGATGAGACTTCAATGGGACGGATGTGCTGTTTCTTTCTTCCAGGAGATTCTTCAAGTGGTTGAAATAATAAAATTAAAATGAAAAATGGAAAAAAATAAAAGTGTTCCCACACCTCTGGGAACCAAAGACGACTCAGCCGTGACAACATAATTCTCGCCCTCATTTCTACTTTTCAGTGCTTTACTCCTGTGTAGTTCAGAGTGTAACCTGCTCATTCTATTTACATGAGGGGCAAGCAGCCGTTCAGAGCAAATTGAATTGAATCTTTCCTTATCTCTATTTCCTCCCTCAGCACTCAGCCCTGACTGAGAGGAGTCAATGGCTGAGAGTGGATCCCATCTTAGCGTTGTCATGGATACACAGGCTTTGGTCTCTCATGAGCTAGGGCCACTCAGGACCATAAAGTGATTTTAGACTCTTTTGCTGGTTCTACTCTGGTTTATGGTAAATCTCTGATGCTCCAGAGTGGAAACGAGGCCATGCAAGATGAGACTGATGCAGCAGTCCCACACACTCACCCACATCTTTCTCTGGGGGCTTGATCTGTCTTGGTGAGAAGCATGATTTTCTTAGACATCTTCATTAAGCAAGATTGTGCTTGTCATGTTATTAAAAAAAAATGTTTTAGTCTTATGACAAGGGAAACCTGGGGGAGGAGGATTACAACAAATATCTGGGGTGTAAATTTCTAAGAATTTTAAGATGCATATGAAAACAACATCAATCCCTTAATTAGAAAAGTATATACAATTGTAAGACCCTGAAAAACAAAAAACGAAAAACAAACAAACACAGAATTCACACCCAAGAGGCTGGATTTCCTCATATTGTTTCATTGGTCTCACACATGCAAACAAACCATGTATTCAGCTCCATTTTCAATTACCCTCCCAAAGCTAAGTCAAAGCACAATAACAAGCTCATACAATTTAAATGTGCTGTGTACATAAAAAAAAAAAAGCCTCTCTTCTTTTCATCTATGTGATGTGTCCCGGCTACACCACTGCTCAGATGTAGTTCAGACAGAAGGTTCAACGGATGTGAAAGGATAAAGCACTAAAATAAAATAATACACACACACACACACACAGACACAAACACACACACAATGAGCAGGTGCGTAACACTAGCAAGCAGGCACACATGGACAGACATTGATATTCCCGTATCTGTAGAACGATTTTCACATCAATGAGAGCGGAGCGAGGCATGAAGTGAGCTGGCAGGAGGATAGAGGGAATCAAAGTGCCCTCTGGGGACGTGGCAAGCGTTTTTTCATGAGTTTGTGCTTTTTTAGGCTGTGAGCTTTGTCAAATCTCGTTAATCTCACACTGATCAGTGTGCAGTGCTATCAAATTCCTAGAATAAACCATAAACGGTGATGTGGTGCACACCCCTCGCTCTTCATTCACTAAACGACACTTGAAATACTATGCCAAGCTAATGAAATATGATAAACATTTAAAAAGAATAACAAAAATAAAATAGATGGATCACATTTTTAAGTTGATTGAACAAAAAGTACTGCAAGATAAACTAAATATAACAGAAATGATTTTACGTTATATCGTTTTAGTGGTTACAATAGTTGCAGCAAGTGAAAATATGTGCACAGTATTAAAAAAAAGGTTACACAATAATAGGTCCGAGACGCTACAATGTTCATCACACCCTTGATTATAAAGGCACTGAGTGGAATAAACAAAGAGCACTGGTAATTGCCTCTTTTTAATAGCCTAAGTGATGAGTGCACAAGTACAGCTGCATTACCACTCCTCAGTGTACACACACAGCACGGTCCAATTTCTCCATTTAGAATACCATAAGAGTGCAGACAACACTCCCTTCTGTACTTAACACATGAGATACCTGTTGCTGCTATCGTGGAAATTTTATACTACTGAAATAAAAATCATTAAATAAATAAAAACAAACAACAGATACTATCGTATATCCTATACTACTGAAATAACTTGTAAATAAATGGAAATTCCTTATATTGTGCCATTTTTATAGAAATTGTTATGCAAATACAAATTCTTACCGGTATATACGAGTTACAACAACAGCATCTACAGACATCTACAGCAGAGACAGTAATTCCGCTGTGTAGTGATATACTGTTGTTTGGTTGTTCCCCACATAGTGAAAACTTACATTTGGAGTCAGTATTTTTGCCAACTGAACACACCTTGTGAATATTGTCTTAAAGCTGCGTCCAAACTGGAAGCAATGCTCGTACTGATGGCTGATCGCTTGCAGACATTCCAGGCTCCTGTTGCCTAGGTAACACTTAAATGTTTTTATTATCGGGTCGTACATCAATCAACAGTATCCTGCGTTGTCACCTGGAAGTTGAGGGAAATTCATCTGGGTGGGTAACACCCACTTTGCTTAGCCAGTGGTTATTCACCCTGCAGTCACTGAATATCATTCACTTTTTATGGTCTTCCAGTGTGACTCTAGCTTAAGACTGGTTCCAAAGGTGAATTTTGATTGCATGGTTATCCTTTCTTAAACCTCAACTTGACTTCCATTTTAAAGATAATGACTCGATTTAATGTGTTATTATGTTTTGGGGAGTTTTTTGTGGCAGAACTTGCTAATATATGTAGCAAAACTATAGATAAATCACTATAGTTACACAGTAAACTGGAATTATCAGTGTCATTTCAGCCAGAGTTCTAAATATTACACTCAAAGAAGTCACCAAGACTTTCTAAACATGGGATTTGTGGCAGCTGGAGAAAATTCTGCAGTATATGCTCCTTCTGCACCAGGGAGCAGCTGCACCCCTCTGTGACCCACAGTGCTCTCATGCACTGCGAGACCTTGAGGGAGAAGATTCTAAAATTGAATGTCTAATGTTATTTTAAGAAAAAGACAGATCAGAGATTTCGGTGTAGCATGTGTTTGTTAATTAGTTAGCATACAGGCTACTGTATACCTAACTAACTTCCCCAATCAAATGGCTTATCAAAACAACTAAAAACAAATTTGGCATTAAATTTTTTTATTTCGTTACATCTCTTTATTTTATTTAGGGATGCAAGAACTGAAACGTGACAGTCAAAAGGTCAAGGGAAAGAAGGTGTGGCTACAGGCAACCGGCAACAGGGCATGATGATGACAGTGACACCACACTCTCATTACTGTGTTTATTTATAGCCTCTCAATCTTCCTCCTATTGTGCACTTGGCCACGCATGGTTTCCACTTTCAGGGCAAAGCTCCGGCTATATCCCCTGACCTAGTGCACTGACATCACGAGCAATCTGTTTCTCCTCCGTGGAAGCTTGCCTTGCCTGTGACAGATTTTATGCTATCCAGGAAATGGCAGATAGCCAGCCAATGTAAACCTTGACAACATTACAGAACTAAAAATACATTTTTCAGATGCCACACATTGCTCACCAAAGCACCTTGTATCATTTGGAATGGATTTCTGCACTCACAGCTCAAATGGCAATGTTTACATTTCAACTAACACATAAGCCTTCTTGCAATGTGCTTCAGATTCAGATGACGGGCAGTTGCGAGGAAACTTTAAACTTACAGTCAGACATTCGGTTTCTGCATATGTTCAGCAAATCTGTCTTCTATCACACTTTCACAGTGTCTCCCTCTGCTTTTACATTCAACCAGTTCATCAGACCCTATTGACTGTCAATCAGTAAAGTATATTATAGACTGTCAGTGACATTTTCTGATGCATTTATATAAGCCATGAAAAATGTCAGCAATGTTCTTGAAGTAATGTTTATGTCAAGCAGACCTACTCCTAGAAATGTCAATGCCAGCCTTTAAAATGAGGCATGATGTATTCTCTTATGTTCAGGAGAAAACTTCAAAATTGGAACAATAACAAAAAACTAAACAAAAGACACTGCTGGCCAGCTGCTATTGAGCTGTGTGCAATATGTTTTGAGATATCAGTTCAAAACAAGTATGACTACAACAATCTACATTAAAGATTTTTAGTCAATTAGCATTCAAATAACACATTTCACCTTGTGGCAAATGTATATTCTAAATCCCCATAAGCTGTGCAAAATGGGAATATAAAGAATAAACTGCACATCTTTGCACATAAAATTCAATTCATGAACCTCCTTAGGCAGGAAATGATGGAGAAAACAAGTGGTTTCTAATTACTAGTCAAGTCAAGTCAAGTTTATTTATAGAGCACATTTAAAAACAACCAAGGCTGACCAAAGTGCTGTACAGTAAATACAGATAAAAATACAATAGAACACAATTTCGTAATAACACCTCGCTGATAAAAATAAAATAAAAATATATAAAACAAATAAATTAAACCTTTCTAAAAGCCAATGAAAAGAGGTGAGTTTTAAGAGCGGTTTTAAAAGTTTCTAGGCTTTTGGAGAGTCTGACGTGAGGAGGTAAACTGTTCCACAGTCTGGGTGCAGCCACAGCAAACGCCCTCTCTCCCTTTGTCTTTAATTTATACCTGGGAACATCTAAAAGCATCAGGTCGGCTGACCTCAAAGATCTCCTGGGGCGATAAGTACTAAGGAGTTCTGACAGGTAAGAAGGTGCAGTGCCATTTAAAACCTTAAAAGCCAGCAATAAGATTTTAAAATCAATCCTAAAGGCAACTGGGAGCCAGTGGAGAGAGCAGAGAACCGGAGTGATGTGGTCTCTTTTTTTTGAACCGGTCAACAGGCGAGCGGCAGCGTTCTGCACCAGTTGAAGGCGATGTAGACAGGAACGATCTAGGCCAGCATAGAGGGAATTGCAGTAGTCCAGCCGTGAAGTAATAAAAGCATGGACCACTCTTTCTAGATCGTTCCTGCAAAGGTAAGACTTGACTTTGGCTAAAATCCGCAAATGATAAAAAGATCCCTTAACTACAGAGCTAATTTGTTTATCAAGTTTAAAAGCATTGTCAAAAATAACACCAAGACTCTTAATGGAAGAAGTGCAATCGGAGGTTAGGGGTCCCAAAAAGTCAAGAGAGAAGTTGGGATCTTTAGGAAGCCCAAACACAATGACTTCAGTTTTGCTTTCATTAAGGTGTAAGAAGTTAAGAGTCATCCAAGTCTTAATGTCAGACAAGCAGGAGAGTAGCGGCTGCAAAGAAACATTGCAGTTCAACCTCAGAGGGAGGTAGATCTGAATATCATCGGCAAAGATGTGGAAGGACACATTATGTTTACGGAGCACATCGCCCAGAGGGAGCAAGTACTAGAGAACAGTAGCTTGAGTAATGATGTCAGTGGAGGGCACAAGTCAAGAACAAGACTAGAAAACTCAACAAGGCATTAGAAGTTATGCAAAATAGCTAAAAGGAATGTTGCCTGTATCAAGTAATCGAAATTTCAACAGTTACTAAAGGAGACAGAAGGCATTCTGATCTACAGAAGACCACAGCAGCGGCTTAAGATAATACCCATCATGCATCCATCGATCAATCTTTTTCCACTTATCCAATTCAGTGTTGTGAGAGAGGGGGACCTGGAGCCTATCCTAGTTGTCATTTAGGCGAAAAGGCAGGTTACACCAGCAAGTCCCCAGTCTATTGCAATAATCCCTATCATTTCAAGGAAAAACACAGTAGTAAACTAAAACTGACACCTTGCAGCTTTGTAACTCTCCAAAAACAGTAAAGCTGCAGTTTACAACCATGTTTGTCTAGAGCCTCCAGTAAATAAAACAAATCACTTTATCATTTAATTATAAAAGATATATTGATCATATCACAAATATGAGGCATATTTTTGAGTTATGGCCAAAGACATTTTATAATCAGTGACTTTTACCTTTAACCAACGAATTCTATACCAATCACCCTCGAATCCAAGTGAACGATTTCCTGAATTAATTGTATTCACAACAACAGCCAGACATGAGGTCACAGTGACCTTAATCTCTGACCTTTAACCGCCAATTCATCTTCATTCCAAGGGAATATTTGTGCCAAGTAATTTAACAGATATAGTGTTTACAAAAAAAGGGAAGGATAATCACAAAAAATCTAATTATCCAGCCAATACAAAACATGTTCCCAAACTATGATTGAAACTAAATTCCTTTTTTAATTAAAAGGTAAATTTCAAAGAGTAAAACAATATACACAAACAATGTTTAAACCCTTAGTTATTGCAATTTTTGTTTCAGCAAACATCCAGTGGGAGGCTGACCTGGAAATCTGAGCATGGGGGTTATTTATTACCAATTAGACCTCTTGCCTGGCTAAAAAACAAAAAAACAAAACACACTTCCAAATACCTTAATTTAATTCATGCATGATTGGATTGCTGTGCGTGCATAATAACACCCACACAACTACACTGCGCTGCTACAAGAAAACATCTGAGTCATTTACTGTGACTGATGATCGAACAACTGCAGAAACCACTGCTTGATTCAGTCTCTGGTGCACTGAATCCCACAATGCACTGGGGCCTTTCACTGTACCTGTGATAAGGGAATAACCGGACCAGCTGGACACCCTGGAACACAGAGTTTGGTTGCCTAGCAACCATGGAAGGAGCCAGTGATGATAATGGTAATTTTTCTTTTTTGTGTGTGTAATTTGCTTTTGTGTTATCTTGTTTACTGGCACCCTTCCAATCTCCAGGATTATAAATTCCATTAAAAAAAGTAGACGGCATAAACTGGCACATAAACTACAATCGTCGGTCAACGATCAGCGTGGAGCACTAATGTTAGCTATGTGTGAGACGGAGTTACAATAATGTGAACCATTAAAGAATATAACAAGATGTTAATCAATTTATCTCCAAGATGCGTGAAATGAACTCAGCCGGGTACCACCGCGGGATTATTGATATATACCAGGAGATCATTTGAACTTGCTTTCCATAACTGCCGTTAATTTCTAAAAAATAAAAAAAATTGAGCCTCAGTAAATTTGACTTTGATGACTTTGATTCCTGACAGTATGTAAATAGTTCAAAGAGATGCTTTTAATGAAAGCTATAATTTTATGTGCATATTAAGTATAGATATTCCAGATACTTCAAGTTTCTTCTTTTAGTCTGCGAGTTAAACGCCGTTCAATCCCTTTCAAGCACAGGAAAGAAAATTAAAGAAGAACGGGTTAGCTAAACAAAACTTTATTCAACAATTTAATGGACATAAGCTTTTTGCTGAAGAAGAAAGTCGCCTATGCTTATGAAACTCATTTTGAAACACTTAACTGTGTGGATGTTCTAGTAACTAATTAAAGCCAATGACCAGAATCACATTAATAAGATTTGGGTTTTAGTCTGGCTATGATTACTGGACTTAATTTCACAGATGATTAAGTATTTTCAAGACTTAAACTAATATAATCTAGCTTTCATTTAATAAAACAATCTAGTTGTTTAGGTATAGCTACAACTGCCAGAGTGTGGAAATTATTTCCCTGAAGTTCCCCGGGTTTTGCCAAGCTCTTGACTGCATTTTTGCCCTTTTTCATCAGTAATTGCTTAACAGTTTGGTCTTTCTATACACCAATAAGCCACAACATTAAAACAACTGACAAGATGACAGAAATAACACTGATAACCAGTGTAATATGATGACAATCCCACTCCCCCTGCGCCAGCAGGAGGCCCCATACAGACAAGACACTCCCATGCACCACAGAAACTGCTTGGGAAATACAGAAAGAAGACTACAGAGAGCTCAGAGTTTTGACACAGCCTCCATACGCACATATCTGATCAAACATCTGTGGCAATTTCTAGAATAAGCCTAATCCCAAAAAGTCCCACCTCGTAACCCATAGTTTCACTGTCATACACCCCTAGATCCCCTGTGTCCATGCACCAGAGCTTAGAGCTATGGGGGCAAGGCCCTTCACAGTATTAGGTGGGTAGTTTTATTATTAGGTAGCTCAGTGGAAAAATACAGTAGTTGATGTGCAACACAAGCTTGGTGAAATGGCGTGAGCTAAAAAGCTGACCAAGTTAAATGAATGGCTTGAGAAACGCCTCACTCTGTCTGCTCCTTACACCAAGACAACAGGGTCAATATTGATTCCAAAAATCACCAGATTTATGATCAAATATGTCCTGAATCCTGAGGAGAAATGTATTGGCATAAGACAAGTAATTAGTCTCTATGCCAATATGCACTATGCAAGACAAAAAGGCTCTTAATAGGGCCAATCACTTTATAGTCCTCAATAAATTGTCATAATGTTAATATGTTACCTCCACTGCCATAAAAAATGGACCATAAAACTGGCCATCTGACAAATTACTGTGATAGAACGAAGCAGTCAGAGAACCATAATGGGATTTTAAGTTAGACATTTATTTAACATAAGGAACCTGTTATTATTTATCACTCTGCACACTCATTTTAAAGTGGGTGAGCAGAAATGAGGAAGGGGACTCACTTTAGGTCAGTGTCATTATTATATTATAAAAAATTTAAAAAAGAAAGAAAATCAAGTGAATCAAATGGTTAAACAAAGCAGGACTAGACTCAGATTCAAAACATGTAAATTCTATTTGATATCATTTATCAGACCACATCACAAATTACAATGAATGCCTCTTAGATTAAAAAAAAAAAGTTGATATGTGGATGACTCGTTTTGTAATTAGAGCACAATATGAAAAAGGAGTAAAGTAGAAAAACTTCAAAGACTAGTCTGAAACTGGCAGTTGTTTGACACAGTCTAGTTGTACTACTGGCAGGCAACGTCAAATTCCATTTAAAAAAAAGATTAATTAAGTTCAGATGCAGATGCGCAGTTTTCTGTCCTAAAGCAAAATTATTTGTGTCAGATTGGAGAAAGCACTTTAGGAGAGGTTAATTGACTGACATCAGTTCTTTACCTAAATAGAACACTTCAAATGACATTTCTTTAGCTTACCCATATATGTCAAGTACTCTGCTGAAGAGTAAAATATTAATAATTTAGAATAATCCCATTCTAAACATTAAGAGTAAACTTTTTTTTTAAATTTCTCAATTCATGACAATTAGCAGATGCCATTCATGTTCATAACTGTTTTCAGATCTTGCAATGTGAAGTACATCCTGCAAGCTTATGTTGTGATCCAAATCCCACATTCAATTTTTCACGTTGATCAACCTGTCTTTCATCCAATGCCTGCTACTCATCACTATAGGTAAGCAAAAAGGTTGGTAAAAATGTCACAAATGTATCTTATGGAAAACACTTCTATTGTAGCCTGGACCTATAATTGCCAACAACAGCAGCTTCATACATGACTCGGGTGATTCTAGGCTCAAAATGATAGTCGCAATATTCGGTTCAACCAATTATACTTAGATCTTAGCATTGTGATTATTATTATTTAAATTATTATTAAATCCAATAGCTGTAGTAAATTTCTTAGTGGTAATAGGCCATCACAAACATGTTTCAATAAGTAAACCAGTCATACCAGTCAATCCGTAAGTCAAGAGTGCGACCCTTTAAAAACCAGAAAATCCCCATGGGTCACACTCAATCTAAACTCTTCACTCTAATCAAAATACAAGAGAAAGTGATTTTTCTTTCCAAAACAAACAATAAAAGTTGTTTGCTATACATTGCTAATATTACCCAGTAATATCCAAAGTGTTAAGGCCAATGTTTGACCCAACTACTTTTTATATAACTAAAAAAATGTATATAAATAAGAAAAGACCATACTTGTAATTTCAAACTAAATATCTGTTATTACTGCGGCCCATCTGCAGTACTTCTGTTGCCCAACAGGGGGCTTCAGCTCGGAATTTTATATAAATAAAATTGAATTGAGTTGAACTGAACATCAGTAATTACTGCATTATACCAATTGTCAAGAATTAACTGATATTTACACAATATTAGGTCATTATTCCATCAGTTCATTTACCATCATATATCCAGATTTTGGTCACCGCATCTACTCTTCTGGGTGAATAATAGGGCACCCAAAGCCAGGCTCTGCATTGGATTGAACATGCCTAAAGCATGACATCTTGAGATGCATGAACAATCTTAACTCTACCACTGGATTTCTACCTTTCATATTTGTGATTCTATTCTTTCAGTCACTACATGCAGCACATGCCCACAGGTGACAGCAGAAACAGAGATAAACCTGTAAAACCTGTAAAACGTCAGCTGTGCCTGCGCCCTCAGCTCTCTCTTTACTTTAACAAACCATTACAACATCTACACTACTGCAGACACAACCCGCTTGTCAATCTCCTGCTCCACTCTAGCCTCAGTCCCCAACTCCTTCCCAACCTGGAGCAGGTAGTTGGCTGCTTTTCATCAGATGTTGCAGGAAAGCTTAACGGCCAGAGTGTTTCTGAACAGCATTACTCATAAATGGATAGTAAATGGTTCAAATGAAATGGGTTCTTTATTATCAATACTCAAAGGTTTGGCTGGTCACTGAAATTTGGTCTGCAATGGTAAATAGAACACATAACAGCTCCATAGTGATAAAAATGTACCCCTATGTTTTCAGACATTTCTAATCAACAGCAGATTAAATCTCCGGTCCAGCAACAATGGAATAATTGAAAATGCACTCAGATTTATGAGAGACCCTTTTCTAGCAATTTATTTTCAGAAAGTGCCAGTT
This sequence comes from Copadichromis virginalis, assembly GCF_057382275.1. Taxonomy (NCBI): domain Eukaryota; kingdom Metazoa; phylum Chordata; class Actinopteri; order Cichliformes; family Cichlidae; genus Copadichromis; species Copadichromis virginalis. The sequence continues at coordinate 27,260,646 of NC_140629.1, forward strand.
TTTTCATGGTTTTTCACACAGTTTTTCTCCCTGCTGCTCTCTGAAGCAAGCCATGTCTATATGCGAGGTGTGAAGCTGTGTGTTAGATAGGCGGAGAAAGAGACAAACGCACATACACATGGAGGGAAGAGATACGCAATAACATTTTTCTAAACGGTTAAATGCTAGACAGGTGGGTAACCAGACAGAATTCAATTTCACTTCAGTTTTATTCACAGCAAAATTCATCTCAGGGCACCTTGAAGACCGTACCATATTATACAGGGAAACTACGTATGTCACAGACAACCCAGAAATAGGTGGACACACTCTGATGCTCGTCACATAGCTCTAAAAACTGCATTTATTTTTAATGCCAGGACTCTAAGAATATCCCCTGTTCAAGTGGACAATTTCAGTTCACAAACATACACACATAACCTTTTACCTCTATTATACATTTTTAGTTGTTTTGTTTCTACCCAACACAACATGAAGCATTTTCTGCTGGCGAAACTTATTTCAGTGGTCTTCAGCAACATTCGATTTTAAATAAATTATTGACCTAAGCACTAGATTTTAAATAACCAATATACTGTAAACTAATAACACTGTGATTACATAACACTTAAACTGATTTAGAATTTAATTAAATACATCTGATCTAAACTGGCTTCTCTCTCATATTGGCTGTTATCCTCCCCACTCTCCTCCCCTCATCTTACTGGTTAACTCTTCCCGGCCCCGTTTGTACCTCAAGAGCACTTGGCTAGTTTCAAACTATTTTCTAATAACCTGCTAAGTTGATTCTAGTGAAGAGTTAATACTGCCATTAACTTATAGTTCTGGTTTTTACTGACCAGGCTCCTGACATGCATACTATTAATAGCACGTTGAAGAATTGTGCCTCTGACACTGACAGCACACACAGAGAAAGACAGTGAGCGAGAGGGACAGTGAGAAAGGGAGAACCAGAAATATTTTATGCCATATCAAATTTTTTCCTTTTCTAAATGTTGTTTTTGTTTATCTATTTTTATTTTATTTTATTTGTTATTGTTGATTTGTGAATAGCCCAAAAGGGTTTGAGAGTCTTAATTTGGACAGTGTTTACTCATCACTGTGTTTGATGGTTGATTTGTACAACTTATTTACAAGTTTACCTTTTTCAGCTAGTGGGCCTAGAAAATGAAAACTTAAACAATGGATGCAGTAAAACAATAAAGTAAAACTTATGTGTATATTCCACTCACATCCAATCCACTAGTGGAAATGTTTGAAGAGGAAGTTTGCACATGCTTTAAAAAGCATGTGACTGTGATGTTGCAGTTACATACCTCAACTATTGTGGTTTTGGCTGCCTTGCACATGGGCTGGTTGAAGTTCCTAGCTGTTTTCCTAACACAAACCAAGACATACATATTGAATAAAATGTAGTGGCAGCAAATATAATATATAAACCAGAAAGTGATTTCAAAATCTCTCAATGTGGTGTCCATTATGTTATATCCTGTTTAGACTCAGAGTACCAGAGGACACTGCTCTCTTGTGGTGAAGAATTTTACTACATTCAATTTGGACATGCACTGGATTGGTTCAATGTTACTCATGTAGGGACCTATGCATAACCTAAACTTTGCTATAACTAAAAACAATATCTAAACACAAGAGTAAATTGAGAGCATTATTTAGATTTTTCTAACTTTTGCAGCATCAATGCATATAATTGAACAGAGCTATATTAGTAGTAATGAATGATAATCCCAGTGCAGTTCAAAAATATTCTGTCTGAATAATTAAAGACGACGTATGCGCCAAAGTAGATCTGCAGGCTGAGAGCAAACAAGAGCTGACAAAGTTAATAAAGGCTTAAAATGCACTATGGTTTCATATGTTCAAATATCTCAAACTTAACACAACTTTAACACAACAATCCATGTCATTAATTACCTGAAAACAATGTTCCCGGCCTTGTCAGCTTTCCAAGCTTTGATCAGTGCAAAATCTCCAGTGATGGCTTTCTCCATGACGTAGTGCCTGCCACCAAACTCCCTCACCTGTGTACAACCAGGTGAGAAGTTACTTACAGGATGAACTAAACAGTGAGCTGTTTTAAAGTTCTGTTTTTAATTTTAGACTTGGTCTTTGTAGTTGTCTAAACTTTGTCATGCTATAGATTCTGTGGCATTTAAATAAATCTGCAATGGCTACTATTCAGGGTTACACATTACACCACCTGTGTGAAATCTCCAAAATATTTTTTACACTTAAAATATCAATTTTGACGAGGCTCTTTTCCTCAGTCACAAGACATGTGTCGCATGCCAGTACCTAATGGAGATTTATTCAACTCACTGTGTAATTTACTGTATAAAGAAACTGGATTTCAGTGCTGCTGTGCACTACAACAGATCAGACCAGAGCTCTTGGGAATCTGTGCATTATGAGGACAATTCAAGGCTACTATCATGTAACCCGCGAAGTTCAGCTACAGCACTTAATTCCAAAACTACAACAGGGATTACAGCACTCTCACCTCTCTCTTTTCACTGGCAATGGCAATGCTACCATCTTTGTTGTACTTGATAGGAGAGCCACCCTCTTGGATAAGAGTACCATAGCCAGTAGCAGTGAAGAAGGCTGGAACCCCAGCTCCCCCTGCCCTGATTCTCTCTGCAAGAGTACCCTGTGGGGGGAAAAAGTGACAGATTATGAGAGGCGTACAAGAGAAATCCAGATACATGTCCACAGCATGTTTGTTAAAAACTGTATAAGCCTTGTCACTTGACTTTTTTTTTTTTTTTTTTAAACCAACCTGAGGCGTTAGTTCCACTTCCAGCTCCCCTGACAGATACTGTCGCTCAAATTCTGCATTCTCTCCAACATATGAGGAGATCATCCTCTTGATCTGCTTAGTCTGGAGCAGCAGGCCCAGGCCAAAGTTATCCACTCTAAGGAAAACACACACAGCACTAACTTACTAAGCTTTGTTTTGTTTATTAAATTAACTTAAGCAGTTTTTTATAAATATAAGCTGATCTAAAGGGTACACACAAGTGTCTTGTTGTGTTTTATTTTACATTTCATGTTATTATATTTCAAATGAATACATTTTCATTTTTTATTTGACATTAAAGCACTTTTCTGTCAATACTCATTTATTTCTAGCAACTATGCTTCTTTTTCCTCATAAGAAACTATCAACGTCCTATCTTCCTGCAATTTCCACCATTTCTTATTGTTAACGTAAACGCTTAGAGAGGTTATTCAAGGTTGTAACTCAGTCAAGCTAAAACGGATATGGCTCCCTTTTCTGATCTTAAGACAAAGCAAAGACAGTCACAGTCCAGCTGTGGCCTATTCACAGCCATAATCACAGTACATTTGATCAAACACAGCTGCTGAGCCTGGGGTTGCCACTGAGTCAGATTTTTCTGAGCATGTCTTTGTTTATTGTCTGTCAAAACCGCACGGAATAATTGTGCTTGAAAGAAGCTGTGAAGCTCACACTGGTCCGAAGTGTGTCTTACACCTGCTGCACATAGGGTGTCACGTATTTAGACCACCATACCTGGACAAATCCTCATGACTCAACAGTTGTGAATACATTTTTCTAGCCTTCTTTGACAAACATAAATTGCCGAGTCCCTCAAGCAACTGTTTGATCAGCTATGAGAGGACTGGCTTTTTGTGGCTTTAAAGCTCTTTCATACCAAACAAGAAAAACAGATGGCAATCGAATCAAGTTAGTTTCAATCTGTCCAAACTGTATTTTTGCAACACAAAACACTTTAAACATGTGCTTCATGTTAATGCACAGGCAACTAAAAACTCACTTACACTGCTCTAATCTCTAACTACCACTGCTTTGTTCTCTAATTGTAACTCTAATCTCGGGTTATCTTAAAGTATATAAAGGCCATGCCTTATCAGAATGCAAAAACAGATAACTGCAAAGTGCACTTTCACATGCACACAAACCACTGGTGATGCAACACACAATGGAAACACTAAAGAAAGGTTTTGGACTATTAACTCGTGTTAATGTTTTGTGTGTGAAGCTGGTGTGTATGGAATGATGTTTGAGGACTATAAGCTCTTCAGGCAAATACTCAGTGCTCATTCATGAGAGCAGATTCCAGCAGTGATCTTGAGCACAAGTGTCACTGCCTTTTATACAGAATCTATTTGGTTTGTGTCAAATTCTGAAGCAGCTGATTACACAGTACGTATAAAGCTGCAAGGGAAGGCGGTTCTGTAACAGCCCAATAATCTCCTTTTGTACAGCTGAATCCTTCTCAACTCATCGAGGGCATAAAGGGCCAGCTGTGTCAGTTTCATGAGAAGTGAAATATGAGGGTCTCGTTCCTCTCACCCAAAAGCAGTGAGACAAAACACTTATGTGTTCTATATTGCTACAAAAGTCAAAAGATTAAAGATTTATCCTTGATTAGGGATCACTTTAAAGAATAAAGTGACACAACACAACCAATATTTCTGCATGTTAACTTCTTACACTTTCTTTCCACTGCTGCCAAAATAAGGTTAGCAATGCCTAGTTGTCAAATAGTAAATCTAGTTTTCATTCAAAAAATAGTTTGTTCACACTGCTTTACAAGCAAACACACTTATGCAGTACTGTCATTTAAAAAAAAAAAGGAGTCTTTATTACAGTACTTGATTGCCTGCCACTGATATAATTAATTTTCCCAAGGGGTAATATGAGAAACTGGGACTGTTGTGCAGGGCCGAACCATAAAAGCTGAACTCAATTCTGTTCAATATTAACTTTATCTCTTGATATGCTTCCTGGTGCAGCCCAGATCCAGTTTCTCATGTGGCCCCTTGGGAAAATTGATTTCCCACCCATGACTGGGATATATGATCACCAAGAAGGCTTTATTATAAAATGATCATACGAAAACATACACATGTAATTCTTACCCTTTAATAGTTTTGTATGTGGCATAAATACAAAGACACAAAAGGGTAAGAATTACTCAAGTTTCACTATTTCTGCATAAGCACTACAATTAAATGTTTACTGGATTGTGACACGCCAGGTTTTGATTACAAAAGAAAGCTGCAATTTTCTTTTTCCTTTTTTCTATCAACAGTATTAGAATTTTATTTGAGTTAAAAGACTGAACGTAACCTTCAGTTAGTTCTTGCTACTGTACAAAATGTACAAAAGGACAAAACGTATAATAAAGGTAATTAAGGTCATCAGCTGACTGTTATGTGTACACTGAATCTGCACTGAGACCAAATACAAACATCACACACAAGATCACCTGACCACACACACCTCTTCCTTGTACCTTATCCAATGACTTATCTACTAGCCTCTGGGCATCTCGCTAGCACAACACTGCCTGTCTGGCGTTACAGTCATAAGGTTGCCAATGCTGCAATTAGACACCATCACAGGCTCAAATCAAGACAAAGAAACACTACTATTCAAGACAATAAGCAAAACGTTCAAGTTCATATGCAAGGATGTGGTTTGGTTAAAAGATTTAAACCAAAGTAATAATTCTAATGTTTTTGTTTTTATTTAATTCTACCAAAACAACCCAACAACAATGAATGGTACTATTCTAAAACAGCACGTACAAATCATGTACACTTCCACACATACCCTGCATTGTTACTGACTGCAGTGATGCTCTTAACGCCAGTCTTCAGTAAACTGTTGATGAGATTCTCCGGAATTCCGCATAATCCAAAGCCTGAGGTGGAATACAAAAAAGTAAGCGTTGCAAACAAGAATCACTGTGAGAAAAGAAAAACGATACACATTTAAACACTACTTTAAATAAAACTGCCAAAAGTATGTATCAGTGTATTTACGTTGTAAGTAAATGTTATGACTTTGTGTTTTATCTTCACTTGTTCAGCTGATGTCTGTGCATTTACTGCCATCGCTAATTTCCTTATATTTTGCTAGGAAACAATAAGAAATGTCTAATCCAGTTAATTGGCTTAAAGCATAAAAAACATTTCTCTGAAAATGCTCAGAGAAATGAAAACGAATGAAAAAGCAGCCGATGTCCAAAGAAAACTTTAAAAGACCTTCAGAAAGCCTGGAGAACAATTGATTAAGACCAGTTACAAAATTACAATTAAGTGCTGTATGCTTAAGTGGTTAAGTGTTAACCAGATATTTTAGGCCAATTCGTTCATAGCAATGTGAGAATTAGGTTGTGATTTGAACTGTGATTCAGTGCTCTCCTCATGGACTTTGGATCAAAGTCCAAAGATACCCCGGCCTTTGATGACACAGTTGAGCTACATGGTGTGAAGGAATTTTATTCGCAAACATATATTTAAGACATTTTAAGATCATATAAGGACCTTAAAATGTCTTAAATACACATTTATATCTAAGGATTAGGGACATGCCAGATTTGGACAGTAAACTAATACAAAAACAATGATCTTGTTAACTATGTCAAACCACACAGAAAAACCAAAGTGCAATCAGCTTGGATCAAGTCCAGGTATTTCTAGACTTGTTTAGAAATATTCTTATATTGCACTGAGGGAAGGTTCATCTGCTTTTCTCTTAGACAGAAGTGCGTCACAATGGAAAACATTTAACAATGTCACTGTGAACAGGACTATAAATAAGATCAGTGGATTGCACTCAGTGTGTGGATGATACTCAACCAGCATTCTACAGACAGTTTGGAATCACTTCATTGCAAATTAGACATTACATTTATTCTAATGAATTCACCTGCCACTTTCTTACGTGCATGCGTTCAACCGCTCATTAACACAAATATCTAATCAGCCAATCAAATGTCAGCTGCTAAGTGCATTTAGGATGACACACTGAAGTTCAAACCAAGAATCAGCCTGGGTAAGAACGGTGATTTAAGTGATTTTGAATGCATGGTTGTTGGTGCCAGACAGGTTGATCTGAGTAATTTAGAAACGGCTGATCTACCATCTACCAGTATTGTTCCACACAACCATCTCTAGGGTTTAAAGAAAATATCCATTGGTTGCCCAGTGGTTCAACAAAAGCTGGATAACAGAAGACTGAAAAAACATTCTCTAGTCTGATGAGTCTCCTAACAATTGGATGGTAGAGTCAGAAAAAAAGATAACCATGGATCTATCCTGTGTATTAACAGCTCAGGCTGGTGGTGGTATAATATTGTGGAAAATATTATCTTGTCACATTTTAGGGCCCTTGGTATACCAACAGTGCACCATTTAAATGCCACAAGATACAGGAATATTATTGTTGTTGACTGTGTCCACCCCTTTACGACCACAGGTCTTCTGATAGCTGCTTCCAGCATGAGAACAAACAATGTCACAAAGTTCAAATGACCTATAACTGCGTTCTTGAACATGACAATGAGTACTCATCACTGTAACCAAATAGCCTCCACAGTTAGTAGAGCACTTTTGGGATGTGATGGAATGAGAGATTTGCATCACGGATGTGGAGCATGTTTTTGTTTCCAGCACCTATAAGAAACAGTAATACCAAGGTGTACCTCATAGCATCCAGTGAGTGTATGTAAATATAAAGCATAACATACTGTTAGGTGAACAAAATCATCATAAACCAAGAAGTCCTATCTGACATTGTTACAACATGTTTGTGAAAGTACTATACATTACCTCCCACAAGAATGGTAGCTCCATTATGGATATCTTTAACTGCTTCTACAGGATCCGAGTAGAACTTTGAATTTTTCTGACTTGATGTGGAAAAGTAAGAGCCACAGGTCTGTAGAAAGCACAAGAGCATGAAATACAGCAAATTTGCATTCATAAAAAATGCTGTTTCCGCAACACCAAAACAAACAAACATGTAAATTCTAAATAGAAGCACAAAAAAATAAAGGCTTAAAACCTAATGACCTGCTTGCACAGTTCAAATCCAATTTATTCTGTAGAAGAAAGGAAAAGTAAACCTAACTGCTGAACAAATCCTGCAACAAATGCAGGCGAGATTATGATAGCGCACAGCCAAGAGCCAAAAACCAACAGTCAGCAGAGGATTCAGGTTTAAAATCATGTGTTTAAAACCCTGTGTCAGGCCAATGCGAGCTGCTGTCTTTTGTAAATTCTCATATCTCAGACAGTAGTTAAACGCAAGTTCAACCATGAAGGGCAGTTAAAATCTAAGCTATCACGCAGATTGCTGCAATCACACTGTGTGGGTGATAATTAACTAGCATTCAAGAGAAAGCTTAAGTTCACAATGTTCTTGTCATTACACACAAATACATTGTTACAAATAATCTTTTTTATTAGTTAACAAAACGAGCTTCACATTTAACGACTCTATAATATTGGAACATGTTTTTGAAAGTTTTCCGCACTGAATAAAACGTGTGGCAGGTGTTTAGACCTAAATCTATGATTACTTGGTGTTGAGTTACGCGCACTTGTGATCATCCAACTACACATACCTTAGTCAGATCAAATAACCTGATTCGCTTTATTCATGCATTTCTAGATCTTAGCAGCAGTTTTTGAAAGGATTGGCAAATGTGTTGTATTGCGCGTATCCGCAAGGTTGTGCGCCCTGCAGGCTGAGGTCAGCCCACAATAACACATAAACGCAAACTGAAACAGTATAAACGACGCGAAGCTTGGTTCATAGTTTCATTCCAAATGTAACCAATACTTTAATGACAGTTGAATTATTATATTTTACTACTGTCGTCTCTTTTTTTGCAGCAACATCATCTCAACACTCCTACAACAGGTGTAACGTCGCTGTTGTTATACTGACCTTGCTCAATTGGTGGATGGCGAAGTTTATTTTGGTTCTGTGGTGGGTTTTCAAGAGTATATTTTCCGCTCTGCACAAAGCTTTGAGGGCCGCCATGATTTGGAGCTACAAACTTGGGGTGGGCGGAGATGCAGGGTGAGCGCTGACTGGATCTTTAACCGAGCTAGCTGAGGGTCACAAAATATGGCTACACGCAAGCCCAGCTCGGCGACACGACGCTATTGGCTGTTTTCAAAGAGGATGAAAGGAGAAGCTCTTCTTCGTTATCTTTCCCCCACCTGGTAAGCTAGGCATGTTTTAGTGCATTGCCGCCTACTGTTGGTGTTGTAGCGTCATAGCGTTTGAGAAAGCCCAATACTACCCTTGTTCTCTTGTTCTTTTTTAGTAGGGCTATACTGTATTCAAAGGTCCACGAAGAAAACATTAATTTCCCTGACACAGCTTGCAATGCATGAGAGCAATTTCCAATCTCTGTTTCCCCACTGCATCCCATTATCACATTGATGATTCAGCCTCTCACTAAGGATGCAGTGGCACAGCATCCTGCCAAATGGCACATGCAAATCTACATTTTCTACCTAATCTTATCCACGCCATCAGTGCTTTCAATCCCAACATCTGCTAGCACACAAAGACAGTTTCACATTTGATTAAATTTATTTTATTTATATCGAAACCATATTTCAAAACAGGAATTGCCTCCTGGTGTTTAATATTGAAAGGTAAAAACCCTACAATAATGCAGAACAACCCCAACAACTCACAAAAGACGACGTGCTATGAGCAAGTACTTTGGCGACATTGGGAAGGAAAAACTCCCTTTTAACAGGAAGAAACCTCCAGCAGAATCAGGCTCAGGGAGGGGCAGCCATCAGGGTTGGGGGTGAGGGGAAGGAGACAAGACAAAAGACATGCTGTGGAAGAGAGACGGAGATTAACAATAGCTCATAATTAAATGCACAGTGGTGTTGAGAAGGCATTCTCTTTTTTTTTTTCATTAGAATTTTGACATAGAAAAAAAAATCATGATGCATTAAAACCCAATTCTTCTGAATTTGGAAAGCCTATATCGACTCTTTAGAAACTTCCAGAACTCAACTGCCAAAAAGGCTAGGCCTTTTAATTTGATAAAACTTTAGTGTTTAATTTGCACAAAGCAACCTAATTGCAGCTACCTATATTTCCACCAGGAGAATTTTTTTTCTGAAGCTTTCAACAACCCTATTGATCATTTGCTACCAAATATCAATATCAAATCTGTATGATCAGGTAAAGGGGAGTCTGGAGAGGTGGAGGTGCGTGCTAGAGGAAAGAGTAATGAAAGTCAGTAGATGCAAGACTGAATACGTGTGTGAATGAGAGAAAAGCATATACAAGAGATGGAGCCAATTGTAGACAAAGTTAGAGAGGAAAGGTGAGATGAGATGGTCTCGACACATGCAGAGGGATAGTGGATATACTGGCTAAAGGATTCTGACTATGGAGCTGTCAAACAGGAAGAAAAGAGAAAGACCACAGACAAGGTTTATGGATGTAGTGAAAGAGGACATGCAGTGGGTTGGTGTGACAGCAGAGAATTGGAGATAGGGATTGAAATGGATGATGAAGATCCACTGTGGTGACCCAGCTCAAAAAAGAATTTAGTTATTAGTTATTTCCCCTTCTGCCCCATGAAAACACAATGTTGAGGAGGCACAAGGCAGATGTCCTACACCAGTTTGCAACACACTTCTTGCAATACCTGAATTTTTCCCAGTCTGCCTCATGTTGCACAGAATTTCCCCTTCTATTTTCCTCATTTAATTTGTATCCACAGGTTCCAGCAATATGCCCCCTCCAACAAACAGAAATCTGTAGCTCATCCCTACATTTCGCATATCTTTCCTCTGCATGCATCCCTGACATTTCAAGCAAAAACCCACAGATCATTTTTTTCATCCGTCCTTTGAAATTTATCTTTCCACTTTGTGTAGAAACGGTTTCTGGCATAGGACTCATTGCACTGGACTAAATAACTAAAAACTCACTACCCCCCCCCCCCCCCCCCTTTTTTTTTTTTTTATTCTAACCGGCTACCAACAGTTTGTTTCCTACTGTCTGAGTTATTATTTTCCAAAGTCGCCTCAGCTGACGTCTAACTTTATAGCACGCACGCTCCCTTCAGCTGTCAGCACCACCACACTATCTAAAAGTACACGTATGTTTACAGGTTAAAGTTAACGTTTTTACAAACGCAGGGACGACTTACTGATATAATCCTATGGCCGTGCGCGTGCATGCACAGAAACGGAAATTGAAAATTCTTTGAACACGTGAGTAAAATCCGTAGCTCCCGTGACTGGTACTTTTAGTCATGGCCGACGACTACAGACGACAAGGTTTCGAGTTGGAGAGAAGAATATTTGAGTTAGACATCAAGTGTTCGAGTCTCAGAGCTGAAAAGCAAGGTACCGATTACACTGTTTATTTGTTTGCCTTTCGGCAATTCATTTAGTACGTGGCAAACAGTCTTGGTTAAGGAATCGACTAGCAAGCAAGCAATCAAGCTAACTTCCAGCGTACGTTAGCTTGCAACCATGACAACAGCTGCTGTCTAATGAAATATTGCATTTTGGCAAAAAACAAAACAAAACAACCTTTCTGAACACATCAGTGCATATGCAGTTAGTTAATTATAATTAGTGGTTAGCAACGTTGCAGGAGAATGTACATAACTCGCGGAGTTATGTTTGTATTTCACTAGGGTTTTTGAGTTAACTGCTAACGTTAGCTAAAATGCAGTATTGTTGACATATGTGAAGGTATGACACATGATGGCTGGTAATGCTAGCTAAACGACTGTCATCAATAAAGCAACGAAGCATCTACCTTGTCCTTATTGCATGTTAAATGGTGTCGTTAACTTTTTTACTTTAACTTGTATCTGAACCTCAAACGCCACCGTGTTAGTGCGCATTTTTGGCCTTATGTTTATCTGTGAATGCTCGCATGGGCTAGTCAGCTTATGTTTTATGCTAAAATATTTTTTTTCCTGTCATGAGTCGAATTGTGGATGATTATAAAGTCCCGATCAACAATCGCGATAACTCGGGATTTTTCATGAGTTTAGATTTGTACTTGGGTAATATGTTAACATATGGTTCTTCCGTAGATGATGACTATTTACAGAATGCATCTGCCATACTAGACAAGTTGAAAAGCTTTTACAGACAAGGAGGAGAGAGTAGCAACCTATCCAAGCTGCTGCAGGATTACACACAGGTACTTCCTTCCATCAAATTGTATTTACTCTCTTGCGTTTCAGTAAGTTATTTTATTAAGTAGTCAGTAACATGAGGGTTTTTTTTAAACTACTAGTGATTTTTGTCCCCAAAACCACAGAAAACAGGATAAAATACCCAACTAAGGTGCTCTGAACACAAGGAAATTTTTCTTACTTACACTGCTTAGCAGTATTATACGCAAATATAAAATGTCTAAATCATCTTAGAAGGTGGAAGCAGAAAGTGACAGGTTTGCAGTAGGTTACTGTTGTATCTACATTTTAATAAAAACCCTGCATATCTTAAAGATGCTTTCAGTTGTTCCCATTTTCACAAGGGGTCACCACAGTTGGTTGCTCACACATATAGTTTTTACTTTTTTGCAACCCCAAGGGGATTTGTCTCCTCCCAAAATCAAACCAGGGATCTTTTATTTGTTAGATGGATGTGTAGACCACTACACTATGCAGCCACTAAAAAACGATCATCTCTACAAAGTAAAAACTGAACACATTCCAGTCTCTTTACTTTTACAGTTTAAGTTTAGCATTGTACACACATGTCCAGGGGATTGAATACCCATATTTGTTGGTTTAGTGTCTGTGTAACAGACTAAATTGTCATGTATAGCTAGAAGCAAGTTATAAAATGCAGCTGTACTATAAGGGAGTTTATATAAAAAAAAGTAAATCTGTCTGCACATCTATATTGACTCTGGCTTGAGTAAGTGAACATAGAGCAGGCAAAGGCTAGTTACATGTCAAGAATTGTAGCTAAGTTTGTAAAGTAGTGTAACATAAATGTTGTGTCACAGACATAATCACAAAATTCACCGTCTATTCAGTAATAAACGCTAAGAAATTTTCTATACTCTCTGAAAATAATTTCCTGTGAATTTTAGGGCTGCAACAATTCATCACCATAATCATTGCCATCGACTATAAAAATTTGTTGACGCAGAATTGTATTTTCTTAACTGTTGAGCACAGGCATACGGGTGACTTTGTCCAATAAAGAGGCTCATGCACCTGTCAAATGGCTAAAGTCAGGACAGAGAACATCTTCAGCATGGTTATTAACAGCTGGGAACATCATCTCAAAGATCTCAAAGCTTTATTTGAACTTATGGATAGAAACTATTTTTAGTTTCCTACTTGCACATTTTTTCTTTGTTTAAATGCTACTAGCAAATTAATTTATATTACCTAACATTTTGATTTATTTCATTTTTATTCTGATGGTTCTATTGAGTAATGTTAAAAGAACCATTTGATTATTTTCAAATTCATATGTCATTATTTTTGCTGTGGGACAAAACAACAGGGTATTCATAGGTGGGCAGACTTGAGCAGGTAAGGTACTGGAGCCTAGAATAAGAGGTTTGCCTACAGGAAGTGTAGATAAGAGTTACTGAAATAATTGTTGACTAATCAAAGAAAAATGAGGCACATTAGTCTGCTATCAAAATAATTGTTATTTAGCAACTAATGTTGCTAACATAGTGTCTTCTATAATGAGTTCATTGAAAGGGCCGTCTTTGCAGTTGCTGCTGTCTTCTGTTTAGCTCTTATCTAAATTTTGACATAATTACAGAGCTCATATCAGGAAAACATGGAAACTTTGTCTGAAATGAAAACCCTCTAATTATGAGTGTTTTAGTTCTGTTCCTTTAACGATTTACAGCCTCTGTGTGACATTGTAATAATGTCTAATGCAAACTGGTCTAGATTAACTTTACTAAAGATATTCTGAAGCGTATTGCTTTAAAAATTTAGGAGTAAAATGTTTGCCATAAACTGTAAAACAAAACCTCTAACTCCATACCAACCCACAAGAGATGGTTCAGTTAGGGAAGAAGAAATGTTGAAGATGGTGGTTTTGTTTTACATTTGTTACAGTTGTATCAATGTGATTTTGGGGTGCTTTCCATTCTGCGTACTGTACTTCCTGCCATTCTCATCACTCTATCCTTCAGCCTTTAGCCTATAATTTCCCCTAAATGTATCTCTGAGGAGGTTCAAGAACCATCATACTAAAGCTTTTTGAAAGACAGAAAAAATATTTTTGAGTAGGCAGCTGATCTGATGGGACAGTAAAATCAGTGACTGCATTATTGGAAATTGCTTTACGTGATCTAAATTCAATTCAGTTTCATTTATGTTGTGCGTGCTTATGTTGTATTACAGCTCCAGATTAGATACAGATATCTCTAACCGTTGTTGTTGTCGTCCCCCCCCTAAATAGTTTTCTTAATTGGTTTAAAGAAGGAGCAACAGCTGGCAGGTTTATTATAGGCCTTTATCCTATTTTGCAAAGTTATACATGGTGCAGGCAAAATGTTTAAGACAATTTTAACACATCATTCAGTTTTACTTTTTTTTGTAAATTATTTTATTTTTCATCATTTAGGTGATTCTAGACATCACTTTTTATGAAGAGAATAAACTGGTGGACCAGGAGTTCCCTGAGGACTGTTCACCATTTAAAATTCAGCAGCTTCTTCAAGATCTGACTGAACCTGAAGTTTTGGCCGCACGGCTTGCACCAGCACAAGAGGTTTGTGTTTGTCTCAAACCGATTTTGGTGTTGTCTTCTACTCCATTTTATGAATAGTGTACTTTGTATCAAATCACAAACTGTCATGTAGTCTGGTTATTACAATATAAGACTATAGAGGTTACTAGGACACAAACCCACAACCCAAAGGATATAAAAGAGGAGCAGACACTCTTTTTTTTTTTTTTTTTTTTTGTGTCCATGTGTTTCTTTCTTGGTCTGGTTAACTATCCAGTAATTATCCTACTTTCAGTTGGACGTCAGTTCAACTTTAATTTTCCCTTTGATTTGTGGTTTCGCTACTCACACTTGGACACATGCTTTTAAAGTGCTTATGAAATAAATATGGATGAGGCATCATGGAGTGTCTGATATTGATATTCGTGTCTTTTGGTTTATGTTAGGTGCAGTCTGTGTTGGGTTTAGAGCTGTTAGAATGTCTCTACTGGAGACGTGGAGCTCTGCTGTATATGTACTGTCATACCCTTCATCAGCGAAAGCAGTGGATCAAGAAAAACAAGGAAACATTCCTTAAGGTAACAAACAATGCAGAGATCTAAGGAGTTTCATTCATTGTTAGCTGTACAACTTTACTTTGATTAAAACCAATAGTTTACCACTTTTTTATGTTTCTTTTTTAACATTAAAAACATTTTTGACCCAGTGTATTCAGGAAGGTGTGCGATACCTGATGCGGATGCTGCAGGTGAGAAACTCTGTAAAGCTCAATGATGGTGTGGTGCTACATGACACTGCTACAGCAAACATCTTATCTGAAGGTAAATGTGTTATTTATTATAGACGTGATAAATGAAGGAATACACTTGAACCCACAACCTCCACAGTTATGTGATCGGATGTTTGTGTTATATTGTGGTAGGGAGAAACCTGACAGCTTCGCTGGAATCTCTTCTGTCCTTGGAGACAAGAGTTTTGGCAAATAAATATAGTTACTGAGAATTACATCCCAGAGTAATCATTGGCAGGGATCATTAAATGTGGTTTGGGGGCTGAACTCCTTAGTAAAGGAGTTTTTTACTTCTAATTTGTTACCCATCTTTGAAAATCTTAGGAGAATTTAAAAAAAAAAAGCAGCTGACCTTCATTGAAGGTCAGCTGCTTTTTCTCTCATCCCAGAGGCTTTTCAATTCTAAAACCAAAAGGTGGAGAGTCCCATACGTAATAATGGGTACAGGTACAGAATTAGGTGTATAGATGTGAAAAAAGGCGTGGACCATTACCACCAGAAGTTTCAAGTGACACTTCGGAAAAAACTTGCCCCAAAAACTGGATATGGCTCACCTTGGCTTGTTTGATGATTCACATGATTAATAGTGGTCAGCAACCACCTCCTAAGGGACAACCCCCACTAGGGTTTAAATACCTGGGGCTCTACATACAGAAGCCAAACTGAAGAAGCCTCTGGGATGAGAGGTGAAAAGTCTTCAACAGAGTTAAAGAAATCCATCACTTTTTGTTTTTCTTCTTCTAATACTACAATGACCTGGATAACTGAAAACTGACACAGAAATTTTTTTAACAATCTGTTCTTTTGTCGCCAACTGGTCTTACTAACTACCGGTTTATCTTTTGGGTCAGGCATTTTCTCAGACACACACCTGTTGACAATGATGTACATTGGCGAAATGTGTTTCTGGGCAGTCAAGTACGAGGACTGCAGCGCTGACACTACGGAGCACAAAGAAGATCGCCTCCAGTTTCGGGACATTGGCACACAGATCCTCAACAAATATGTGCTTGCCTGTGAGGGCCCTCTCCAAGGGCAGGGCTGGAACACAGAGAATGCCAAGGAAATCCTCAGTATTTTACAGTGAAAAATATAGCTTCTCTGTTACAATTGCCCTCAGGAACAGATCAAAGTTCAATATTCAAATGTGTCAATCCCAAATAAAAATGGAGCCCATCGGATGGGGTGCAGTCTTGTGAAAGTTTATGGGGAGGCACAGGGAGAGAGTGAATGTGAAGAAAGGAGATGCTGGAACAGTGTCTACAGGCAACCTAATCCTATGCCAAACAGCCCAGGCCAAAGCAGATGAATGAGAAGTTAGAGTATAAGACAAGCATTGTAATAGAAGGGCTGCACAAGAGGCTGTTGAATAATTATTTGCCCCTGGCCTGCTGAAAAAGCAGTGGCCACTCTGATTCCAGACTGTTGATTGGGGCATTTGTTTTGCTCTAAGAATGTGTCACAATAGCATTAATATTACTAAAGAGGTTATGAATAATAAAAAAGAAAAATTGACTTTTCATTTTAAGATTGTAACAAGTTTAAAGATAATACAGCTGGAAATGAGACATTGCACATTAACATTTATTTATTGTTTTGTTGCCATTTTGTTATGCTTTTAATATATATTAAAATAGCATATGCATTATTTGAATTTGTGTATAAAGTATACACACAGAAGGCAAAGAAAGGTGTTCGAACTGTTTGTCAGTGACGTATTAATGACCAATTCAAAGTATGTTCAGGTTTGTTCATACCAGCTTTGTAATGCACCACTTGTATTTTCATCTATTGCAACTTCCATTTTTCTGCAACTTGAATAACATTGATAGTGTAACTATTAATAGAGAAACTGTGTTGTTTGGGCAAAAAAATCTATCATTTTGTTTTTTAATGTCCTTGTTGACAATAAACGTGCTTTGTTTTAAGAAAAATTTCCTAGTTTGCCTTCCAGATTTTCTTTTACTACGTATTCCTGTTTTGTTTGATGATACTGCACTACAATACCCACAATGCTCCACTGCTATGAGGAAGTGACAGGAAAACATCGGTGTTGGCATTTCCTTGGTTCATAGTGTTTAGTTGTACACAGTAAATATTCGCATATGACACAAATTAAGACATGGCTGAAAAGATCCAGCAGCTGGAGTCTTTGGTGATCCGCAGCCTCAGGCGGTTTAGAGACCGCTATTTCCCTGATAAAGTTGTTGAAGCCGATTTGACAGTTGGAGACTCGGGAAAAGAAGAACAACAGTATGGATCTTTGGATACCTTACCGGTAAGTCGAATCATTCATAGGAGAATTCTGTGTACGTCTACCTATGTAGCCTATATGTCACTCATTCAGACAGGACAAGCCTAAAAGGATAGTGTTGCTCTCTTCAGGTTCTACACACACAGTCTGAAAGCTGTTTATAGAAAAAATGATAGATGCTCAGTCTAAGTGTCGCGTTCAACTTGTAGGCTTCCAAAGTAGTCGTAATTGCCTCCCGTCCCCGATTTGGCATGCCTCGACTGCACTATTCTGAGCAGGAACACTGCCATACTTTGAGTTCCTTTGACTTATCTTTGAAGTATATCAGCTGATTATAGAATTGCTTGTATTAGTGATTGTCCATTATCCCCTTCCAATCTGTATTTTTCCTACTTCTTAACCAAATACACATAATTGGTTTAACTAGGAATTTTAACCTCCTAAGACCCGAACTCTTCCACGGCATGCATTTGCAATTTCACTTTGATATTTGGACATATATTGGGCAGATATTGGGGCCCGATGAATGTAAAAACAAAGAATTACCAGATTTTTTTTTTCTTTTTACCTTATTTTTGTTTTTAAGAAAAATAAGAGCCACATGAGGATATTTGTTTAAAATTTTGATAGAACAGTAGCAGTATAATGTCCTCCTAAGTGGATATCAGGCCCTTGTAGAGCACAATTGAGTATTTTGGTCTAGGAGGTTAATCTAGAAATATTTATTGTTGATCTAGGAAAATCAAAATAATTGTGCTCCGCCATTCCTCCCGAAGGTGGATGTACAGTTTCTGATCATGACCTTTCTGTCTCCTGCGGATCTCTGCCACCTTGGAGCCACAAGTCGTTACTGGAGGGCCATGGTTAGAGATCCATTACTGTGGAGATACTTCCTATTGCGGGATATGCCATACTGGCCCTCCATTGATCATGTGACCATACCCCATCCAGACTTGCTGGATGCACCGCTAATAAGTGAAGACGAGAGCCTGGATGATAGAGAAGAGGGAAATGAAGGAATAAAACTAAAATTTGACTACATGTCAGAGTGAGTATCCCCCTGTTATCCTGCATTACCGTCAGTTTCCTGGAAAAATTTCTGAGCAAACCTTGTGTATCAACAGATACCTGAAAGGTTGCCCATCCTCCAGACAGCAGTGGATTCCTACACGACCAGCATATGAGGTGGTGACCTCATTTTTTCAGTCCCTGGTACCCTCGTCTGAACCGCGTTACGCCATGTTTGGTCCTGGCATGGAGCAGCTGGATGTCTCTTTAGTCACAAGGCTTATGCATGCTCCAGATATACTTCCTGTGTCAGGCACTCCGCACAGACAGATAAATGGTAAGATAACACTGATCTAAGGATAAGCTTCTCATGGTATTTTTCTCATCATAATGCATAATATAGTGGCTGATTTTCCCTTTTAATCAATTGTAAATCATAGTTTGTCCTTTAGATAAAAGATAAAATTAGATAAAATGTGATTATTTTAAAGGTAACGTGTAATAATGATGTGTTACAGAAATTACATCAGTGCATTTTAATCACAGAATTAATCAACAGATAAGTTTACTTGCTATGTGTATTGTCTACCACTAGATGGCACTAGATCACTACATACACACAGCTTATCTACCCAAAGAATACAAACAAACATACGTAAACCTTTGTTTATTTCAGGTATTGGCTCGGGGATAAGTTACATGTTCAATAACCAACACAAATTTAACATCCTCACTCTGTATTCAACCAACAGGTGAGCACTTTGTTTGTTGCTGAATGAGTCACAGTTGTTTCTCATCCTTTTTGCAGTTATTAATCTTTGTGTTTTTGTGTCTGTAGGGCAGAGCGAGAAAGAGCCAGAGTGCAACAGGAGAGCATCAGCAATAAACTCTTTACCTTTGAAGGAAATGACGACTCAGGGGACCCAGTGTGCGTTCCTGCTCCTCAGGTTCAGCAGGTGTGCCAAGTGGTGGATGGGTTCATCTATGTTGCCAATGCAGAGCTTGAGAGAGGTAAAATAACACATCTTTTTTTGTAGTGTAGTACAATGACACATCATACTCAATGACTGATCAATGCAGAACATCTGCAGTAGGTTCATGGTTCATGTTGTGAATAGGTGGTGAGAAGTCTGAAGGAGTCCAGATTCGAGCTGTGCTAAACTGCAGTAGGGGTTCCACATCCAAACCTCTGCTGGTGCTCTCATGCATCTCAAGAGAGGAACCAGAAACAGTTCGGACTCCCAGCACCAGATCCATGTGTCGAACTCCCTGTGTTGACATGGCAAAGAGACTTGGCCTACCCCACCTGCCTAACCCCTGGATGGTAATTGCTTGATATTTGATCAGGTGAAAGCTTTTCCATCCAGAGTTCAGCTTGTGGAGCTTTTCATCCTGTTTCTCTCTTTCATAAACAGGTACAGGATACAGTGGCAGAATCCCTGTCTGGGCTTTTGGATGGCATTTCCTGGCTGCTGAGATGTTCTGGAGTCAAACTCTACTAACACCTGCTGTTGCACGATGGATCAGAACTGCAGACATCGGTCTTTTTTTCTTTTTTTGACACCAATACACACTAGGACATTTCCTGAGTCCTTCAGGTTCAGGACTGAAGGTTTGCCAATGCAGTTTAATTATATGGACTAGAAGCAAAAGAAAATATTGGGTAAATAGTGATCTTGGACACCTAAAAGACACTTTGGTATTATTTGCAGAAAGATCAATATGAAGGAGCTGTGCACTAACTCGACAAACTACTTTCATTTAACACTATTTTAAGAGCGATGCATAAATGAAGTTGCATTAATGGTTTTGTGGTGGATGAAGGAACAAAGCAACAGGAATGTACAGGCAGACAGACTTTATTTGCAAAATTGGGAAAAACATTCAAATCAAATTAATTACCACTTAATCATTTAAAACCATAAATGCTGCTTTAATTTAGGCATATCATGAGTGGCATAGTGAGTTACCACTTAGTCATGTGGCTGAATGCTTTAACATTTGATAAATGGTATTTTTAAGGCTTTTTTGTGATCTTAATGGAGTAAAATGACTTTGGTGTAAAGGTAATTTCTGTTAACTTCCTATAGAATTGTCCTATAGAAAATCTGCTTATGCAACTTTCATACAAAATATTTTGCCTACTGATCAAAGGTTTCTAGCCACCCAATTTACATCAGCAAATATTGGCATACCATTTATTTTGTTACTACTCAGACTCAAATTTTGTTAATTCTCCATAATGTAATGGCTTACACATTCGCTTAACTAGTGAAAGATCACTTGAAGTGACTCCTTGTGAATAATGGAGCACTAACAATAGCCTTACTTCATAAGAATATTTCTGTCAATGCAGCAATATATTTTTTTCATAAAAGCTGTATTTATTATTTTAATTGTTTACATCTTTTTTTGTTATTATTGCACATTTTGCTTTTCTTTTACATATAAGAATTGCCGGTGTTGTGATGAAAATCCTTCTTTTTCAAATGATAAATAAACTTTTTTGGGACAATTCTTATTAATCTCTAGGTCACATTTTGTCCTTAAATATTATGTAAGTGATGGCAAAATTGAATTTCTTTCTTGAATTGAATCATGACAGAATACCCTTTGGAAGCTAGGAGGTGCTACTGTAGCATTTCTTACTACTTTTGATTTTCATTTTGTTAGAATTTTAAATATCTTGACTTTTACCTGCTATCATGCCACTTTTAAGATTTCTGACAAACTAATAATGGATCCAGTTTTTAGTGACATACAGAACACAAGACAAATTTTTTTTCTTACCATAAAGTTTTCAATCCCAGAGATAGTTTGTATTATTACAGACAAATAGTTTAGATGGGCATCTCCTACAATGTCGATGGCAGCACACATATTGCTTATTTTGCTTATTTTGTGTCTGGTACACATGAAATGCATATATAATAGAATCTGCATTGACAACGTTGAGGTTTAAGCAGAAATTTCTAAAACTGAATTCCTTTAGAATTGCAGCACTTAAATCATCACGTCTCTCCATTAATGTGCTTAAGTTGTGCGCGCGTGTGTGTATTTTCTCTGAAAATTACCATTACTGTCATATTCCGTCTACCTGGTGATGACGTTCACACCTTCTGCTGGCAACAATAGGATCATTTTTCTGTCAGGTAAGGCCTGACAAGATAATGTGCTTCACTGATGCTCTTTTGTTCTAGTTAAGTCATGGACAAAAGTGCACCCCCCTACCCTTTTCTGCAGGCCTTCCGTCAAAAGTCTCAGTAGTCATTTTCATAGGCTTGCAGTGTTAGAATAAGGCTATGATTGGTGCAATTTGGGTGCATTAACCCGTGCTGAACGCAGTTGAAGTGCAGATTTATTTATTTTTTCTTTTTCTGTTGATATCTATTTTTAGGGAGATGATGGAAGAGTCAGCCACTGTATAAACGTGTAATTCATCTGTTTCTGGTGGTAATAGACGGACCCCTGACATGTTATCTTTATATACCTCTTGTTCTGCTGTTCTGGTCTTCATGCCACACTTATTTACCTACATCTCTGTCTATGTACTTCTCTGTGTATATGTGTGCTCATGCTTGCACAGTCTGCACAAGGGGGGGGGGACAGTGCATAAACCCTGGGGATCTGTTCTGAGGGCAGGTATGCAGGGAAAAACTTTCCACAATCCTTTGTTATTGCTCTGTGATCCTTGTGTTGCCTTATGGAGAGCTCTACCACAGACTGGCTCTATCAGTGTTCATGACTCAGTTTGCCGTTGCAATCTGAATGAACGAAGAGGCGAAGAAGCTTTTTTCTGGTGATGAACAACTTTTCTGTGAATGCAGGCGAAAGTAAACGATTGCTTTAGTTTGCTGTGCTTTTGCTGCCAAGATGTGTTGGATCTACTGTCGAAACTTGCTTGGAAAGGATATTTTCAAGGTTTGTTTACTCAAGCTGCAGACTGTGAACCATTAGTACACATCTCTGCATAATAGTTGGTTGGTGGGGGAGTGTTTTGGAAGAGTGAATGAGTACCAGACCTCCAGCTGCCTCTTGTCTTCTACAAACACATGTGGCCTCGGGGATTCCATGTCATGAAGAAGAAGCCTCTATTGACTGACCCAAGACAGTTTACAGATGCAAGACAGACTCTGCAACACTACTAGGGCAGTTGAGTCATACTACACGTGTGAAGAGTAAGATGTGAAGAGAGATAGATGCTGAATGTTTTGAAAATACTTTGCACAGAGAAAGGGGAAAAGTCATGCATGTAGAAATGGAGTCACAGTTGGGATTTAAGCTTGGTCAAATGCCAAGTAGAGAAGTGTGTCTTAGTGTGTGTCAGTTTTATAGTGTTTTATTAAAAAGGAAGAATGGTTGGAAGTAATTTAATTTCATGAATTGACAATTAGCTTATGTAACCTAGTGCAATTTAGTGTTCTGTGTTAACTGTGGCAGAATTGTGGACCACTTTTCTTTGCAGAATTGTTTTCATTCAACCACATTTGAGGGTTTTGAGCATGTATAGTCTGTTTAATGTCAGCCCAAAGCATCTCAAACAGATTCAAGTCCAGACTTTGACTAGACCACTCCAAAACCTTCCTTTTTATTTTTATTTTTTAAGCTATTCAGTAGTGGACTTGCTGGTGTGTTTCAGATCTTTGTGCTACTGCATATTGCAAGTGTTGTTGAGCTTTAGGACATGAGATGCTGGCAGGATATTCTCCTTCAGGATTTTCTGGTAGAGTGCAGAATTCACTGTTCCATCAATTACAGCAAGCCATCCAGGTCCCGAAGCACCAAAACACTGCGGTTTGCTGGATTCCCAAAGCTTTAGAAATGACTCTGTAACCCTTCCAAGATTGATATATGTCAGTGACTTTGTTTTTCATCTGATCTTGTGTTTCTTTAGATCATGGCATGATGTGTTGCTTTTTCACAATTCTGTTTTAGTGATTTCTTGATTCAGCAGGTCTGGCAGCAATCAAGCCTGGGTGTGGCTGATGAAATTGAACTCATCTTTCCAAGAAATGCGGTTAATCACAATTAATTTGCAATTTAACAAGGGGGCGATAACTTTTTCTCTAATAAATGAAGTCATCAATTTAAATCTAAATCGTGCATACACCATGGGGATCTGTTTTGAGGGCAGGTATGCAGGAAAAAACTTTCCAGAATCCTTTGTTAGTAATCCTGGTGTTGCCTTATGGAGAGATCTATCAGTGTTCATAACTCAGTTTGCCACTGCAATCTGAATGAACAAAGGGGGGGTGGGGGTGGGGGGGGGAGCTTCTTTCTGGTGATGAACAACTTTTCTGTGAATGCAGGCGAAAGTAAACCATTACTTTAGTTTGGTGTGCTTTTGCTGCCAGGATGTGTTGGATCTACTGTCGAAACTTGCTTGGATTTTGCATTTTGTATTTAACTGGGTCATCTTTGTCCATTTTTAAAGTTCTTTGATGGTCAGAAACTAAATTTGACAAAGATAAAAACAAAACCAGAAAAGGGGAAAACTTCATTATTTAATTTGATAGAAATAGCACACACATTAGTCAATCACTGAAGTTTGAGAAACCTGTTTAGAACATGGTGGAGCTACAAGATTGCTAATAAGTATTTCAAAATTTGGTGTTCATTATGAATTGAAAAAATTTGTTGTATAAACCGGTTCTATGGACCCACAAAAAGCAACACCTTTAAAATAAACATCTGACATATTGTATTAATCATAATGTTGCATATTTTGCTTTTCTGTATATTTACTTTCCAGTCTGTATATAGTGGTGCACAAGTAATTATTGAATTGCATGTTAGATGGTTTTTTGTCGTATTTTCTTAATCAAACTTAAAAACAAGCACCAATAATGCATTTTAATATAAGCACAATAGGTAACAATATAAGTAAACATGCCAGTGCAAACATACAGACTAATGTACAAAGTATCTATTATTACTATTAATTTGACTCAAACTGCAAATCACCGGGCTAAACACGCTGTATTTTTCCAACTTCTCTTTTATAGCAGCAACTCTGTGTTCTATCATCCCTCTTCTTCACTCTCTTCTCCTTTCATTAGAATTAAGTCCCTGATTTGTATTCTATGATAACAGCCAAGATTAAAGTAGGTTTAGAAAAAAGAAAAAACATCATTTGCATGATGCATTCACTGATTAAGCTAAGCGTCCCTCTTAATTGTGTTGTTTTGCACATGGTGAGGTTCTCATGCTGATACTCTGTGGGTTTTACTAAACCCATGCAATCTCACCAATTCACTTCAATTTCCTTCCTACTTCACTGTCCATCCCACCTACCTCCCGCTGTCATATGCATGGCAGGTTAGTAGAAGTATTAATAGTGAATTATTTGTGAATCATTTTGAGCTTGTTCAAATCATCATTCACTCTGTACCAAAGAAGATAAAGCACCAGGAACAGTGTGATCCTTCTGTATATTTTCTGTTGTTTTTAGTACGTGCGTGCGTGTGTGTGTGTGTGTGTGTGTGTGTTTTCCCCCTGTAGCCATCTCCTCTCTTTTATCCTAATCCAATAGGTGACAAGGAGCTGGCATAGTTGTATATAGCCACAGTTGGCTGTGAAACTATAAATGCATTACGGTTGACTTGAAGGGGATGACACAAAGGGCACACTTCCATTATTGGGAAAATAAAAACAGACAGCCAAACATACATTACATGGCTATTGAAAGACAATACTGCAGAAAAACGATCACAGGAATACAGCTGTGACATGCTGCACAAAGGTAGTTTCAGGCAGTCAGCGCAGATCGAACACAGTTTTAAAGCAACAGCCAGAAAAGGCATTCAAAGAGATCCAAAAGAAAGCAAAACATACTGTAGCTGTATTAATCTCCACATACTAAATGAACCATGTCATTCCACTAAGTGACATATTGGATTTCTGCACCGCACACTGTTTTCTTACATTTACTTTTTTTTTTACTATAAATATTATTGACATGTCAAAGCAGCCACTGACATTAGTGCGCTACGGAAACAGACTCATCAGTTTGAATGCAATTTGGTATAGAGCTCAGTATCTAACTGTTTTAGGAAAGCTAAAGCAATTTGGGTGTAAAGTACAAACCTAAAATAAAACAAAACTCAACAGTGTTATTCTAACAACCAGTGGCAAATGATATATATTGTTAAAGAGTAACATCTCTTCGATTGCTGCTGTAATGACTAAAACTAAACTGCTCACTAAACACCCTGCAGAGCTTAGGTGGTTGCATGGTGGGAACTTAATTCCAGCCCTGTTACCCCCCTCCGGTGCCCTTGCAGTGGCATCAGTCTGTGGGACAGATGCATTGTTATCCTGTCACATTCACTACAGTGTAACTCCACATGATTCAGCAACAAAGCAAGTAATTCACTGAACACCCCCGATCTCCTCCAATCACAGCTCTTTGTCATATACTGTAACTCACCAATACAGTACATGCTCAGTGCCAGTTTTTTTCTTCTTCTTTCTGTTTCTTTAATTAATGTCACAACGTGTCGAGTGAAAGATCAGCAGTGAATAATGGCGCACAACACTTGCAAACCTCATTAAAGTTATTTCAGTTCGAGCTTTTTTCCTCTGCTAGTTTATAATTCACAGTATTTATGTTGCATGGGAGCAGCCCTGGTCTCTCACTGAGTGTTTTTATGCGCACTGCAGTTGAACGACATGGAAAAGCCATAGCTATAAGTTGTGGACCTCAT
This sequence comes from Copadichromis virginalis, assembly GCF_057382275.1. Classification (NCBI taxonomy): domain Eukaryota; kingdom Metazoa; phylum Chordata; class Actinopteri; order Cichliformes; family Cichlidae; genus Copadichromis; species Copadichromis virginalis. The sequence goes on from NC_140629.1 coordinate 27,286,927, forward strand.
AAACAAGAAGAGGACAGGATATAAAAATAAAAGGCCAGCTCCGCTCTGTAAAGACAGGCCAATTCCATATCTTTCTCATCACATCACAAATTATGTCAACACTGCATCAGTGCATTGGCAGAAAGATAAAAAGCACTGGGACCAAGGAAATACAAGCACTCGTTCTCCTCTGTGCCCTCCTCCGTGTCTTTTTCTTTGTCTCAATGCCCCTCTTGCCTAGGTTATTCAGTTTTTGTTAATAAAACTCCAATCATGATATTGGTAATTGGAGTTTGAAGCTCCTTGCCGTTTTAGAGAGCAAGGGTTAGCTCAGCTTTATACATTACACAGCCTGTGATCCGTACTTTCATAATGGGTATGTGGACACTCGTGTGTTGCAGGCTGCAGCTCTCCATAATTAGGCTTGGGTAGTTTTAATGAGACAGTTGAACTTTTTTTGCATTGATCGCATTTGAGTAATCATCGATTGGAAGTGAAATCATGAACACGTTGGAAAAAATGAAAAGCTCTGTGGCGATAATGAGACAGCGTATGTGGATGCAGTGCTCAGGGGGGAAAGCAAACCAGCAGCAACAGCTGGCGCATGAAACGTTATTCACGTGTCGGGGCGGGTCGTCCTTACTAACTGGTTGCTTATGGGTGTGGGGGTTTAGGCCCATTGACAGCTGAAATCCTGGCCGAGCCTCTCTTGGCGTGACGTCTCTGGTGGACACTCCACAGGCTACAGTTTAGGACAGAGTCCCCCCACCATGGAAGTGTCCTGTAGTTAAACGATGTCTCTTTCGCACACAAGGACAGGATACATTGTGGCTTATTCTGATGGTTATATAACCTTTGGGGGGAGAATATACATTTCACGTGAAAAAGAAAAGCAAAACGTTTTTTCTTCTAAGACTTTATCATCTAAATAATAAAGAAAACTACATTTCACCGCATTCCTAAATATCTAAAACATTAACAATTAACATAAACAACTATTCTAAACACACCCATTCAACTACAGTACAGTTCGTCTGCTCTAATAAGCTGTTCGTGCAGGTCGCTACTTTCTCTTCACTTTTGCTCTCACCAGAAAGCATGGCAGCGTATTAAAGGGGTTTTATTTTGGAAGTTTGGCCCGGCAGTCATTCTCCCTAGCTGCCCCCTCTGTGGTGGTGGTCAACAGAGCAGAGTGGATTGCTGGCGGATGAGGGCGCTTGATCGCTACGCGAGACACACTGCCCACTTTCTCTGTTTAAGCGACGTAGCGTGTCTCTACCCCTCCAAGTGGTCTAGACGATGAGCAGCAAATAAGGCAAAAACCGCACCAGGAAAGCACGCGTCCGATCCTGAGATTGAGTGATATGTAAAAGTCGTCCCGGTGAGGACTGAGTCGGGCCGAGCAGTCTGCAGTGAAGAAGAAGCAGGACTTGTAACCCGTTAGTGCTTGCGCTGGCCATCAGATGAGCAACTTCTGAAAAGTAAATCTGCGCCGTGCTTGCAGTTTTCAGCTCCACGCTTCGGATGAAGTAAGTTAGTTTATGTTTTTAAAGAGTGAAATGCGTTGTTTGTGCCCATAAAGCTCCACATTTTAAGCATGTTATGCACGTCTCGAGGCTTAGCTTAAATGCAGCACTTCTTTTTTTTACGCAAAAAAAGAAAAAAAAGAAAAAGAAAATCTTTCCAACCCATCACAAACTCATTTGTTCTTCTGGTGCGCACTTTTAAGAGCTTACAGCAGAATCAACAACGAATGGGATTTTTTTTTTTCCTGTGCTGCAAATTGGCGTTGCAAGAGAAATTTGGAGAGCTTGGGATGGGATGCCAGCCATAGCTGGATGTGACGGATGTATACTTTTCTATTGTTACCCGTTAAGTCCCGTTAATTACAGCTCCGGGGTGTTTGTACAGTACAGTCCCGCTGTGTTAAACAGCATGCTGACAAATACCGAAACCTCAGTGGAGAAATACAAACATCTGGAATGAGACAGAAGCGCTGTTTCTTTAAAAAGTGATCAAGCTATTCTAAAATGCTCAGAAGGTGCTTGTTTTCTTTGGTGTCTTTGCATGCATCAAATTCAGAATTGAGTGATTATGATATCTGTACAGTTATATCTGTTATTGTAGACGCAAGACATTAGGACAGTGGTTCTGCACAGGCTTCATTGGTGGGCATGTGGGTGGTGGGGGTGGCACACCTGGGGGAAAACGTGGAGTGAATTATATGACTTAAAGGGGGAATAAACAAAAGGAAGAGCTGATGCTGCGATTCTTAACTTTTTAGTTCATCTGAAATTAAGATGGGATCTTTTTTATTGTTAATGATTGTGGAGTGTGAGCTTTCTTTGGCTTCTAAAGTTTGAGAAGTACTGCATGTCGAGTACAAATATTATGATTTTCTCTAGAAATTGGCAGTTTTCTTTTTAAATATTTTCTCTTTTATCCCACCAATATTGAGCTGTGATTTACCTAAACTGCTCAGTTGGATTCAACACCATCCAAAGACACTCAATATCATATGAAACCAGTACAATAATATTAAGAGGAACTGCAAACATTCATGTAATCAAGCTTCTTACTGACTAAATGACTTCACTGTTTACAATATATTAAGAAATGGTAATTGATTTAGCCTTGCACTAATAGGTTAACCGAGTTTATATCATTCCAGAAAAATGACCACCATCCAAACACCTGCCAAAAGAGTAGTCTGGGACTTTGTTTTTCCTCCTTATTGCGTTTTTATTAACAGCACATGCATTTACCAGTTTCGCAAGCTTCTAATCTCAGTTTGTTTGCTCTTCATCAGTGAACGCTTGACCGTTTTACGAACCACAGGAGAACAATGTTTCTCATTTTGCAGTTTTGATTAGGACGCACACTGCACTCTGATGAGATACACAGAAGGCAGAGTTCCAGCTCTGCTTCTTCTTATTCATCACCCAAAATTTGTGGCCATCTGCACTTTGAGCAGTCCAGGTTGTGTGTTTTTGGTGTGTTTTGTGCCTTTTATTTTCTAGAAGAACCATATTTACTTTCACTTCAGAATCTCATAAATCCATTTGTGCAGTTGCTTGAAAACAGTATTTTACTTTAAAGTTTTACCCATAATCGATTCTCTGTATAAATACAGATATAAAAAAATCGTCGGCAGTGTGTCTTAAACATCACATCAATTTTTATAGATGCATAACTTGCTAATATTCATCCTAATGTAGCTAAAGCATCTTCAGTTGGATGCTTTATTTGATCACTTCTGCATTAATGCAGAGAAAAGCAACGATGAGACATGTGGTGAGAAGCTGTGTAACTACAGCAATTACACACCAGCCCCTACTGTGCAGCTGAAAAGAAATTTCAAAACATGAGGCGAGTAGTTTTAAGAGACATTACAGCCATCGGTTTGTGTCTCGCTGTCGTCACACACAACATTAAGTACAGCTGTTATGTTCCAAAACCTCTGACAGCTCAACAGCACTCTGGAAACCATTACATTTTGCACACATCCATGTACACCTGGGCTTCAGTCATGGTTTTCAGAATGTGCTTGTGTGTGTCTGACATACAGAGAGAAACAGCAGATTTAGACCAAAAGGGAAAGGTACATGTTGCACAGATATAATTAGTCCAAATAACAGAGCTGGAAGGGGTTAGACTGGATAGAGACTTGATTCCTTCAAATTAGATTGAACTCCAAAACCTCAACCACTAAATTTGAACTATTCAGTAAATCACAATAAATCATTAAAGCCTAATGGCACAGTTAATTTTCCAGTTCTGATTAATTTTTTAAAAAACTGTCTCTGAAATGGCCAAATTTGACTAGTAGCAGCTTTACCACCGTCAGGCACCTGTAAAAGATGAAAAACCTGATTTTAAAACATAAAACATTTAATAGTCGATAGCGTTAGACAAACCGCTGTATGCCCGCGTGCGCACAAACACAACTGGAAATTTTGTAAAGCAATTTGACTCTGCTGGACTCGTGCTTGTGCTCATTACTTTTGTCATTCTCTCTCTGACACGCATGCTTGATTTTATTTATACACATATGCATGCATATACACACAGACACCCACTCTTTCCCTTGCTGGTCTCCCACACACATAGACATGAGCGGGGTTTGCAGATGTGTGACCTGATCTGCTTCCAGCAGAGACTTTTCTCATGCCAATGTGCTGACTCTGAGTTTTCCGCACTCTCTTATGAAATAAGAGCAGGGGACGTTAGAACCATCCAGTAGCCATATTTATATAGGGAAGTGGACACACAAACATATATGTGCATAGGTTAAAAATTACATATATATTTATATGTACCTAGCTTCTTCACAAATATACTGATTTCCAGACAAATGTATGTAAATACATCCAGCAGCACAAGGCTTATTTAGAGGAGCTGGTTGCTGCTGTTTTCAGGTCCTTACTCTTGTCTGATTGGCTCTGCCGAGGTAGACTCTCACTCACTACCTGGTGTAATGTGCAGACTCATGTGGAAGTGTTACATTTACTAAAATGTTGAGGCTGGGGTTGAAGTTAAGGAAAAATGTTTGCATGCTATCTAGAGATATAACAATTCTGAACCCGAGACTGAAATTGCACTGCAATCATCCACAATAATGCATTGTGGTTCCATTTTTCCTACACCGTGATGCTCCTGTGGAGTTGTTATACCTGGTTAAATTATGCTAGTTTGGTGAAAGCTGTAATGTTTAAAGATTTTTCAGGGCCTAAGTGAACTGGAAATATCTCAAAACAGCATAGTTTAGTTTTCTTTTATTTTTTGTTTTCATGATGATGATTGTCAAGCGATCAGGCCTGTGGTAAAAATAATTTTTTCCACCATAATCATTTTGTGTTGTTCCACCCCTCTAAAGAAAACCCCGTAGCTTTGGCACAGAAACTGACGTATGATTTTGGAGAAGTACACTCCTGCTGATACGTATTACAGGAACCAGTAGTGGGCAAACGCACAACACAGTCATTGTTTGAATAGATTTCGTTAAAATGACTATAATTTCTGCCACAACATTTTCCAAATTATGTTTATTTATTGTCCTTCAGTCACAAAGTATAGCTAAACCATGTTGAGACACAGTGACACGCTCTATGAAACCATAAATAATAAGCCTGTTGGGTTGCTGGTGAGAAAAAAATCCCGGCTCCATAACATTATATTCCACATTTTTCTTGGTTGTTTATGTTTACTTTGTCTTGTTTTGAAGACGATGTAGTTGTCTGGCATCTGGCATCTAAATTATATTTGTTTTAAAGCTTCCCAGGGTGATGATTTTTACTGACATGCTATCATTATTTCATGATTAAAACTGTATGCAGTTAAAGATGCCCTGTAGACGTTTTTCTTCCACAAAAATTCCGTTGTTTACATCACAGATTTTTAAGATTGATTGTATTTTTCTGCTCAGGGGACATCAGAAATCCAATTGCAAAAATAAAATTATGCATAATTTACTGCATGTGTGTGCATCCTGGGGCAGGATACACACAGATCCACTCTTTAAATCACAGTGCTCAAAAACTTTTTACTGTCTCATGCAATTGTTATAAATATTTTGTAGCATTTAGCAGAGTAGCTATGATTTCAAAATTCCACTTTTGTTGTGGAAATGTGAAAATGTTAATTCATTTGCATTCTGTCAAAGTTGAATCACCTCAGGCCATTTAGAGCTTATAAACATTCGTTTTTCTTTAATGCCCCACGAAATAATAAAACACTGAAGTGGGGAAAATGAAAAATGCAGGTCAAATTGCCCAAAGCCTCCCCCCCCATCTGTTAGTGAATAAAATAATCTTCCTTCTTTTCTTCGTAATCCGAATCAGTGTTTCATGATGGCCTTGAAGACCTTACGGCAGAATATCTTTCTTGTAATGACCAAATGCTAAATCTCATTTCAAATTTCCTGTTGTATTATATGTGGACATGAGCACAGACTGTTTTGCTGACTTCTGTGTTGTATTGCGAATGTCATTAACATGAAACCAAACTAAGCGGGCCTCTTGGGGTTATTGAGCTTTTAGTTTTCCAGGGTGCTGGTTTTGTCCGATAAATTAACACTCTTCTATCCTCTTACCCAAATAAATTTGGACATTTATGTCTGCAAAGGAGCTTGAGGAGTGCCAGTATGATAAAGACAAAACGTTAGGGCACAGTAGTCCAAAAAACAATGTCATTACTATTACGTTGCCCATATTCTATATACAGTCTATGGTTTGGATGTAGAGTCCTTAAAAAGAAAGTATGGTTCTTTTTCCATTTTAATACAAAAACAAGTTATTGTGGACACTGAAGATAAAAGAAAAAATGTATTTTGGAATGACTTGCTTTTACTCCCCTGCCCTAAGACACAATTCAAAAACACAACAGTGCACATAAGTAAATTTAGAGTATGAAATTAGTGTCCATAGAAAATATTTATTGACTACAAAATGTCAGAGCGCCAACTACACAGTCTTTCTGTTTTTTGCTTTCTCGCTAAAGGAAGCTCAAACTAAACTCTAGCTTGCAACATTGCTCTGCGAGTGTTTGTGTACATGTTGTCCTTCTTCAGTTATAGAAGGGACTAACAGAAACGATGTGTCCTTTCACCCCCTAACCTTTTTTTCTTTGGCTTCTGCCTCCCCTGTCAGCTTCTTTAGAACAAACATAGATGATTATAGTAGATTTAAGGAAACATAGGAGAGGCATGGTGCTGGCAGAGGGGTGCCAAGTCAAGGTCTGCATCTGTGTGCCTTAGTATGTGTGATGTGTTCATGTTGTATGCACGTGTGTGTGTGTGTGTGTGTGTGTGTGTGTGTGTGTGTGTGTGTGTATGCTTTAGGGCAGAGGTAGTGGGAGGAGGGTTGAGGACGCAGGCCTTAAATGTTTACCAAGGGACCCCAAGAGGCCTGGGTTTAGCCTCCCTCTCTTCTGATTGGCTTAGACAACTCTTCCTGTCAGCCTGTGAGTTTGTAATTGGGTGAGAGAGGAAGAAAAACGGGGGACAGGCTTGCACAAGATGGAGAAGAAGCACCAGCCTTGCCAGGATGTCCACAGATGCTTCCAGATGTGAAAGGGTGAGACTAAAGTACGGATTAACATCAGGACATATTTTGGGGTAAAGGGGCCACCTTTGCTCCAATTTAGTACTTTTACTGGAAGAATGTTAAAGAAGTAAAAAAAATTATGCTAAAAAGAAGTGCAATGAACTTAACTTTTCCAAGGGGGAAAAAACAAACAAACAAACAAGCAAAAAAAAAAAAATTTCTTATCTGAAAGTGTTTATCGGACGGGTTAATAATTGTTCAACAGAACGGAAGCCAAAAATATGAAATTCATTTGAGAAACATTTAAGTAAGTCTGCATGAGCTTGCCTCTTGACAGTTCTCTGCCATAAATTCTTGCACTGTGTAACTTGGCTTTATATGACCTCTGGACCCTTGGAAGTCATCAGCACAAATATGACTGACTGCTTACAGTGGACCTGTCTGTTGCCACATTCATTAAAAAATTTGCTACATGTGACGAACCAGAGTTGCAAAATTATGTTGATTCTTGTTTTTTTTTGTCCATGTTGCAATGTTTAGTTTTTTGTTGTTTTTTTCCGTTTGTTCTTGCTTTAGTTGTGCTTCATGTTTCAGATTTACTGACATGGATTAAGTCTATCCTTGGACTAAAAGCCTGAAATGAAAACCTTTTCTTTTGTCAAACTGAGATGTTGTTTTCCCTTAAATCTAGACTCTTTGTTTTAATGTGTAATAAATCTAAGCCAAATCAAGTAAATGGATGACTAGTGTGGTAAATATGGGCTAGTGAGCTGGATCCAGACATTTTCTTGTCGCTAGGGTTTTTTAAGATACCAGACTTTTCCAGTCTTGAGCAGTTCCTGTAACCTGTGGGATCTGCAAGATAAGATAAGACAAGATTACATAAGATAATGTGGAAGATAAGATAAAATGAGATAAGCTTGGATTCAGGAATCTTAAGATACTTGGACCACGTAATTTAGGCAAATGTATCCTGTGGGGATGGGGTTGTTTGCTGCCCAGTAAAGTCGTGGAGCCACAGCTGTAAATAGCCAAGGGTGCGGACTGAAAATTTGGCCTATATTTAGAGTTTGTCTCTAACACTGACTTATTGAGCGTTTTGTGAATTAGCTGCCATCATATTTTCAAATAAATAAACTACTAAAATATATGTTTTACAAAGATGGCAGGAGAGTTTGTGTTAGAACTTTTGTTGGGAAATACAGTTTCTACAAGTTAAGCCTCAACAGCTTTTTCTTTTAAGGATATTTTACCCTTTTTGTGTCATACATTAAAATTGCCATTAATTGCCATACAGGATTTCATAATTAGATCCAAAGTGCCAAAGTCAAACTACTTGTTGGTTTCTATCTAAAATATTTTGGTCTTGAAAAGCCAGTTTGTTGGGTTTGACATTCTTGGCATCATTGTGGATTTAGATAACTACTTTTTGCTTACCCACCAGAAACCGACCCTACAGAAAATGCTAATAACTCTAATTTAGCAAAGATCTATAATTCCCAGCTGATACAAAAGGAACATGATTTTCCCAGAAAGTTGGTTCTGTTCAAGCGGATGTGACATTCTCCCACTGCAAATCACAGAATCAAGTTTCCGGAATTTCCTTACCTGGATGATTAAGCATGGATCGGAACATGATTTTATTCACTCAAATGGTGACAGCTATTCCAAACAAATGCTAATTTTTCTTTTTATTTGTTGGAAGTTTTAACTCACATCTGTTTCCACTAATAACTTTAAATGTAATAGTGCATCAGTTTTCCAATACTGACACATTTATCGTTAATAAACCAAAGAAACATGGAGCTAAGTAATGTTTTAAAAACTTGCCCTAGCGCTAATAACAGGCTTTCAGGAGCATATATCTGTCTAATGATGTAATCGACTGTGAAACGAATGGATTTAACCATCTAAACAGTCAGAAGGTAGCGTGTACGTCATGGAAAAGTTATTTCAAGTAGCTGTAACTAATAGAAATGTTACTGAGATCTTTTCTGAAATGATAAAAAATGTTTTCTTTTAGAGTTCACACAAAGCGAAACAACACACGTAAACCCCACCATTCATATTTTCAGCTTTGAAATGCCGTAGCTGCAAACTCCCGTGATAATTCCTTACATCCTGTCCAGTGTTTGGTTTCATGTACACCAACTGAAATAAATAGCGGTCACAAATTGTGCTCACAGGCCAGAGAGAAAAAGATGGCGTTAGTGGGGGAAGGAGGCTAGTTCACATGGGAGTGTCACCATGGAGTTCAGCTGATAATTATAATCACAGTGTCTCTGTCCTCTCTTATTCTATCCTCTGTCTCTCCACAGCATCATGGCTCTCTCACTCGCCTCTAATCTCCTGATTCTTCTCATTCTTTCCTCCCTGGATTGGCTGCCCTCTCCAGGATCTACATTTCTCACAGACTGGGACCACACGACATCATCAGGTAAGTTACTGGTGTTCTTACAGCTTTGTGTCACAACCAGTTAGAGTGAGAAATAACATGTGAGAAAAAAAATAATTCTTCTCTCTTTCTATGTTCACCTCATCAAATATTAACAAGTGTGTTTTGCGTGCAGCATGTTGTTGACACTTGTTATCACGTCTTTTGTCAGACATCAGTTGCAGAGTGCTGTTTGTTCAGATTCATGTGGAAAGGTTCACTGTTGAGCAAACGCTGCATTTTCCTGATCTGGCTTGTCAGGCAGGATAGTGATCAATAGACTCGGGGTAAATATATGACTGGGGCTGCTCTGTCAAAGTCCAGGGACAGGATGATGCAGGATGTTCAGCCAGCTAACCCAGGTGCCACTGATCTATCTGAAATAATTAGGTGAAAGAATACTGCAGATGAGGGAATGAGTTGATGTTGCCATAATTTACCTTTTAAAACCAAAAACTTGCAAACAACCACAAAATAAGTGTGAAATAATGAATTGACATTTTAGCCCAATGATAGAAACAACTACAACTAAGGTAAAAGTGTCAAACCTGGAAAATAAAAATGGTGCTTATTCTGCAACAAACAGGTTTGAGAAATTCCTAGCAACCCCCAAAAAGTGACCAGTCGAAGGTGGTCAAGAGGAAAATCTCTTGTGCAGCAGTGTCTGCATTCCTGGACGTATTTTATGAGGATTACTTCTGGAAGACGGATAAGAAGGCATTTTGTGACCAAAGTTTTTTATTGCAGATGGACCTGGTTCAGCTTGGATAAAACAGAATTGACTCTTGTTCAAGCAATGAATCAGTACATTGTGGATTTAAGGCATCTATTGGGATTATAGTTGTGCACATTTGGATGAAAAGACTTTATTTCCATCCAAATTAATTGGCTGTAGTTTATTATGGTAAGGATTGTAGTCCAAAAAGATTGAGTTAGCAGCTTAACCATCAGCAGGCAGCTTAATTCTGTCTTAATCTGTTGATTGAATGTTTTTGTTTGATCCAGAGAAAGGCCTATAATTGAAATCAGATGCTCAATACATTTGCATACATTTAATGACGCTTAAAGCGTGCAAACCAGTTATATTTTGGCAAGGTAGTGTGCTCTGAGTATATTCTTAGGTGCATCTGTTCATTGCCATTAAAAAGTGAGCCAGACAGCATGAGTCAGTGACCTGAGATCTCCAGGCCATCTCTGGGCAGCCTGCTGGCTGCTGCAGCACCTGTTGCCAGAATGTTAAGCATGCATATTACCTGGAGAAACATTAGTGGAATTTAAACTGTTTGATTTTGGCCCTGCACTTGCACGTGCACGTATTACATGCAAACTATTTATCATTACCTTAGATTTGCATTAGTAAAATCTCTCTCTATACTTGGATTGCCTTTGAAAAAGAGCACCTAAGCATCGCAGCACATCATGTCTGCATGGTTATGGAAGGTATGGCATGCCTTATATGCTATTTTAAGTTATTAATAGTGCAGTTGACAGCATTGGACAATTTATTTCCCTCTTGTTTTTACAGTGCTTTTGATGTAGGTGACATTTAATAGTGTGCAGTGTTTTCCTGCTTTTAGAATGCAAACTCAGATTGCTGTAAGCAGAGAGTACAAAGAGCCTGCAGATCATTATGTTCAAGAAAACACAGCTTGATTGACTTATTTATCAGTACACAGTTTTATTGATTGCGTAACCAATAAATGGAATCAAGCAGTAGTTTTAGTTTTGTAATTTTGCCATATCTTCGGTATTCTTAAACAGGGAAATAGCTTGCCAATTTACTAAGACATTTCATCTTCCTTTGTATGGGTTTAATGAGAAACAGATGGAAAAATACCACTGGAATCCACCGAAGAATGCCAACTCATCGTGTTTTCTCCGGTCAAATTAAGATCAAGTCCACACTAGTGCGTCTTTTCTATTTTTTTTTTCCATTTGCTGTTATGCAATCTGCAGCAATCTGAAACACAGTGACGTTTCACCATCTTTTATCTAGCTAAAGTTCTTCTCTTTCCCTCATTTAAAGTTTTTTTTCCTATAAAAATAATTGATTCCTACTTTAAAATGTCTTAGAAGTAACTTTCCACCTTTGACTTCTTTAGTGTGCGGGGGTCAGGCCCCCTCCAACGGTCTGTTCACTGCTCTAAAACTACTTTATATTTAATTATGGCAAGTTGCAATTCAGTCATACATGTTCAGGATGGTACACAGGCTCTCTAGGTTGATTTTTATAGCAGGAATAAGTGGAATCAAGTTTGAAAGTTCAAGTGCTGAACATATTGTTATTTCTCTTCCCGATGCCAGTACTGGTGCAAAAGAAACCGTTCTTTCTCAGATTTTTGTTGTAAATCAGTCCATCTTCTTTGCCTCGGGCCTGAATTGTTATTTATAGTTGAGGTTCGTGTTACGGCTTATAATTTCTATGCCTTCCCGTGATTGTTTTCATATATTTTCTGATGTGGCAGGAGGAGGCGAGGAAGCAGGGAAAGGTACGTAGTTCAGGTAATAAATTTGGTGTAGCTGAGACTAATGTCTGAGGATACATTTTGAGCTCTGTGTCTTTGCCCTTGGGCCTTTTGACGTTGTTAACAAAGTGGATCAAATATCTTTATCTCTGTCACTTTTACAGTACCATTCTGATAAGCTCTCAGGAAAAACTGCTGATAACCAGGTGATGTCAAAACCATTGAACATTCTGTTTGGTTCACCTCAAATGTTGAAATGGTTCCCAGTGACCACTGTGGTAGTTCAGTCCTGGTCTTCCTCAACAACCGTTAAAACATCTGTAAACACATGCAGCCTGTGCCTTTCCCAAGCTCACCACTGCACAACTTCCAATCTGGACAGCTGCTCTTCTCACTACGGCTTAAATGGAAAATGCTTTGCATGGGCTTTTTTATATACCTAAAAAATAACGCTTACAGTAAGAATGCAGTCTTGTGCAGTATGTGAGCCACCCTCAGCATTATGCTTTTGGAGTTGTTTAAAATCATTTTGTTGCTCTGCTTATGGACTTAAAAGAGTCTTCCTGGAATTCTGTGTCTGCAGCATATTTATGTCTGTTGTTAGGCGAGCCACAGAACAAGCCAAGAGTAGACATTTGGAGATGCTCCTATGTAGTTAAAGGCTTACCATAGTGATTATAGGCTGTGTTAGTCATTTCATTCTATCTATCCTTGCTCACATATACACTCACACACACTTTCCTTTTTCTTTTATTTTCTTCCACAACCTTCCTTCCTTGATTGTCTGTGTGGCTCAAAAGGACCTCACTCCTTAAGCGCATAGATTGATTCTGTTCAACAGGGCTGTGTTCCTTACCACAGAGGTGGTAGCTAGTGGTAACCGTGCAGAGGTTTGGTCCATCTGGCTTGTACACACAATCCACAGTTACATCTGCTTCAACGACAAGCGGTGGGTGTGAGCTTCAAAGTTGGGGCCTTGTGTGGGTAATGGTGCCTGAAGTTAAACACAAAGTTGGAAGAGCAGAAGAGAGACATGCATATTGTAGATAGCAGAAGCTGAGGGGAATTCATGGTTGGGAAAGTGCTGTGTGATGGAAGCAATGCTGCAAAGAAGACTAATTTAACATTTTGCATGCAGGAAAATTTGCCCTGATTTTCATATCTGTACATTGAATAGGAAAGTGTCATAAGCTGCAGGATGGATGGAGGAATACCAGAGGATAGATTAAAAAACATTTTCACACATCAGCAACAGTCCTGGACTGTTGTCTGCATTTCCTGGCAGAGAGACAAGAATTCAAATACCTGACTCTGACAGCTTGGACATTAAAATGTCTTTTCTCTGCCATGTCCAGAGTTCAAGGTCCATGTGGTCTGATTAAGCGCATGTGACACTAGAGCAGGTAAATCCGATGCATGCGCAGCAAATGAGCAGTTGCCATCTGACCCGACTCTTTGCACTCACTACCCAGGCAAGCACGCTTTCCTACACCGGAGTGCTGCCAGTGGCGAGAATGCATCTCATGCGGTGTATCTCCCGCTACACTCGCATAGATAACTGCAGTCGCTGTGCCTCGTTCTCTAATGTGATTGGAAATGGTCTTACTTTGCGCACTAAATACGTTTACACGACAAATTGTTGATTCACAAGAATCAGAAGAGTTGTTTTGAAATTGTGTTCATTATATGGAGTCTTCATACTGCAAATAAAGGACTGAGAGTTGTGAAAGTGGGAAGGTTGCTTTAAGACAGAAAGCTTCCAATTAAAGAAAAAAACTAAATGAAAATAAAGTGTTTTTTCAGGGGAGATAATAATTAAGAAGAAAAATGACAGCTATGGTGTGTTCACACCAAATGCAAAGCCAAGTTTCACTTTGCATTACTCACATACAAATACAGTAGATGGATTTTTTTTTTGGAAAACCACAAATATTCATCACACAGTAGGAGTGAAACTGTTACCAGGGGCCTGTTCTTCGTACCTCGCTAAGTAAGTTAGCTGGATTTGATTGTTGACGATTTCGCGCGATCCTGGATCCTTCGGTTCTCCGAAGCTCATCCGGGACTTGCTGTCATAGCAACAGATCCGTAAGCGTAAACCTGCTCGGGAGCAGGCTTACTTTATGTAAACAAGATTAGATCGCGGCCACTCAGGTATGTCCGCTTCATTTATACGAAAGCAACAGCGATATTTTACCACTGTTTGTCCATAAATAAATATTATCAATGTAACTAAAGATAATGCAGTACTTGATCCTTTTATTGATTTCATACAGATACATACAGGTCATTTCCTAAAAAAAGGGAAATGTACTATTAATCATTCTATTTCATGTATTTGATTATTACAGATGTAATTCATATTTTAGAGTAGTAATTGTAAATTACGTCGTGTAATCAAGATGAGAGACCACGGCTATAAAAGCGAAGGTGGATTTGGGAAGTCTGTCGCAGCCATGTCCTGTCCGTATACGCGAGCAGCCCATTGCGGAAGGTGCAAGATTGACAAGGAGAGTTCTCAGAATTCAGCGTATATTGCGGGATAGACAGGATCCTTTAGCTCAGCGCGACAGTGTGCTCATAGAGAGATATTGATATTCCCGTGAGGGTATTATTTACTTAACCAACTTGTTGACGAGGGGGTGCAGGACCACCACCTGTCTTTTTTTGCTCTGTCCTTTTCTTGGTTGCTGTTATAAACAAACAAACAGATTATTTCAGGGTCTCTTTGCAAGAGACTAAAAGCAATATAAGTGATAAATATTACCATGCTGTAGAATATTCTTATATTTCACTTTTACTTGTTCCCATGTTCTAGTGGGTCCTGTCGTGGCTCTAATGTGAAAGAGGATATAATGTAATATGATATAATAAATTTACCCTACCGCCTACTGGTGTTGGCCAGAGGGGCCGATGGCGCGATATGGCAGCCTGGCTTCTGCCAGTCTGCCCCAGGGCAGCTGTGGCTAAAACACTCGACTTCCCGCAAGTCGAGCTGCCCGAGATTCACAGAATTAACAGATAATGTTACATTTTTGTGATTTATATCTTATCAGGACGATAGAATTCTTATATCGGGATATGAGATTTTGGTCATATCGCACAGCCCTAGTCCCAGATCCAAAGAACTGTAAGAAAAGCCTTAAAGAAAGTTTGCTAACAATCGTGAATATAGCAGAAAACATAAATAAAAACCTATAGGCTAATTGAATACCAGCTAACCTAGAAATTATGTCTTTATTTCACCTCCCTACAGTGTTGATGTATCACACTGTAATAGAGATTTGATTTGTCCCATATGAGGATCTCTGACACCCTCCAGTACAAAGTCCAAAGAACAAAATTAGGAGCAAGAACAACACTTGTTCTTTACTTGAACGTGGACATAATATGACATAACTAAGCTAAATCTGTGAGCTGTAATGGCATTAGAGAAGATTAACATCATTAGTCACTGTGACTACAATAAGCTGACTGGGTCACTACGCGGCTAAACACACCGGGCTGTGTCTCAGGGACTTCAAAGCTATGAACATTGTCATGAGGCTCAGATGAATCTAGAACTTGACATCCAGTCAAGCTTCAAACGAGAAGAAGCCCCATTGCATGTTCTGTTGTGTTACTGAGCAGAGAGGCAGGATGTATTCAAGGAACAGAACAATGGCATATTTTTTGTCGCTTATTGTTTTCAAGGTGTAAGTTTAGTGCATATGCATTTGTGTGTGTCCGTGCACTTGAGTATGGAACTGCATGTGCAAGCTGGGAGTTATTTATATCACCTATTTACATTCCGTTGTTTGTATCCTGTTGCAATCGCTCACCTTTCTCCCGCTCTCTTCTGGCCTGCTTCTCGCTCTTACTGGCTCTGTCAAGAGTTGCACCATGTCCTAAGTCACTATGTAACCTTCACCATTAAGCCCAGTTTGGAGCTTGTAATTTTCATTGCCTGTTTTATTTGAAGATGACGAAGATGTATGAGAGTATTATGAATATGAAATAAATTTCTTCTAGACTTTGTCCTCAAATTTTTCTCTCTGATTCTTTCTTTTCCTCGTCATCCAAGACATGTTCCCATGGGAAAAAAATTACGTTGTGTGCTGCACACAGTTATACTTCTACCGTGTGTGCGCCTGTGCATGTGTGCGTGTGTCTTTGGGCTCTGGTGCAGGGATATAATGTAGGACTTGGCATGTGCAGACTGACAGGCACTTTTACTCTTAGCACAGTGTCAGCATGTGCTGCCAACTTCTCCATCTGGATAACAGAAATACACACAAACACAAACAGAATGATGGCGTTGGAAAAAAACGATCATATGGCAGAAGTTGGTGCTGAACAGCCAGAAAGGTCTCAAGTTTGCTAGGCAGGTACTACGGCTCAACACCTGCCAAGAATAGATGTGTAATAGACATGGGGAGCGTAGAATAAGGCATATGTGAAATGACTGGAAAACTAGCACTTTCAAACACAACCCCAATTCCAAAACTGTTGCAACACTGTGCAAAATGTAAATAAAAAAAGAATTAAATGATTTACAAATCTCATAAACATGTTTTATTCACATAGAACACAGAAATCACTGTCTGCGAACTGTGTTCAAAGATGGTCTTCTGTGGAAGTGTTCCTGAGCTCAGTCAGTGACTTCTATGACAGGATCATTCCTGCTTTTAGTGCAGTGCTGCCTGAGAGCCCGGGTATCCGTTATTGATTTTTATCCATGTCTGTTGCTTACAGAGATTTCTCCAGATTCTCTGTCTGTTTTGATGACATTATGTACTGTCTTTGCAATTTTACATTGAGAAACCTTATTCTGAAATAGTTTCACATTGTAGACACAGTTTGTTGCAGACTGGTGAATTTCTTGCTTTCTCTACTCCAGAGAATCTCCGTCTTTCTAAGATGTTCTTTTTGTATCCAGTTGTGTTACAGTTTTTTCTGATTGCTTAAACCCTAACTGTGATTCCTGTAGCACAATCTCTAAAACTATTCAGACTTATAGCAAAACCACTCACTGAGTTTGCAAAACTAAAAGCACAAAAACTGCTTTGCACTCAGTTTGCAATTTTGTAACACACACTTTGCAAGACTGTAGGCACAATTCACTGCACAACACTCAATTACCAAATTTCCAACACACTCCTAGCAAAAGTATACACATGTATGGCTATCATTAACACTAATTTGCCAACTGTCTGGCACACTTTCACATGTGAAAACTTTTTTAGATAATTAGTTCACTTTGCAATCAGCCTAAGCACTATAATACAGGTAAGCTGTGTGTGCGGAGTACAATGGTGGGAGCAGAAAGAGTGAGAAGTAGAGGAGGCCGAGGAAGAGGACGTGGAGGTGAAGAAGTAGGATGAAGAGGACGACAAGGACAAGGAGGAGCAAGAGGAAGACGAGGAGGGAGGAGAGGAAGATGAGGAGGGGTGAGAGGAAGGGTAGGAAGAGTAAGAAATAGAATCACTGATGACATCAGAGCTACAATAGTGGACCATGTAATCAACCGTGGAATGACCCTGAGGGTAGCTGGCCAACGGGTCCAGCCTAAACTGAGCCGCTACACTGTAGCAAGTACCATAGGGACATCTTGAAATGAGAATCGGTTAGTACAGTCACTTCGCACAAAGATTTGTAGCACTGCCATATGCCAATGAGAAACACACCAATACCACTGATGTAAAAATACTGAAATTGTTACTTTACAGAATTGCTAGATGACCAGATGCTGGGGCAGAGGAAGCATGTTCACTGCAGACCAAGTAACCCATATAGTCATTATGGCGATTGCAAATAATCCTATACTTGGAAATAAACACTTGTGTTTGTTTTGATGTGTTTGAATAAACACCAGTACTTGAAGTTTGGATTCCTCTATGCTTATGGATCTATGACAGCAGTATGAGCTCAAACTGACATAGCCTACCTTGTGCACAGAGAAAGCAAAGGCCAGATGTGTTTTGTATTCATACCATCAGTGTGCAGTTGGCGCATTGTGTGCTTAGTAGATGATGGCTTGTGTGTACTGTTTGATACGGAAACACCATTTTTACGAAGGTGTGAAGAGTTAATCTAGCTGTGTTTGCTTTTGCAAGAGAACTACAATGTTTTGATTATTGGGTGACAGGTTTTCTTATTTGTGTGAAGAGTTTTGCAAAATTAGCCAATAGTTACAATAAATGTGCTTAAGCAATCAGAAAAAACTGTAATTAGTTGCAAAATGCTATTCCAGCTGTTTCTTTGTAATACCGTTTAGTTTTCCAGCCTCTACTTGCTCCTGTCCCAACTTTTTTAGAAACTTGTTGCCAGAATCCCCCCCTCCTTTTTTTTTTTTCAAATTTTCTCAGTTTAGATATTTAATATCTTTTCGTTTTTTGGTTAATAAATATTGGTTTATGCAGTTTGCAAATCATTAAATTCTGTTTTTACTTACATATCTCACATTGTCACAACATTTTTAGCATGGGGGTTTATGCTAAATTATTTTACAATTGTGCTGTTTAAGTTATAGTTTTACTCCTATAAATGTTATCATTTATATTTATGGTTTAAATGAATACTTCCAGAAAAGAGGCTGCTTTTAGTGTCATGTCATTTTATGGGGTTTTTCTGTGGTCAACTGAGAGCAGACTCTTGAGTTATGTGAACAATGTGACTGGGGACAACAGGTTCAGTTGGCAGGTCTGTGTGTTCTCTTAAAGTACAGGGCAACCAAATCATTTTTAAACTAAAACCACAATGAAGAGACATCAAGAAGTTCTCATTTACATGTCTTTTTGGCATTGTTTATAGTGATCATAAGTAAGAAGTGGACAAAAATACCTAAACATGTGCCTGAACAAAAAGTCCCAAGTAATAGATGTAGCCCACAATATGGGGTAAACAGGGCTAAAGAGCTTTACGGTTGACAAATGTAATGGAACATTTACATGGAAATCTATTAGTGCGAATCTAATTCATGATAAAACAAAATCATAAACTTTTACGTTTTCACAAAGATACAGAAAGTAGTTTTTAAAAAAATGCTAAGGCATTTCTGTCATTATGACATGATCAAAGTATCGTAGCTAACCATATGTATTTCATTTTCATGTTCCTTATGCATCAGTCAGTAACTACTAATATTTGCACACATGAAGAGTGTGCAAAGAGTAATGGACCCAAAACTGAACCCAGGGGAACGTCACATGGGGTGACAGTTGGGACAGATTATAAATGATCTGCAGCGTATAAACAGTCGCCTACACTGACTTAGTTTGCCTTTATTAATAGAAATATCGATTAAAAGAAAATGCTGCTCTGATTTAATTTCAAAACATCTCTTTTCATCAAGTGACATTTGTAGTACCGGCTAATGTTTGTTTTTTAGTGGCGTCACTCTTCCTTCTTCGTTTTCCATCACATCTCGCTGTTCCTTTAGTCAGCCTTTTGGAGCATGACTAACCTCAACATTAACTTAAATCTGCAAATGAGCTGGAAAAGGTGATCATTCCACTCCTCATTACAATCGAGCATTTCGCAGTGCGGTAACTGGTAAATGCTGGTTGCACCTTTTTCTCTCGCCTTTTTCAGTTCTGTTTGCCAGCCGATGTGAGAGCCTAGGGCCGAGTGCTTTATTTAGGTTTCTTAGTGGATTTAAACCCTAATGGCTAAAGCTGACATGGAGGTAGATAAATGGTTTCCTAGCTCCTCTACACAGACTGATGAAGAGAGGACGTGAAGCTAAGAGCTGTTTATCAGTCTCAGCTGCACATCCACGTGGACAGACAGATACATATGGACAGCCAGGATGAGGCAGTACACCCACACACACACATGTACACACACATGTACACACACATACGCACACACATGTTCAAATTAGTTTTCTTCTTCCAGCCACAGGCTTTCAGCTCATTTAGTACCTGGCAGGTGCAGGCAGGATTTAGCTTTCCATTACTGAAACTCAAGTATAGTTATATATGTAGTTATATATGACTACATGCTGATAATGTGAGCACAGCCTTAAAAAAATATTACAAGCCTATGTAGTCAGGTAATCAACATCCTCCTGTCAAAACATTACCCCTGGCTTGTGAGTCAGTTACAGCTGGAACGGTCCAGTTTTTATCCTTTGAAATACTGAAAAGGAGGAAATGAGAGAGAATGACAAAATTAGAGTGTGACCCTCCAGGTGTTGCGGCTCAACCTTTCACCTTTGACATGGTTTTAAGTTCAAAAAATGCAAATAGCTTTTTAAAAATACGGCATTGCTCTTTGACCTCAAGATTCTTCTTCTCTCGCAGACAAGAATAACAACTGGAAGATGAAACGCGTAAAAAAAAAAGCACGTCTTATTACGTAATTATTGATGATCATAAAAAGTCTTGTGAGTTGTGAGTAACCCCAAACATTTTCAGACGTGTAAGTACCAATCAATACAAATTATTATCCCCCCAAATTTACAGCCCATATAAAAACCCTAGGACCTTAGAAGTTTTGCTTCTGTAGTATCCTATTCTTCTGTAGTTCTAAGGCCTTCTTGCATTCAGCGTCTGCAGAAAGCTCTTTGATGGTTGCAGCTGGAATTTGTTGGATGGGGAAGGGAAGCCGAGCTGAAATAGCAAACCTCGGGGAAGCACAACAGCGTGCAAAAGGTGAAGGGAAGGGAGGTGGGAAAGGCACAACTGCACAGGAATGCAGAGAATTATGAGGTTATACTGGCACCAAATAGCATGGAAACGAAGTAGGTTTATATTCCACGTGAATAAATGGTGTGTGCGTTGACTGCCCTGCCTGAGTTGGTCTTGTTGATAGCTTGTCTTGTTGTAGTTAGATGTGTGTAAGTTGAATCAGGATGCATGCTTGGTAGGTGTATGTCTGTATGCAGATGCCAGTAACGTGCCTTTCTTCTTCTTCTTCTTCTTCTTTTTTTTTTTTTTTTTTTACAAGTGAACAATCTTTAACGAGTCTGTGTGGAGATATGTTTTGGTTTTATGTTTAGAAACTATCAGCTCCAGTTGGTCTGTAATTTCTTTCCCCTGTGTTTTGATGCATGTTTATGTTCTAGGTCTGTGTGTGATTTATAATGCAGGCAGTGAGAAGAGAGAGCTGGCGGAGAGCCAGTGGAGCAGAAATCAATGGTACTTTCAGCTGCTTATTTATGGTTGCACCAAACTCTGGGACTCTATATTCTCCTGGGCGAGAAACTGATCTCCGACAGGAGCGGGGGGGCTGGGAGGGAGGAGGGGTTAGGTTGTTACGAAATGTTTGGACACATCGAAACGTTAGCAGCATAATACTTTTTTAGCAAGTTCTTTTTTTTTTCTACTCGTATGTGCGCGCAATGATATTCATGGGATTCACAGGGTAGCAGCAGCGGTTGTTAAAAGAAAGGAATAAAATATTTCTGGCACATTTGCAAGTTTGTATTTGTGCATTGTTTCAGAAATCATGTGGAAGCATGCCATGGAAGCATTTTCCATTTGTCTAGCAACTCTTTGAGTATAAATAATGCAGGATTACACTTAATACCCAGAGCTCATCTGATGGTCTTTAAATGTGGATTGTAACCTTAAGGTGCTATTATCTGTTGTGTTTTTATTGTTTTCAACTGTGGCAAGTTTCTGCAATTCTGAGGTTAAGATTAGATTTCAGCAAGTTTACTCAGCCTTTCCGTGAAAAAGTGATGTCTGACACCACCAGAAGTCATGATATTAGTGCAATTAAAGGTGACTGAGCTGTAAAAGGCTCACGCAGTATTGGTGTCACACTACCGGGCAAGAGGGCGGATGGGCAAGTGGTGCAAAGTTTGTGAATGTTATAACTCGAGAACAAGGAGACATAGGAGCTTCAAAATGATATTATAGGTGCATCTACTAAAAATCTCAGATGAGTTAGAACCTCAGTGACCTCAAGGTCAAGGTTTCTGAATATCTCGTGAAGTTTATAACTAGAGAACAAGGCGAAGTAGGATTTTCAAGGAATGGAATATTGGTGGGGGAAAAAAAGAAGATGTACTTCTGCAAAAATTCAAGTTACTTTTGCAGAGTCCCGAAAAAGTTTTGCGAGATCCTGAGAAAGACTTTTTCCGCGCATTTAGCGTACATCTATCAGTACCCGAGTACTGCAGCTGGCTGTTAATGAATTCAGCCAAGACTGCCAGGTCAGAGTACTCCTTCGGATGAGTGTGTCCTCTTGCACTAAGAACTCTCTTCAGATGTCTCTCACTTATAAAAACGGTCTCTACTGTCAAGCACTGATCTAATTTCATAGTTTAGGCCAAGCTCAAACTAAAAATCTATTCATCTGTCCCACGGGTGTGTGTCCTCCATAACTGTGGTTTCCAAGGTCTCATTACTGACCTGGAAGTGTTTGGAGTTCAATCAAAAACTTTTGCGGGATCTCGCACAAGTAACTCAGGCTCTCGCAAAAATACATCTTAAACTTTTTTCTCCAATGTCCTTTGAAGGGCTCCATATGAAATTGATACTAAAGGTGCATCTACTAAATATCTCAGATGATTTTGAATCTCAGTATGCTTGACCTCAAGTTCAGAGTAAGCTTTCTGAAAATCTTGCGCATTTGATGATTTGAAAACACAGCAATGATTTTCAAATTGATAGTGGGCCCCTAGGAGACCGTGTATCTCTGTATTGTTAGACGAATAAAGCAAAGCCCCTGCAGACGCTGATAGATGTTAATAAAGGTGATTCATTAGCCTAATGCAGTCTCACTTCCTTTCTAATCGTTGCTCTTCTAACTCTGTCTTTCAGCTCTCATTGAGCCTCATTTTACTGAGTGTATATCAAGGGACCAGGAGACGTTCCGCTGCTGGTGGAGTCCTGGCACCCTCCACAACCTCTCCTCCCCTGGAGCACTCCGAGTCTTCTACCTTAAGAAAGAGTAAGTGTAATCTCCAAAATGCTTGCTTTACTCTCAGAAATCCTAATAATTGCTTGTTTTGTAGAAAACTTCACGTAGGCACATTGTTTTGTGTGAATCAGTGAGCTCCATTAATGATGGTATAACCTTTACTTGACAAGAATTTAGTTTTTTACTTCTTCTTATGTTTCTTCTGCCATTGTTTCACTCATTCAGGTCTCCTACCAGCCAGTGGAAGGAGTGTCCCGAGTATATCCATTCAAATAGGGAATGTTTCTTTGATGCAAATCACACATCCATATGGATCACTTACTGCATGCAGCTTCGCACTCAAAACAACATCACCTATTTCAATGAAGATGACTGTTTCAGGGTGGAGAATATTGGTTAGTAGCCAAGATTTGTGCATATTTACAGATTTTTTTAAAAGTTTTGATTTATCAGAAAATTTGACATCCTACTGTTTCTCATTTTCAGGTTGTCTGTAAAAATTCTTTATAGCATTAGGAGATCTTTACAGATGTTACTTAATGTATTCATATGTAATTATATATTCATATTTCACAGCACAAAATGGTTATTTCTAGTTCAATGAATTACTCGTGCAGAAGGATACCTGGAAATTCTGCTTGTTTTTGGACTTATGTCAGATAAACAGTGCTTAAGTGGTAAATACTTTGAGTCTAGAAGATGCTGACAAGCAATATATTATCATATGGCAACGTCATATGTTGCCTGACATCTTCTTCATGGAAAGATCTTTGTTTGTTCTTTTTATGAGTATAAATTAATTGTGGATGTTGTCTTAGACACTTGACCTGTAGTAGGGTCAGGCTTTTAGTTGCTGCTTATTCTTCCAAACCTCTTTGTTTATAGAAGGAGCGTAGCAACTACTTGTTGAATCAGCTCCAGATGATTCTTGACATTGTTTAAAATGCCTTCTCCCCCTCTTCTTTATGGCCAACGTTTCCAGTTATACCAAAGAAATATCTATTTGTGATGTGTTCATGATAATATCAAATCAGACCTGTGCAGTTTCAATCAATATTGCTTGCATTTGCTCCAGTCTCAGTTCAAAATATCAATGTTTTACACAAATGTAATGTGATGGGAGGACTCCTTCTTTAATAATTATGACTTCGTGGAGGTTTTCACTTCTTTGCTTTGTCCTTATGTCCTCATCAATCGTGTTAAATTAATGAAGAAAAAAGAGAAAAACAAAACGTGTTGATCATTTAGTTTTAAATCTGTTAAATGGAATTAAATGTTTTAATCTTTGTAAAGGGAGTGACACAGTCTGGATTGAACAGATATTGACCTTTTGAACATAAGCAGTATTTTTTTAGTATTCTGTTAACCTTTTTTATGTGATCCTAAATTAGCATACCAAATCAGTAACTAGAAGTGTCCTTTCCTTCTGTTCGAATATGAACTTTTGCCTTTTCTCTGACAGTACGTCCTGACCCGCCAGTGTCTTTAAACTGGACCCTGCTGACTATAAGTCCTTCCAGGCTAAATTATGATGTCATGGTTAACTGGGAGTCCCCACCTACTGCTGATGTTAGGTTGGGATGGATGCGTTTGGAGTATGAGTTGCAGTACAGAGAGGGAAATACCACAAACTGGGAAGCAGTAAGTCTTTTATTCCTAACTTTTTAATAATCTTGCCCATTATTTCTTTTTACACACAGTTCCTCACATTGACAAAAGCAGATTTTGCACATGCACATTAACACAAATAAAAAAAGCAAATCTCATGCTCTTAAAAATGGATTGTAGGTCATCGAAGCAGAGTGTTATGTTTCTCTTTCCCTCCCCCCTGAACACTTGTAGTTAAAATGCAGTTGGAGCTTTGCTGGCAAGGCTGTGGAAGCCAGAGCAAGGCCTTAGCATCTGTGAAGGAAGAGAAGGGAGGGATCTGTAGGTCAGAGGCCATGGGACTGTGTACAGGCTCGTATTCATTACCGCTTGGCTTGCCTGATGGTTGGGGACCTCACGTCCATCTGTTATAATAGCATGTCATCTATCCAGTCTATCTGAAGTGCATCAGTAATTGTGTAGTTACAGGTGCCAAAAATAAAAACGGACCTCTTGACACCCTCCTTTTCTTACTCAGCCTTTAACATTGGTGTTGTTACTATTTCTGTCAGGATAGCTGCATCATTCTTTTTAAGCACATCATCATCATTTCTTTTTTTAATTTACAAAAGGTTTGTCTGTTTTTGCAATTTTCAGTTGGAGATTCAGCCACACTCTCATCAGACAATCTACGGTCTGCACTTAGGAAAAGAATATGAAGTACACATCCGCTGCAGGATGCAGGTTTTCATTAAATTTGGCGAGTTCAGTGAATCCATCTTCATTAAAGTGACTGAGATTCCTAGCACAGGTAACGCATGTGTTAGAATGATGCAATGCATTTTTGGTGAACTGCAAACTGTTTTTTTTTCCTTTGAGCATTTAACACAGTATGATTGATGAAGCCAGAGGACTGGTTGTCATCATTATTATGACGAGTTCTGTTTCATTTTGCTTCTTAGAGTTTCCTGTCCATCTCACACTGGTTTTTGTATTTGGGACTGTGGGTATCCTCATACTCATCATGCTCATAGTCATCTCTCAGCAGAACCGGTACGAGCACTCACGCACTCCCTCTCTTTCATGCATCTGTGGTGTCCAAAACATCTGTGAAACAATGAGACATCTGCTAAATCACAGGTGCACATCTCTCTCTTTCTCTCTCGTTCTTCTGTCATTGCAGATTAATGATATTTCTGCTGCCGCCTGTTCCTGCACCCAAAATCAAAGGCATCGATTCAGAGCTATTGAAGGTATTTCTGGTCTGTGATTTTTCAAGCAAATGCTAGACCCCCGCAGTCAAGTAGCGTGACTGTCAGAGGGGGATCAAAATTGTTGTGTATTTTAATCAGATTTTAAAAAAGGCAATGTTTGGAAGTAAAACCATTATATAAGGGATTGTGTAATCACATTTTTAAAATTATATTTCAATTGTAATTTGGATAGAAAACAGATTCCTGTCTGTCTGTGCGGCTCATATTGTAGAGATATGTTAGGTCACAAAATCACCACATCACTCCCTCGTCTCTCTCTCACACTCACTACCAGTTTATCATCTGACTCAACCACCAATTAAACGTGAAACAAAACTGAATATAAATAACAAGAAAAAATGGACATAAGGACCACTCAGAGGGAATTAGACAGAAAGAGCATCATGATTCAGGATTGTGTTGTGGGTGTATTATTCACAGAGTGCATTTAAAAGCCATACAAAACAATCTCACCTCTGAACAATTAAAAAAAAAAATCCTGATGTAAATTAATAAATAAGTTATGTTGTTAATTTGTGAGTAGACCAAGCTGCCATACACTTTTTGTTGGGTTTAAAATTTTAGACGTAAGTCTGCAAAGTCAGAGTGTTTTACAGAGGAAACTGTCAATTTCTGGAGCCTAAATGTCAGAACACTTGTTTGTACACTTGCAGAAGGGGAAGCTGGATGAGCTGAATTTTATGCTGAGTGGTGGAGGAATGGATGGCCTGCCCATTTATGCACCAGATTTCTACCAAGATGAGCTGTGGGTGGAGCTCATGGAGGTCAATGAGACAGAGGATGTAGATAGTGGAGAGAAGGAGGATAACCGGGGCTCAGACACCCAGAAACTCCTGGGTCAGTCCCAACCTGTCAGTCAACACATCAACATAAGTTGCTCTAATTCAATCAGGTATGGCAAAGATTTACATTTAAAGGTGTTATTTGTTTAATCAAATAGCTCTGTGAATACTCATTTCTTTGCTTTTCTTGTTTTTTTGGCTTCTCCTCAAGTGGTCCAGATGCTGAGTCCGCCCAGGCCACCTGTTACAACACAGATCTCCCTGAAGAAGAAACACTAATGCTGATGGCCACGCTTCTACCAGGACAACCTGATGAAGAGGAAACCTCCCTTGATACTGTAGAAAGATCCTCAGCCTCTGAGACAGGTGAAAGACAGCTCATCCAAACCCAAACCAGAGGGCCCCAGACCTGGGTCAACACAGACTTCTACGCTCAGGTTAGCAATGTTATGCCCTCTGGTGGTGTGGTGTTGTCTCCTGGACAGCAACTCAGAATCCAGGAGAGCATCTCAGCCGCTGAGAAGGAGACAAAAAAGAAGCGGAAAGAGAGTGAAGACAGTGAGGAGTCTGAGGAACGGAAGCAAAAAGAGCCACAGTTTCAGCTGCTAGTAGTGGATCCAGAAGGAAGTGCCTACAGTACAGAGAGCAGTATCCAGCAAATCAGCACTCCTCCCCCTAGCTCTCCCATGCCCGGTGAGGGGTACCACATCATACATCCTCAGCCAGTGGAGCCCAGACCTGCAGCCACAATGGAGGTTAATCCGTCGCCTTACATTCTTCCTGACTCCCCCCAGTTTTTTGCTCCTGTTGCAGACTACACAGTGGTTCAGGAGTTAGACAGTCATCACAGTCTGCTCCTTAACCTGCCTAGCCACCAGACCCCCCCTTCCTGCCTGCCACAGCACCCACTCAAGGCACCTATGCCTGTGGGGTACATTACCCCAGACCTGCTGGGAAACCTCTCACAATAAAATGACAAAGACATCAGACCTTTACATGTAAGGCTGATTCACCAGGAAGTTACCCGCAGTCGTCCTACCCGATTCCCGTTGGAAACCAAGTAACTCCCAGCACACTGGGCGGCTGAGATGTGTACGGGTGTCTATTTTCAGAGGATGCTGAAAGGCAGATATAAAAGGCTACAAGATACTCTCTTAACTTCTTTGCATCTGCTAAAGCAGTTCTTTCTTTTGAGGTAGCCAAATATTAACATCATAAACCAAATGCACAGTTTGCTCTGTTTCGTCAGCATCTCATGCATCCATGCATGATTACAGTGAGCCAAGCAAACATAATATCAATGCTTAACTGCCTTGTGTTGCATTGTATCTCTGGCTTATTGTGTCCAGAGCAATGACACTGTTACAGTCTTAATTTTACAGAGTGCTTTCAGTGCATGACTGATGGTGTGAGTTTTCACACCAAACAAAGGTCATTGCTGACGGTGATGCTGTTTACCCCACGAGGTACTTTATCAGTTTATCAATAGACCGTTCTTATCTCATCATATCATATTAGCACTTCACTAGAGATATATTTTTATAAAAAAAAACAACCAAGTACACTGTTCAATACCTATCCAGATTTAGCTTGCATTCCAGTCTTCATTTTATCTAAAAGGTAGCTGTTCATATTTTCAGAGTAAGTAATGGAATTGAGGTCGTATAATGTCAAGCTATGTTCCTCTTAACCTCTAGTTCAATAGAATGTTTAATGCTTTAAACAAATAGAAAAAAACATCCAGCACGCGTATACACACACAAGAGATACCAAAGTCAGGGCAACAAACACCAACAGCAAATTAAAGTTAGTCCAGTCACAGTTATACCTCTTTCTTTTCGTGGAAAGTGTTTAAAGGAAATCTGGGAAATGAAGGAAACCACTAACTTACACATAAGTAGACACAGTAGAGAAATTAAAACACTTCATGGACTAGTACCCATAATTAATTGAATATCACACGCTGATATACATATCTAATTGTGTGGTTTGTTTGTTTTTTTTTTAGGTTATTTATTGACATTTAATTTTGACGCCAAGTTCATACGTTGCACTGAAGTGCAGCACTTGTATTATGAGGAAGAATTCTATCAGTTTCACTCACAGCTGGGAGAAAACTGGGCTATACGTTACAGAGCACCACCAAGTGCCTTGCTCAAGGGCATGTTGATTAAGTAGTTTACCGGAGAGAAAGGGACACATGCACACAGCTAGCAATTCAGAGAGACTAGGGCAGCGTATTTTTTTAACTTAAACCATAAGCTCAAGCTTTCTTCTTGGGGTTTGTATTCCTCTGGTGTAAATGAAGCAAGCTGAAAGACTGTGAAAGTATACTTTAAATGTAATTAGCTAAATCTTTCTACCTATTAACTGCCAAGTGTTAACAGCCTGTGCCTATAATATTATAAGTGGCTTGCCAGTTCTGTGCTATGGTACTATGTTTATGCAATCACAACTTGTGCATTTATGCATTGCTTTGTGCAGGCAAGATCTAGAAGTGGACAGTGTAGGTGAACTGTGCAGAGATATCGCTTTTAAAAATCTGCACAAGCACTGCAACGGCAACACGCACGTGCGTGCATGCATACAAGACAATAATGCGTAAAACTATTTCCCTTAATCATATTTTAGTCTTTGCCTCGTTCACCTAGTTTATCAGCTGCAAACCACAATAAGCATCCTGCTAATCATGCTCACAAAACCTTTCAAATCCAAAGTGATTATGAAAGTTCGTACTGACCACTTGCAAACTGACATGTATGTAGCTGCGAGCATTCCTCCCCAAGAAAAGCTCAGTTATATATTGTTGCTTAATAAGTTAGATATCTTTATAATGTTTACAATAAATTTGTCCTGGGAATTGGGGGATTTTTGTAATACTATCAGAATCAGAATACTTTATTAATCCCGAAGGAAATTAGGGTTACAGCAGGCAGCACGCTAATGGCGCATGCGCACAATGTGGGTGAAATCAATCTGAATCTGAACAGCCTCCATTTGGCAGCCTCCAAATGAGCTTTTCTCACCATAACACAAATGTATTCTACAGAGCAAAGGAAGCACATCCAGCATAGAAATACATCGTTAATACAGATAAGTGGATAGATGAGTCAGATAATATATGCCTTTTAATCCGACATTCTCATAGCAATGCAAGAGCCATAAAATGATTTTTTTAAATGGGAATCTGATAAATATGTGCCACTTCTCTCTATCTCGCCTTTATATCTCAGCATTATGTCGTTGCAGCCTGGCGCGAATGATCCCAGCGAGTCCTTGCTGTTGCAGAAAAGTCTTAATATATTGACTGTTGCTGTAAAATTACAAGCATTTATATTTTGCGTCATTAGTAGTAGCCACAATATATTGCTGCTCAGTGCATGTATATTTCCCGCATTGAGCCTTACTGTGGTGTCAGTAACGATCATTATAACATGTACGTAAGTGTTTTGCAGGCGACGTCCGTAATCAGTAGCATTGTAACGTGACCGTTTCGCCCCGAGAATCTTTCACAGTGTTTACACTCATCCAAAGACCCCCAGAAGGCTCTCTGACTTTATGAAGGAAGATCAGATCATGGGAAAAGCACTGTTTTGATCCTGTATCAGTTGTACCATGGTGATTTTTAAAAGTGTACAAACTGAAATGTGGAAAAAGGAAAAAAAGGAAGAAAAAAAAAGTTTAATCTGTTAAAGTGTTTTTTAAAGGTTACAGTACGATAGAAATATTTGGGAGGTGCTTCTTTTCTTCAAGCTGTGCAAATGTTTACTACATTTCAAATGTTATTTCAAGCTTATAAATGTTACAGACACTTTAGAAGAAGCACTTTGTACACGTACAATATATATCTGATGTAGACATATTTTGTATCAAGTGAGTGAAAAAAAACAGCGCTATAAACTAGTATTATATATTTTCTAGTCAGCAGAGTAATCAGAAAGTGAGGAACAGTATCAGTGTCGATAAGCTTCAGTTTTGTTTAAAGAACGTATTTTACACAGATTGCTTTTAACAGATTACTAGAAAGATGTATTGTAATGTAGTATTTAATATTTGCTAGAAGATTTATAGATAGATAAATGCAGATTTTTAATGAAGTCATATCAAAAAAGAGGCAGAGTGAATAGGTATATTGTAACTCTGTGCTCGGACTTTCCTCCCGCTATGTGATTTCAGCATTTCATTATTTGAAAGTGCATTTTTTGACGGGGGTAAAATATTTTATAATGATGCCTTTTAGCCCCCAGCCTGTCAGTCCAAGTGTGGCTTTTGTCGTTCTACAGTGTCTGGAAGTAGTTTTGCTGGAATCTGTGCTGGTTGTTGCTCGTTATCAAGCAAAGAGCACCGAGCCACACATTTTTCAGCTTGTTGAGGAAACACTTTCATTCTTGACTTGAGTACAGCGGTATACAGCCTGATTTTTAATGACCTTCAGTGGTTTCACTCTCTTTCCCTCCATGTGCTATTTATTTGTCTGCCCCACCACCTTAGCCAAATTAACTGTGAATGGTGCTGCATGAGTAATATTTTCGCTGCCGTGTTGTCATCTTGATTAATAAAGCTGGAAATGTTCTGCATGCCAAAATCAGACCCATCACCATTGTGGTCTCAAGTATGACGTCTCGGTTTGCATTGGCTTGTTTTCTTCATATTTTGACACAAACCCCTCACACCCACCCCCTCCGTCCTTGGAGCCGCTGTCCTTGTCTGTTGGCTGCTGTTTTACTCGGGGCTAAGAACTTGTTTGTGATGTTTATTTGATATTGTTCTCTTGCCAATTGAGCCTTTCTGATGTTGTATATGTGATCAATAAGCTCTCGACAAGTTACAAAATAAATATACAGCATCTTGGTCATTATTTTTGTCATGTTGTCTTCAAGAATGAAAAAATAAAAATGTTTTCAAAGGCAAATCTAACTGCTAATGCTGTTTACGAAGCGCCTTTCTAAGCTGCATTTAACTCCATCTCCAATTTGTACGCTGTGTGTTGGACCAGTTATTTTATTTTCAACTAATCTAGCGTTTTAAATGCAAACGTAAACTAGACAAATTAGATTTCCCCGAGTTATCGAGATCATGTTACTTATTATAGATAATTTACAACAGTGTTTATGACTAATTCCGTTTCAAGATGCAGCTCAACAAGCTCTTCACAAGACCTCCCAAAACCACTGCCAGCTGTGTCATTAAAAGTATAATAGCATTGAAAGTGCATACTGCACAGTAAAGGTCAGCTCAGATCAGCACTGAGTGACAGAAGAAGGCTGTTAATGAAGAAAATTTGCTGCCCAATGTGGTCTTAGAGTTTAAATGCAAACAGATTTCCGTGTGTGTGTCTGACAGAGATGAACACTGGAATTGCATCCGTGTATGTGTGGCAGTTGGAGTGGGAAGAATGTGAGCTTGTTTGTGAGAAACACAGAGGAACTTTGTGCGAATGAGTTCACAAGCGTGTGAGTCTCTGTCGCTGCCGGTATAAATGGAGAGAAAACGGCTGCAGGAAACGTTGTGCATCCGTGCATCGAGGGGAAAGCATATCGGACAATTAAGACAGGCTGTGTACTGCCCAGCTCTGTGTGGGGCTGATTGAATCAGAGAGACAGCCACTCACAGCTCTTTGTCTCAGGACATTGCAGGTAATTACCCATAAGTCACTGTTCCTCTGTATTGGATCTTCAGCCCAATTACGCCCACACAAGCAGTCCACCTCAGCTTCATTTATTACCTCCGGTTGCTTGTTGACCTTTTCAGACACACAGTCCAACAGGCAATTCAGCTATAACACTGAACAGAAGCTGGTGTGCTTTAAGTCTTTAAAATAATTTCACAGATTTTGGAGCTGGACACTGGCATCATTACACCAATGTTAGTATAGAAAGATGAGCTTAAGGTGCCCCTCTTCTAGATGACACTTCTGTTAATGTTTGTTGCATCTAAAGCTATTTCAATAACAAGCAAACAGTCATACAATGCCAAACCAACAAGAACTCATCAGTGCAATCACTTTAAACCAGAAATGTAAGCGTGTCATCAGCATGTGCAAGCAAAGTGTTTTCCTTTAGCCAAATAAATAATTGCATAACATAAACTGGAAGTGCGATGTGTGCTTTGCTTCTGCACATTTGTCGATATGTTGCAGGAAACTAGAAACAGACACCTTGATCCTTGAAAATGTGAGAGTAACCCAACAACCTAAGAAGTCCCTTTATTTCATTGTATGAAATGTATGAAATATGCTAATTTGGGAGGATTTGTCAGTGAATTTGTCAATTAAAGGCTCTATCAAATCTGTATGAATGGAAGGGCTTCAACAGTATACACATCAGCTCAATGGCTCAATGGTGGTGTAGTGGTGGTTTATTGTCTAGATCTTTATCGCCACCTGCTGATACATATTTGGGAAAACAGTGAAAACACTTTTTACAGAAATCATCTCCAGATCATCTAAAGGGAAAAAGTATCTACTCACAAATTTTCTGAGTTGCTGAAACATTAAATCCCACTCTCTAAATCAGGAACTCCTCAGTGTCCTGAGCCAGTTTATCAACTTTATGACAGTTTTCATCTAGTCGGAGACTATTTGTGTGTGTGTGTGTGTGTGTGTGTGTGTGTGTGTGTGTAGTGGTAACCACAGGTAACAGGGGATAAACGGATAAACATGACTGCATCAGAAATATCATTACTACATTATTACATAACAAGAAACTTTAATAGAGTATGTTCATACTAGCGCTTTGGGTGCCTTGAAAAGCGCTATATAAATCCAATCCATTATTATTATTATTATTACTTGTTTGTGGAATGATAACATTTAAGAATTTCCCAATCATTTCAACAGTGAATTTTAACTGTTTTAGGCTAATAGGCTAATGTGTTTAATAGTATTATTTACCTATATTTTCTTATAAAGCGATGTTTATTTGTATCATAATTTCCATAATAAAATTACTTTTACTAGGTAATGTTTTATGTGACATCTAGTGAAGGAAACTGTTTCCAGGGCCTACTCCGTGGATCGGCTTCCTCCGAGGCGTGGACGTCTATCAGCAGAGAATGTACCTTCACCTATCAGCAGAGAATGTCCCTTAGTCTGTAACACAGTCAAATATATTCTCAAGTAATATTCAAGCATGCCATTCAGCGTGTTAGTACGAGCAGCTCGGGAGCAGCTTGGGAGAACAAGAAAACAGAGACTGCTTTAGATTGTCTTCCCAAAGTGACTCAACTTTATTCACAAGTACAACAGTTTATATAGAGGGTAAAATTCATGAGACAGCAGATTTATCAGTTTAAACCAGTACAGACCAAGATAAGGCAGCGTCTTCCTGCCCTTGGGTGAAGAAGCATCCTTTGTGTAGTTTATTAGTTCAGCTACAATTGTGATTATCTCAGCGACATATTTTCAAGGCACAAAACGAAGAGTTCTTTCATTAGTGAAAACTGAAACAAACCATTTGGCCTTCAACAGGCGTCTAAAAGATTAAGAAACTAATGTAGCTGAGGGAGTGATCTCTGTGGTATTTCAACCTTGTACCAGCCTGTGATTCTCACACATCAATTCTTGGGTCAAAGAGAAAAATAACTAAAACAAAGGGGCCTTATTGAATGACAGAGTTTTCCTGTATAATGTCACTATAAAACAATATCCAGTAAATGCTCCCATGGTACTAAAATACCTAACATCTAGTATCTTCACTTTTCCATTTTCCCTTGAGCTTTGTAAAGGTGGGTACCCTCTGGATGGGCCTCCTGTCCATTACAGGATTAACACAGACAACCATACAATCATAAAAATACTCTCACATTTAAACCTACCTGGCAGCACCACTCATATTTGAGCTGAGAGAGGAAGGCAGTGAGAATATTTCCATTTCCTATGGAAATGAGGAAAGCCAGATATCACACCATTTTAGCAGACTTCCTTTTTTATTCATGTTTCAGTAAGCAGTCCATTACTTACAATTATTCTTCTAGTGAGAGAATAGTTTCCTTATGTTGTAAATTGCCCACATGAAGGTGTAAGGAAGATCAATGTTTTTTTTGGGGTTTTTTTAATGTATGAGGACTGTTTTGATGTAAACAGTATCAACTGTGACTACTGAATTAAATGGGACAGGATACTATATTGCAGCTAATATGATCCCCCTCATTCACATGTAATATATACACTGAAAGAAAAAAAGAAGATACTCGAAAACTAGAAGAGTAATTGAGCCATCTTTATTCAACTCTCATTTTTCACCTTGCATACAATTCCAATACAGTTCTATGTCCGATCTTCAGGTTTTCAGGGTGACTGATGTCTTCCCACTGAAACCATCACTAAGAACAGAGCGTATTCAAACAGTCATTCATTGCTTTACTCTCGTTTTTCCTTGCTGTCTTCCTGAACTTCAAAAAAAAGAAAAAAGCCTTGTAGCAATGTGTGAACTTTGAAGGCTAAATACCAAATTTGGTAAAAAGAAAAGTGAAAGAATAAATTGTACTGTTAGTACTCAAAATTTGAAGATTTTCTCTTATGGAAAAAGGTCACACCTGAGATATGTTAATGCTTGTGCACAAAACATGTGTTAGTTACTGCTGTTATATATGTACTTAAGAATGATAATCGATAGAATGCCCCACAAAAAAATGATTGGTCTATAGTTTTTAGATTTATATTTAAATGTCTTTTAGGGGGTTTCCTCAGTAATGGATCAGTGCTATTGGACTTCCCTAATAAAAAAGCAAATACAACCTTAAGACATATTTTTAACTAATTCATAAACTGTGATGCTCTTGTTTACTATTTCCTCTAAATTACTTTTACTTTTATTTGCAGTTTTTTGTGTCATTTCTACTTCTGAACTTTAAAAACTTTGAAGCGTTTATCATGTTTTGAACTACCCTCTCCTTTTTCTCCAGCCTGACATCATACAGATGCCACTAGATCATAGTTTCTGCATCTGGTTTCATAAAGGATGGAAAAAACATAATGGGGGGGCTAATTTGAAAACATGACAATCACATACACTCCTGAGAAAGGAGGAGGGCAACCCACTGACAGATACATTGAGATAGTTAAAATTGCGATATTCTTTAAATGATATTCAAATTACTTCAATGATAAGCTCACAATAGCTGCTTGACTCTAATTTAACCCATTGCTCTACTGTCAGGAATGCCCACCCTCCTCTCTCAGGGTAATACTTGTTGGTAAAAAGAGCATTTGGCCCCGGTGTTGCTGACTGGTGTTAATATGAAGCTGACATCAGAACCAGCTTACAGCTGCTCTCATCCTCAGCTAACAACACCTGGGGGTCAGGCTCACTGGGCTGGCTGAGGCTCCTGTCAGGCAGCGTGAGGCAAGCGTCACTGTCAGGTTTCCCTAACGTCATTGACTGCATCGCCTATCAGCCCGTGTCACCGTCAGGAGGTTGGTAACGCCTCATCACAGTGTCAGAGACCGACTGGCTGCTCACTCCCTGCCTCGCCAAACAGCCTGCGTCAGTGTCAGCATCAGCTGCTCTTAATTTCATTGTCAGAGCCCGTCAGACCCTGTCAGTTGTACTTTAACTTTCACCTGTTCTTCCTAGATAATCAAGGCCTTTCAATGACTGCATGAGCCTCCTGTGCCACCTGTTGATTGTGCACGTCCTGGGGAATCTGACCTAAATCAAAATGATGCTGGGTCTGAGGCATGTCACCTTCATGGAAATGCCCATGTGGTCTAACACCGTGCTGTGTCTGGTCGGCACCATTGTGATTTCTATGATGATGGCCATTGTTGTGATCACTGCCATGGCCAAAGCCACGAGGATGAACATCGTGATTATCCCCATGGTGGCCGTGACCGTGACCATTCTGATGACCATGACCATTCTGATGACCGTGACCATTCTGATGACCATGACCATGGTGATGACCATGTCTGGTGTCGTCCTGTTCAGCTGGGACATCAGGCTGGACCTCTGCATTATCTTTGCACTCCTCTGGGATCTCAGCACTCTGAAATTACAAGCAGAGATTCAGTTTAAGATCTTGCCTCTGATTAAACAATTATAATATGATGATCATATTACCTCACTTAAAAAACAACTCTCTGTTAGATTTGATCTATACCTCATGTGTGCAGTCGCCACATAGGCGTTTGCAGTAGGTGTCTTTGATTGCCTGCGCAATATGGCCCTGTCCAATGATGGAGTATGGAAGTGAAATGCGGTGGGTTAGACGGCCACACCTGTTTGCAAAGGGACAGAAAAGCATTGTAAGATTAGGCTTGTGGAGGTGAGATATGTTGTCCAAAATTACAATGTTCTATTGGTTTTTCCAGAAAAATGTAACTGAATTTTCCACTTCATGTCAAACCTGTCATAAATGAAAAAGTCATCTTTCTCTCCAGCCAGAGTCTGCCAAACATCAGGCTGTTGCCCGTCCTGCTTGTAGAGTATGATGTTCTTGGAAAGTTTGGCCTCCAGCAAAGGGTGCAGATGTCGTGATTGCTCCCCCTGGTGGTTAACGACCATGTAGACCACATTCTTAAGACCCTGACGTTCCAGCTTCTGCTGCAGGCCATCTAGTCTGCTCAAAAGAAGAGCATTGGGAATCAGTATCAAAGCAATATGTCAAAGTAAAAATGTCTTCTATGAATATGAATAGAAAGATTTCTTTGACAGTTTTAACAAATTTAAAAATCTCCTATAATATCTCAGTTACCAGTCTCTTGTGCTTTGCCACAGGGCTGATCCATTGTCATGACACTTTTTGTGTTATAAATAATGAGAAGTGTGATATACAACCATTGTCATATGACGGGCACATACCTGGAAGCCTGCACCAAGCAGAACAGTCAGCTGGCCTGTAAAAGGGCCACTACCGTCACTCGACCTACTGACCCCTTCATAGGCTCCACGTCTCCTATCCTCCAGTCTGAAGGTGGCTGACAGCGGGGCCCTCCCCCCTCACTCTCTGCCCCACCCCCATGGAGCAGGCAGAGAGTGAGGAGCAGACTGAGGCCTGCCCACATTTCTGTGGCGCCTCCTTACTGCCCCAACTTTAGTTTCAGAGAGGAACAGGGTAGAAAAAACAGAAAGGAACAGAAAGAAATGCATGAAACTCAGCAGAAAAACACAGCCTATTAGTACAAAAGGTCAGAGAAGGTGTTCAATTTTTACATTCCTCATATCATACTAGGAATCTTTCTGGACTTGATATAGGGTATATAACAAAATCTGTGCAATTAGTAAGAGTGAGCAGAGCACTTTTATGAAGTTTTCACTGGTGTTGCAACACAAATTTTAGTCCAGTGATGCAGTAAATACAAAAAGTAATATAAAAATATAACTTAAGAGGATTTGTGACTGAATATTATATTAAAAAATATGTTCTGCAATATATGACAAGCAGAAAAGTTCAAGCAAAATATTTGTTGTAGTTTATGCAGAGAGAACCTGCGCACTCATCAAAAAATTCTATATTGCGAAATACCCCAACGTCTGGTTTCTAATGGGTTTTTTTTTTGGTTTTGTTTTTTAACAGTTTACTTATTGCAGCAGTTAAACATTGACTTATAGGTCTTTACTTTATGTAAGTTAACAGAATATAATAAATGTTGTTACTTACCCTTTGGTTAAAAAGTTTCCTACCCTCTGTTCAGCTCTGCGTGGCTGCAACTCTCTGAACAAAAACAAGCCTCCTCCTCCTCTGTCCCTCCTTATATAGCCTCCCTGTTGTTTTTCTATCAGGAAGGAGGACAAAGTTCAGTCACAGCAGTATGCTGATCATCAAGTTAAAAAGTCACAGTGCATGAAATCCGCTTGCTGACAGGACACAGATGTTTATAATGGCACATGTACAGTTTCCAAAGGGTAGTTTGTCCTTAAAGGGACCTTAAGGAATGTGTGAGGACAAAAAAGTTTTGCCTATCTTATGTAAGTGCTGGAGATAGTGTGTGCATTTGACTTGTAAATCAAAGCTGTTGATTTGTTAATATGTAACATATCATATATAGGTATATCATGAAGCCAAAATATGGAAGAAGATTGTGCAATTCTCTTTCTTACTTTCTGCAGAACACACAGGGCGGGACTCTGGTGGGTGTCCAGCATGCTTCTGAAAAGTCACAGAAAAACATGTAGGGAAGGCCCATGCATATATGCATATCTGGCACAACTGAGGAATGCTGCAGCTTAATGCATAAGCATGATAAGATAAACAAAGCTTCATGAGTAATGAATAGTACAGAAATTTAGAGATCAAGTAAATAATACTCAAGTTCTTATATGCTTCCACTGAAAGAGGAATTTAAATCACTCAAACAACAAAGGGGAAAATGCTAAAGTGCAGAGAACCAGTAAGGCTAAGAACAGCAAAAGAGTCTAATGAAAAAAAATACTTTGAAAGTAACCTTGTTAGGGGCCATATTGAAGTAAGCAAGCAATCCAAAGTTTGATTATATAAAAGCTGTAAACGGACTCAAAGTACAAACACTCTTAGAGTGTTATCTTTCTGCAGATGTGGGCCATGTAATTGAGAAAGCGCAAAGTCCAGTTTGGTTTTAACCAGGTAAGCAAATATCGGTGAGTTTGGGGTTCATCAAGGAATTAAAAAGCCTTAGCAGACATGGTGATGTAACTATAAGGTGATATCTGGAACTGACTGTGTTTTTGCACTGTTCCAACGCCCTTCATGTCTCTACAAGTTCATCCTTCCATATTCCCATATTGATATATTTGATACAAAACAGATGACAGATGGAGCAGCAAATTTCCTGCTGATTCAAAGAGTCTGTGCCAGGAACACAACGGCCAAATACTGTAGCAATATCTGTTGTAGTTTTACCTCGGGGGATGACAGAGGATTATGCTAATGATAAGAAGTAAGGAAAAACACCAGCAGTTATGCACACTGCAGCACGTAAGTAAAAGCACAAGTGATACTGTAGAGTTAATAGGAGGTTATGCTGTTGCAGTCCACACATGGAGTGCATAGAGTGAATGTGGTTACTAATGTCTATGAATTTAATTCAATTTAGCCTCATATATATATAGTGCTAATTCACAACAACAATTGGTTTAAAGTGCTTTATATTGTATGGTAAAGACCCTATATTAGTACAAAGAAAACCCAGTTGATCCAATGATTTAGGTGTACTGTTGTCTACAATTAAGAGATGCCTGCTATATTTATTACTGTAGCTGCATTTCTCTATGAGTGTTGTGGGATTATAATATTATCTTATGCCATGTTATGCCCCTAATTAAAGATTGTGAAATTATTTTGTAGTTTTAGTTTGTATTATTCTCCTGAATTAGAAGAAGGTGATAACTATTACAGTTATTAAACTGATTTGTATTACATTAGACTGCTGATTCAGTGTGAATGAATGATATTGTTTATGATGCATTATACTGCTGAGTTATAAGAAATACTGTTTTCAGATAGTCAGGACTTTGCTTTTTCTGACAGTAGAGGAGACAGAGCACATTCCACGGGAGCTTCACCCCCACCGTTGTTGAAGGCAGACAAAATAGGGAGCCAAGGCCATAAGTTAGGCTCGCTAGGAGTTAGAAAGAATGTGAATGTTTAAGTTTTTACAACTAGGTGGGGGCCAGTTTGAGTAACCCTCCACCTAGTTTGAGATTTGCTGTGTCCCTCTTCATGCATGTCTCCCCATCCGGATGGTTCATGCTCAAAAGTGTTGTATTGTATGTAATAAAGTAATTGTTGATTGGGCATTTATACACCGAGTATTGTCCTTCCTTCAGCCCAAAGATCGAAAGAATTGGGAGGATTTAACAGTGTATTATGCATATACGGTTGTAATTAATAATATCTTATTTTGTTCGTTGCCTGGTCAAGCAAAGTTGGTTGCCTGTCCAGTTCAATATGGTCTGGTGCCAAACCTGTCCCAGCAGCTTAAACTTATTGCAGCATAATGGATTGTAAACAGTCACCTCACCCAGCCCTCCCTGGGAGTTGGTTCCACAGGAGAAGGGCCTGATAACTGAAGGCTTTGCCTCCCATTCTACTTTTAGAAATCTAGGAACCAAAAGTATGCATGCAGTCTGACAGTGAAGTGCTTTATTTGAATTTTTAAGATAAGCTGGAGTTTCTCTTATTAGGCATTTAGTATATGAAAATATTTTAAATTCAATTTTGAATTTAACGGGCAGCTAGTGAAGAGAAGCTAAAAAGGAAGAAGTGTGATTTTGATTTCTAGTCCCTGTCGAGCATTAGATTTTTATGGCTGAGCAGCGTTATCTCAGCCTGTCTGAAATTATGTAGGATATGTGTTATTTGACTTTATGAATAAACAAAGCTGGGTATCATCTGCATAGCAATAGAAATGTCTTTGGTTTTTTATAAAATTGCCTATAAGGCAACCATGTTTAATGTAAAAAGCACTTGATTCAGAAAAGAACCCTGGGGAACTCCATGACAAACTTTGCTGTGTGAAGTCCCCCTATTTACATGAACACATTGGAGTCTATCAGATAGATTTGATTCTCAATTTTCCCCAGTGCAGCACATTTCTTTTAATGCCAGTGATGTGTTCTGATTTCTGCAGTAAATGATCAACAGTATCAGATGCTACACTGAGGTCTGGCAGTTCAAGTACAGAGATGAGTCCACAGTTAGAGGCGATAAGAAGATCACTGATAACCTTCATTGGTACTGTTTCTGTTCTATGATGGATTCTGATTCCTGACTAAAGGTCTTTAAAAGAATATCACCTGATCGGTGCATTGAGGTGGTGTCGTAATTTCATTGTAGCAGTCAGCTGACAAAATAGAACATGATGTGACTGACCTGCCAAGTTATTGATTTATAGAGCCTGGGGCTGTGGTATATACTGTAACCTATTTTAATGCCACACTGATCAAATTACAATAATGCATAACATTTTCAACAGAGCCTACTAACAACTATTCACCAAACTAGTGTATATGAAAGAGCTAAGTGTCGTGGTCAGTCTTGGACACAGGTTGTATTGTTGATATTTTTCCTGGATGCGATTTATATATTCCAGAGGTCTATGTGTGCCTAGGTTAAGTAGCATTTAATGAATTCCCTTTTGTGTTTCATTCTGTTCTAGAATCCTCACTGTGTTTTGTCTTTCAGTGTCTCCTGTGTCATGTTAATTTAGTGTTCTCATTCAGTTATGGTGATCTTCCTGTTTTATTCTGATGTTTTATTCTGATGACCCCTCCACGAAATGCTATCTTATCGTGGTGGAGGTGTCTTGCCAAATTATGTATCCCCGAAAGAATTTGTTTCCCCTGCGTCGGGAGCATGCACTGGCCTTTTGAAATCACGGACAAACAGTATCCCACATTCATGATTTTTAGTTCATAAACACTTCTAATAATGACTAACTACTCCAGAAATTTGAGAGATATTAGCTCTTTATACAGTAAAGTTACAGTGGGATACAAATAATATCAGGGTGATCCTGACACAATTTGTTCCCCTTGTCCAAAGACTTATTGCTTCTGAAATTTTGGAGGTTTTAGCTCAGTACAGTTCTGTATAGTCACTGAAGGATACAAATAATGATCAGTCAAAATGTTATTGGTTTATTGAAATAATCCCGTCCGATGTTGTGCCAAGGTCCCGATGCAGGGGAAACAATTTCTGTCGGAGATACATAATTTGGCACGACTAGATAAAGTTGGGCTCACCTCAACGCATGGCTTGAGCTCTGGAACCAGTGTCCTGGAGAGGGGCTGGACTCTGTCTCAGTCTGGAGTTGCCCGTGGTGAGAGGTGGCGTGCTGGGGTGGGTATCCTAGTATCCCATCGACTTGCTGCCTGTACGTAGGACAAGAGGGTTCGTTCCCCGCACCTTTGGGTGGGGAACTGTCGAGGTAACTAAGGCAGTTAAATAATTCCTTGGTTATGCACCCCTGGGGTGGATGAGAGGTTTGCCCTGAGTTACTGAAGGCTCTGGATGTTGTAGGGCTGTCTTATCAACACACCTCTGTAATGTTGCGTGGAGATCAGGGGTGGTACCTCTGGATTGTGGTGGTTCCCATCTTTAAGAAGGGGGACAGCAGGTGTGTTCAACTATTGAGGGATCACACTCCTCCTCAGCCTCCCTGATAAAGTCTATGCCAGGGCGCTGGAAAGAGAGTCCGTTCGTTACTTGAACCCAGGATAGGACATCCCAGGGCATCATGGTTTAATTTAACTTCCTTCTGAGTACTTTGATAGTGGAGTCATCTGTGTCCTCACCTGTTACATCTCCCTTCAATATCTTGTGTATACTGTCTCAGTATTCTTTTGTCTTTTGTTGTCTCCTGTGTTCTGCTATCCTGCGAATGTTTTGGACTTGTTGTCTTCCTGTGAGGTTCAGAATTAAAGATGGATTTTGAGTGTATTTAATGCTGATATCCCCTCGGCGCCAGCTGTGGGCTCAAGGCTGGAGCCGAACAAAAACTCCCTGATTACGACTGTGTTGAGTCTGTTCCTTCCCACTCCATGCAAGGCCACCTGGGTTGGCTGGTAGATTGTTTACTTAGCCTGGTAGGGCGAAGGACACTGTCTCAGCTGAATTATGCACACGCACACACATACACTTACACTGATAAGCACTCACACATCCCCCTTCCCCTTCCAATGCCTTCGATGCTTGTTGCCTCCTGGGAACACCAGGCGGGTCTGGGCCCATGTTGGAGAGACGGTGCAGTGGCAGGATGGTTGCTGTGTTGCCTGGGATTACTCCTTATCCCCTACCCAACCCTGTTGCTGGTCATGTGCTCTATAATGTTGTACTGTAGACATTTATGTGCTTTCTGTGCAGAGGAGTTTTTTGTTTCCTGTTCTCATGCTGTCCTATAGCCCAGCATGAGTAGAGGTCTCTTTTTTTCCTCTTGTACTTTCCCATTGTAGTGTACATTTCAGTGTTTTTTCTGGAATGCAACCATTCTCTGACTTGTATCCCCGTGTGATGTCTGTGTCGTGTGTGTAAGGTCGGGGGGCGGGTTCATTCCACTGCAGGGCAACCTGCCACTGCATGTGGCGAATAAAATTTGAACTTGAACTTGAACTATTTCTCATCTCATGAGTCCTGCATTTGTGTCCACAAACTGCCAGTTACACTGCCAACATGTGACATGTGGTGTGAGACTACCAAGTTAAAAGTGTAGTAAGTTTTATTTTAGAGCAAAGTTGTCCTGGTGCACCCATCTCCTCAATTTAACAGAGCTTCCGAGTTTCAGCTGGAATTTCTTAAGATAATTAACTCAACTCGTGTTAATCATCAAGCGCACTAATCCCCCTTATGCAGTAGGATGAACTTAACCGAACTTTGATCTTCCAGGCCACTATCCGGTGAAAGTTTCCATTTGGCCATTTTTTTGTTTTCATACTTTTATTTTAATTTGTCATACACAAGAAAAAATTGGTTCAAGTTAATACATGCGTTTAATAAAAAGTAAATGATGAAAGTGAGAGTTCAGTTGAATTAAGTTTTTTTCCCCCAAAATGTAGAATGTGGATATGTTGAATAAATTAAAATAAAGGAACTTCAGTGACAAGAGAATAAAGTTTTTAAATTTTTGTTTGTTTGGTAGTCGTTATTTCCCCCAGCCAGGTAAGTGTTTGTCTTTTTCTATTGTCACCAAGCAACGCTCCCCGGCGTCCTTGACTTCGCAAGGGTTTCTGGGAATCCGAGGCCTGAAGCTTGAACGACCGCCCTTTTTGGAGCAACGAGAGTAGGACATCGGTACATGCGTCGAAGGAAATATTATCGCTAAATAACTTTCTAAAGCAGCATAACCAAACTTCAGGTATGTATGCCGATGGCTTGCAATGTGTATTTCGACCCTCTATGGTTACAATTAGAATATCTGTCAGGGAAAAGTGTTTTTTAATGCGCGGTTTGATGACGTAATGTTGATTGTCAAACGCGAAATGGCGAGCGTGCTAAGAGGCCCGTTACCTGCAACACTGTGGAGCTGTACCATGTTTATTTCCGTCATGTTACAGTACCAAAAGGGTTGTGGCGATGTGTCTATTCATGGTAAGCGGGGTTGCGGTAAGACGCGTCCGTCGAGTGTGTGAAATGGCTTATTCTGTGTCTCGGTTTGGGGGGAGGGTTATGTGTTGGCTAGTTAAGCTAACACGGAGCTCAGCTAACATGTGCCAAAAAAGGATTTGAAGCACACCAAACCTTTCAGTGGTATTATTTAATATCCGGTAGTAATTAAATGTTTACGATTTATCGTTCAGGTCTCCCTTCTTTTAAGACACCGCCCTGTAATTCTAAACATGCTCCCTTAATGGGAAAACTTTTGACGTTTACATTATGTTGTACCACATTAATAAGGACGTATCAAATTGTGTAAATCGCTGACTACAAATCAAAGAAACAAAAATTAGTTTAACTTGAGAAAGTGGGAAATATCACGTAGTGCCATTACTGTACAGCGTTACAAAGGGCAGCAACTTTCTTCCTGTCAACGAAGCTTTTAATAACACTGTTGTTTACTGGATTAATCAACTAATCATTTCCTGCTGTTAAATGCTCTGCTAGGCCATAACTACGC
Organism: Copadichromis virginalis; assembly: GCF_057382275.1. Lineage (NCBI taxonomy): Eukaryota > Metazoa > Chordata > Actinopteri > Cichliformes > Cichlidae > Copadichromis > Copadichromis virginalis. The sequence goes on from NC_140629.1 coordinate 27,331,874, forward strand.
GTGCCTTCAGTTCCTGCTCGTCTCTTTGTGAGTCTCTCTTTTCGGAATTGTCAGTATCTAAAAAGCATGAACTGTTGAGCTGAGTCCGGAGAAGTTTCACTGTGGTTGCAGGAATGACGCCACCCACATTTGGTTGAATATGAACAGGGTGTAGAGCCCTGTACACTTTAGAATTCATCCTGCTGCTCTGCGTGATCAATAATCACCAGTGAAGATGTGGTCTGTTACAGCTTATGAGCTGTTTGCCTGTTTTTGACTTTGCCTGGAATAGTCTTAAAGACAAATTGTTGTAAACCCAGTTTTTGCTTTTATGAAGGCTCTTGATTGTAGACAATAGTACACCTCAAACCTCAAGTGCTGATTCTATTAGATGTTGGGAAGGTTTTTTTTCCCCCTAGAGCAGGAAATTGTAGTCCTCTTCTTTTGTGGGTGCTTTTTGGGTGTTTTTGTAGCTGAGCTAGCTCTTTTCAAGAATTTTGCAGATTGTTGGCCAATTCTAAAATTTCTTCTACCTCTCTAATAGGTTTGTTTTGAATTTTCAGCCTAATCAGCACCTTCCCTCATATAAGTATTTTTGTGGACCTCATCTTGAGTGTTCCAGTGAAAAGCTACTAAGTTGATTCCAAATCTTTTGTGTGCGTAATTTGTTATGGAAGCACAAGGCATCATGCCTCACCTGGCCATGAAACTGCTTCTCAGTTGTGTGGTTACTTTTGAGCCCACGAACATGGCAAACTATATTTTAAACAAACTTGTTTTAAAGCCTAAATGACCTTTTAAACAGTTAATGCACTTTAATCTATACTTGAATGTTTCATTTAAAATATTATTTGGTTGTGTGCAGAGGCAAAATTGAATCGTTGTCCAAATACTTCTGGACCTGACTGAATGTCTGTTTTGAGAGCAGTGTAAACAGTTGAGCTGGAGCACACCCTGCTGGACAAACTGTGTATTGACACAATTTCTAAAATAAGCCAAACATCTTCATATGTATTGTTTTCTGCCAAAAAACCAAAACTAAAAAACGCACTAAAACATTTTCATATTGACACATCAGATGAGATGATTGGCGAATATCAGTCAGTAACAATCTGAACAAACTGGTGAACTTCCTGCTTTACTACAAAAGTCCTTTCCTTTTTTTTTTTTTTTTTGCTTTGGATTTAGTGTCAGCTGCAGTGGTCCCAAAATATTTTCTTTGTCTTGTAATGCATAAACAATGAGCAGTCGTTTCTATATAATAGTAGGGAAACACAGCTGTTACTAATAACATTAAGTAACTTAAAAGAACCTTCATTAAATGCCAGTATGTACTTAATAATATTTAAATAAGGCTGCGAGAAAGATTTGTGTGGTAAAATTGTAACAACGAGCAAGGTTGATCATGTTGTGTGTATATATATATATATATATATATATATATATATATATATCTTCCTCTCTTCCTACAGAAGACAGATCAGACAATAATGGCAGCGGAGGTGGAGGTGGAAGTGGAGGCCACTGTGGGCAGCGAGTACCCAGCACATTACAAAGTCATGATGGACAAACTTAACGAACAGCGACAGCTGGATCAGTTTACAGATATTACCTTGATAGTGGATGGTAAACAGGCATTTGGTGTAAGTAATCTTTATAAGTTTAACGTTAAATTCTGAGGCAACACTAATTTCCATTTTTCATGTCTTTTCCAGGACACCAGTTCAGAGCCCATAAAGCAGTGTTGGCAGCATGCAGTCAATTTTTCCACAAGTTTTTTCAGGATTATACCCAAGAGCCACTGGTGGAGATAGAAGGTATGTAGTGTGTTAGTTATACTTGCGGCACTACATTGTGTCATAACAGGAAGAATATGTCCAGAGAGACTGTTCCACCTATAGATGAATTTCGCTGTCACTATTAATGCAGTAGTTTAGAGTAAATGTGGTTTTACAAAACCGAATGATTTTAACTCAACTTTTACTAAAGCTTTTTTCCCTCCTTCCCTTCCTTAATCCAAATAAGTACTCTTGATCATAGCTTGAGCCATAGTGGATTATGAGAAAAATGAGAAGATTGCTGTTTGAGAACTTAACAAATTGTATAATAGAATTGAGCTTGATGTCAGATTTATGTTTTAGTTTGTTTGTTTTTAATTCATGACTTAGATGCCTTCTGAGAGGACACATTACAGTTTATTGCAGTTTATGGTTTAGCTCTCTGGTGGGCAAACTTTATAGTGGAAACACTTGGAAACATTATTTAAGAACTCCTTTGCATACTGGCTATAATATATCCTTAATATAGATTATACTGGTTAGTGTTTGACAGCTGATTTATCAGTCAGTCTTATTGCTTGCTTTAACTTTGCTTGCTTGATTTACAGTTTTCAGTTTGTTTGTTTTTTAATAGTTTGACCATTACACTCTCACCTCTTGGTAGTAGAGCTATGTAGAATATTTTTCTAAGTGATAGGAACATATGAAAGTACATCCCTGACTATGAAAAATGCAGACATTCAAAAATTAAATTGGTGTCAGAAAGAGATTTTGCATTATATTTAATGTAAGTATTCCAAGTTTGTTGTAAGAATTGCTGTCTTCCAAGCTGGGACTTGCTGCTGATAGACAGATATTTTGTTACACACGATCAGCTTTTACTCACCACTGCTTTTACTGTCATATTTTAACAGGTGTGAGCAACACTGCCTTTCGTCAGCTGATGGAGTTCACATACACAGCCACACTAGCTGTAGCTGGTGAAGAAGAGGCATATGATGTCTGGAAAGCAGCTGAGTATTTACAGATGCAGGAAGCCATCAAAGCGCTCAACAATAAGTGAGAACTCATCACTTTTGGCTTTAGAATTGACCAGATTTCACTTAAAAATAAATAGAATAACATTTGACCTCTTAATGATCCTCTTTTGTAGAATGAATGAAAGCTCTTCATTGACAGCAAGGAGCAAAGGAAAAAAGAGGAAAATTGCTGAGACGTCGAATGTGATTACAGAAACCCTACCCTCAGTGGAAGGGGAGCAGGTCAGCATGCTTGCAGTGCACTTTTATAGTCAGCTTGATGTCCTATATTTAGTTGTTAAGGCTGAATATTTTCCCTGTTCTGCAGGTGCAGATTGAAGTTATAGGTGAAGGGCCCATTGAGGTGGAGGAGTCGGGGCTGGAGGAAGTGGTTGATGCGGCAAAGAATGCTCAAGCTGCATCAGATGATTCTGCTTTGGCTCTTCTTGCTGACATAACTAGCAAATACCAGCAAGGGCAACCAACAATACAGGTGATCAAGAAAGGAGGAATAGAAGAGGTATAAAAGCTGAAATGCACATTTTTTCTGATTTCTACTGTTAAACTGATACACATGAAATAATTAACTCAGAGGTTTTGTTTTTTTTCTTTCTGTGTTTTTTCTTAGCATGAGGTTGTGTATCATGAGGAAACGGTGACTGCCTCCAAGGTGCTGGAGAATGTCGAGATTGTCGAGGTCCAGATTTCTCAAGCAGACAACATGTTCCGTTGCAACAAGTGTGACCGCAGCTTCAAGCTGTACTACCATCTTAAACAGCACTTGAAAACACACTTGGGCTCGCTGGAGAAGCCCCACGTGTGTAACCACTGTGGTAAAGCTTACACACGAGAGGGTGCCTTGAAGCAGCACATCAGCACATTTCACTTTGATGCCGAGGAACTGTCTCGAAACCAGAAACCCCAAAAGAAAGTGCATGTTTGTGAATACTGCAAGAAGCACTTTGACCACTTCGGACACTTTAAGGAGCACTTGCGAAAGCACACAGGTGAAAATTTCACACTGTTTGAACTCACTTTGTTTATAATGAAAAGTACAAAGGTATGGCAACTAAACATAAGTTATCATAGTTGTCCAGTAGATTTGTTTTTGTGTTTCTGACATTGAGACACATGTCTGTCTTTTGTGCCCATTTTTAGGCGAAAAACCTTACGAGTGTCCAGATTGTCATGAGCGATTTGCACGGAATAGCACACTGAAGTGCCATATGGCAGCCTGTCAGAATGGGGCGGGAGCCAAGAAGGGACGGAAGAAACTCTATGAATGCCAGGTACAGTTTGTCCTCAATCAGGGCCATCAGGTTCTCACTGAAGGGATTCGGAAAGTTGTTCAATGGGGCAGCACTGAAACTCGTGTCAGTTTTCAAAGTAAAAGTCCCGGTACATACTGTTGTATTGTTGTATTGTAATTTGTTGTATCACTTTACTCCCTATATTACTGTGCTATGATCATGACCTCTTCTTTTGCTCTCCACCTTCTTCAGGTCTGCAGTAGTGTGTTCAACAGCTGGGACCAGTTCAAAGACCACCTTGTGAGCCACACCGGAGTCAAGCCCAACCATTGCACCATGTGTGACATGTGGTTCACCCAGCCGAAAGAGCTGAAGGCACACCTCAAAGAGGTCCATTCCATCGAGGATAAGTTAAACGACGAACTGGTCATTACTGACTCTGCTGCAACCGCTGCTCTCACCATAGCAGCACAGAACATAGAGGGAGCCGAAACTGTCCTGTTGGAAGACGGCATTCAGGTTGAACACGTCACAGTGGAGCCTGTAGATGTGATGGAGATGGAAGAGACTGCCACGGTTGTAATGGAGGATGGAGGGGTGGCAGAGATGTGTGAGGAGGACATGGAAAGATTAAAACAGGCTGGAGTGCAGATCCAGGTTGTACACGTGACCACAACTGAAGTTGACGGGCAGCACGTGGTGAACTCTC